>NW_008353482.1:704710-713368 GCF_000622305.1 Nannospalax galili | reverse complement strand
ATGACAGGAGAAAGCCTCACCAATAGGATGAATGAAATGGAAAACAGAGAACTAGACTACACAAGCAAAGATTATGAAAAATTTAAGAAATCATAAGAATGGAATATGCAGGAATTGTGTGACACCATAAAAAGACCAAACTTACGAATCATAGGCATACAGGAAGAAGAATCCCAAGATAATGGCATGGACCAGATCTTCAACAGAATTGTGGAAGAAAATTTCCCCCAATTGAATTTCCCAAAATTAAAGAAAGACATGCCCATACAAATACAAGAAGAATATAGAACACCAAACAGACAGGATCAGAAAAGAAGCTCTCCATAGGGGAAACTCTCCATGGCACATCATAGTAAAAACACTACACGTACAAAACTAAGAGACAATTCTGAAAGCTGAAACACTAAACGTACAAAACAAAGAGACAATACTGAAAGCTGCAAAAGAACAAATCACAAATAAAGGAAAACCCATTAGGATTACAGCTGACTTTTCTGTGTAAACTATGAAATCCAGAAGAGCCTGGAACAAAGTATTCCCAGTTTTAAATGACCACAGATGCCAACTCAGATTACTATACCTAGCCAAAATGTCTATTGTAGTCGAAGGGAAAGAAAAATATTCCATGACATAAATAGGCTGAAGGAATTCATGTCCACAAAACCAGCCCTTCAGAGAGTTCTGGAAGCAATACAAAGAGCTGAAGACAGGAATGACTATACCCAAGGGATCGTGGAAAGAAATCCAATGAAGGTATAACTGTGAAAAGGTACAGCTATATCAAGAATGTAAACAGAAATAAAAATGACAGGATTCAATAACCATCTTTCATTAATAACTTTAAATATCTTTATTTCTTTTAAACACTTGAAGATATTGAAAGGATTACTCATGCTCCAAGTTCCCTCCTGTGTATTTGTGTGTGTGTATGTGTCTGTCTGTGTGTGTGTGTCTCTGTGTGTGTGTGTGTGTGTGTGTGTGTCTGTGTATACACATGCATGTTGGGACTCAAAACCTGGGCTTGAGCATGCTAGGCACATATTTCCCCACTGAGCTAGACTCCCTGCCACTTCCATGTTCATTTCCACTTTGGGGAATGAAGGTAGAGTTTATTAAGAAATGATTTCAATAGAGATCAAAGCCCAGTCTTTAAGAGAGGGAGGAAGAGGAAGAAGGAGAGTGGGTGAGAGAAAAATGAGAGAGAGATCATTTCTCTTGTGAAGCTTCCTCTACATGTCTTTTAAAAATATTTTATTTGTTATTTTCATTTTATGTGTATGAGTGTATTGCTTGCATGTATGTGAGTGCACCCGTGTCGTGAATTGTTGCAGAAGTCAGAAGAGGGCTTTGGATTTCCATGGAACTGAGTTAAGGAAAGTTCATAGCTGACATGTGGGTGCTGGAAATAAAACCTGGGTCCTCTGCAAGAGCAGTCAGTGCTCTTAACTGCTAAGCCATCTCTCCAGCCCCCATCTGCAGTGTCTTTTAAATAAACACAAAGGAAGAGTATCTTACTTTGAACTTCATTTTGGAAGGCTCTTATAACTGTTTCTCTTTCCTTTTGACATTGCTTCCAGAAGGAAATCCAGAGTATTCAGTACTTTCGGGAGATTATTCTTCATGTTCAGATTTCAAATTAATGAGTGGTGATGTGACTGGGCATGGGTTTCTTTAAATTTATCAGTTTTGCTTCCTTTTTAATCAGCCTCTTACTCCATCATCCCCTTGTGTCCAGCCAGACTTAGAGAGCAGCTGACAGTTTCTTCAGGAACTTAGAACTCTTCCCAGGTTTTGCTCTCTGTTCTTGGACTCAGATGACTAAGTGGTAGAGGTCTGCTTGCTTCCTAGATGTCCTGAAGGGTCCTGTATTTTCTACCCTTTGTGTTTTGTCTTGTTCAGCTAGATAATTTCTATTGATCCAGACTCAGGATTGTCATTTCTTCTGTCTGACATTTCTATTCTGTTCATCAGATTATTTGAGATTTAAGAAGTGTCAGCTACTCTGTTTTCAGGGGAAAGTTGCACTGGATTCTCTTTTACAGATTTTATTATTCAGCCAAGATTTACTTTAGAGGCATCTAATTCAGTATGATTACTGATTGAAAAAATTATGGGATTCCCTATGATATTTTCACACATATATCAACCTACTCTTTTCTGTGGCATCTTTCCTCCTTTCCAGTCTCTGATGCAACATCTTCTAATTTTACATTTTATTTTGGTTTGTTTTCCTTTTTTAGAGATATGGTAACATTATTCCTGAAACTTGCTATGTAGAGCATTTCTGGCTGGCCTTGATTTCAGAACTAACTGCCTGCCTCTGCCTCTGGAGTGCTTGAATTAAAGATGTGTGCCACCACACCTGGCTTACTTCATCTTTTCTGAGTTTTTTACATATGCAAGAAAGCATGTGCAAACTGTTTGCATCTAGTTTATTTCAACTAAAACCACATCTCTAGTTCCAGTGTTCTGCAAATGATAGGATCCCATTCTTAATGGGTGAATAATATTCCATTACATATATGTACAGAATTTCTTTATCCATTCATCCTTTGATGGGCACCTAGCCTGACTAAATGACTTTCCTGTTGCAAACATGGGTATTATTGTATATCTAGTTATGATAAGTTAGATTTCTTCTCATATGGATCCAAGAATGCTGAGAAGGATAACTTGGTTAGTTCTGCTTTTAATTTCTTACTGAATATCTGTGCTGTTTCCCACAGTGTCTCCACATTTACATTCCACCAACAGTGTGTAAGAGTTCTGTTTTCCTCAAACCCTTGCTTTGTTAATTAGTAATTTCATGATAGTTATGTTAAAATAATCAATGGATTAATTAACCTTGACAGTAGCCATTCTGTCTGTGTAGAGTTTTAATTTTAGTATAGCTATGATTTGTGTTTCCCTGACAGATAAGCATATTGATGTTTTTCATTTATCTATTTGCCATTGTATATTACTCGTAAACTTATCGATTGGGCTGTTTGGTTTTGCTAAGTGTTTTGAATCTGCAGAGAATCTGGAAATCAACTGTCTTTTAGGAGAATACCTGACACAGACCTCATCACATTGTAAGTTATCTCTAGTCAATGGTTTTCTTTGCTACACAAAAGCTTTTCCATTTGAAGAAATACCATTTGTCAGTTCTTGATTTTGTTTACATCTTTTCAGTGTCTTATGCAGGAAATGGAGCTCATGGCACGATCTCGTAGCACTTCCCCAATGTTTTCTGCTGGTAGCTTCCATTTCTTATCTGATTTTAAGTTTTATCACATTTTTCCATGGTCTTCAACATCTTTCTAATGGCTTGCTGAGATATTGTCCAGTGATAATATTTCAATGGCTGTGCCAAATAATTTCAACACTGTATCATTTCAGCTTGTGATTTCATTTATCTTTTTTTTATTTGAGTTTGCATTTTCTGGTTCATAATGCAGTAATTCTGAGTTTTGTCCTGTTCACTAACTGTTATGTTCTGAGCTGTTTTATCACATATAAATGTTTGATTTTAGCAAAAGGTTAACCTTCTTAGCTATTGAGTACATGGACCTGTGGCTGCAATGTAGATAAGAGTTCTCAGGTTTGCTATGGTGATTTTACGTATGCCCTGAAAGCTCACTATCTTGAGAGCAGTATGAAATTTGGGTAGTATTTCAAAACTAGTATCCTCCATGGTTTCTCAAGGTTGTGTTTACTCTGGTGAGGCTTTGCCTGCCAGAGCATTGCCTCCCTGCTGATGTGCCCTTAGTGCAGAGTCAATTTCCCTGATGCCCTAGCTCAGTCTGACAGGAAGAGTTACTATGACTGGGTGTTTGACTCAGTGGCAGAGCACTTGCATGGCAAGTGTATGTCTCCAGTATTCTACTTCTACCTAGACCTAGGAAACACAAGTCTATTTGTTTTATCTTTATACATAAAGCACAATGGACACTGAATATGAATGAAATCACACAAAGTAGTGAATTTGTTACTTCTTTAGTTTAACATTCTTTCAAAGGTTCATCTATATGATGGTGTACTTTCTTTTTATGGCCAAATAATATTCCATTGTACAGACAGAAAAATTTTGTCTACTCACTGGTTAATGGAAACGAATTATTTCGCTTCATATTATAAATGCTGATTCTATAAACACTAAATGTAAAATTCTGTGTATAATTTATTTCTGTTTTTCATGTCTGGAAATAATTGGATCATGTGTTTACTGTTTTAAAAAAATTTGAAAATAAAAGCCTATTTGTCAAAATGAATATACATCATGAGCAATGTACAAGCTTTCTAATTTATCCACATCTTCTCAAAGTCATGATAATGTCTTTTGTTTCAATTATCACAACCTTAGTTGGTATACAGTAATGACCTGTTGTGGTTTTGACTTGCATTTCCCTAGTGAATCATAATATTAATCATTTTTATAATATTTTATGTGTAAATATGTGTGTGTTTATGTGTATATGTGTATATTTATATGTGTGTGCAGGTCTGTGTGTATGAATATGCAAATTTGTGTATAGGTATGTACATATGAATATTGGTGTGCATAGGTATAAGTGTGATGAGTGTATAAGTGTGATGAGTAAGTGTGACTGAGTATATGTATGTGTGTATGCATATGGGTATTTTTGTGTTTTGTGTATGCATGTGTGTTTATGTGTGTGAGTACATGTTTATGCTATAAGTATATGTATATGTATACATTTATATGTGTATAAGTGTGTTTCTGTATGTATATGATTATGTATGTGTATGAATGTGTGTATATGCATGTCTATGGGTATGTATGCCTATGCATATGTATAAGTGTACGTATGTTTGTGTGTATGTAAAAGTGTGTGAGGTGTTTATGTGTATCTATATGTATATGTACATATGTGTGCATATATGTACATATATGTGAGAGTGTTTATGTGTGACCTGCATATATATGCACATGTGTATACACATATGTTTATATGCAGCATATGTATATGTGTATGAGTTTGTATGCATGGATACATATATGTATATGTATGTGCAAATGTGTGTGCATGCATTTGTTTATGTGTAATTTATGTGAGTATATTCTTGTGTATAAGTATATGTGTATGTGCACATGTGTGTAAGAATATGTATGTTCATATGTGTATATGTGTTTGTGCATGTAAGTGTATTTGTGTGTATGCATATATGTGTGTATATTTCATCTATGTGTGTGTACAGGTGTGTTTGTGTGATGCATGCATTTGGATGTATGTGTATATTTGTTTTGTTTGTTTATATGCGTCTATGGGTATTTTTGTGTGTTGTGTGTGTGCATATTTATGTATCAGTACAGGCAAACATGTGCCACAATGCCCCTATGGAGGTCTTAGGACAATTTTGGGTCAGAATTCTCTCCTTCCATCATGTCTGATCAGGGTCTCTTGCTTATTACTAGGTTTGCCAGGCAAGATGACCAGCCAGTTTCTTGGAATTCTCCTATCTCTGCCTCCCACCTCAGTGTAAGACCGCTAGACTTACAGATTTGAACTGTTCCATTCTATTACTAACAAGTGTTCTAGGAATCCAAATTCAGGTCTCTTACATGTTAAGCATTTTACCCACTGAGCAAGCTCCCCAGCTAATATTAAACATTATATGTTTATTGCTCATTTGGCAGTTTTCTTTGGAGAAATGTCTTCAGATGGTTCACTGTTTTAAAAGACAGATTATGTAAGTTGCAACAGTTCTTTATACAGAGAGACTTTAGATACTAGGCCCTCATTAGGTATATGATTTTCTTCTAGCATAAATGCAAAGTTTTTCACAAATAAGCCAATTTATTCCAACAGTGATTGAAAATATTACATTTCATGTGACCATGTAGAAGGGCACTGGCCCTTTGCTGAGTTTCTGAGTAAGTTACCTCCATGAATAACTTCTTTGAAGATTTTCTGCAAGGCAGATGTGCTGGCAATAAATCTCTCATTTGTTCTGACTGCTCAAGTTTCATGTGTGTGCACAGTTCTGTATGTGTCTGCATGTGCATGTGCATGCACATGTGGAATCCAGAGGAGAATGCTGACTTCCTCTATCCCTCTATCACTCTCTACCTTATTCTCTGGAGACAATGCTTCTCACTAAGCCTGAAGGTCACCATTTTGGCTAGGATGACTAACCAAGGATGTTTTAGAATGAGTCACTCTCCATTGTCCAGTGATGGGTTTACAGGCATGTGAGGCCATGCACATCCCTTTTACATGAATACCCATGATTGGAACTCATGTCATCATGCTTGCACTTCAAGCACACTTACCAAATGCATCATTTTCCCAGCCTCTGTGTAGATTTTTAACAAGAATTATTGAGCTTTTGTACATTTCATACAATAGTTCTTAATAAAATTTAAACCACTTCCCCTATGCATGCCCCACGACACTCACTGGACCTCACATATTCTGCCATACATGGTAAGTCCTAACCAGTCAAGATTTTGTACCCAGATGTCCATCACTGTTTATCCTTTAGCTTTTGTTAAACAATTTCCCTTGGCAAAGTTCTGGATTGATCTGTGAATTCCATATTCTTCTTGCACTTGCTTTAGCTTACAAAGAAAACCCAAATCTAATTATGACTCTTGTTCTATTGTATGTGTTGTGATGGGCTCCCCACTCTAGAATTTGGTTTGTATATCTGGTTATTGAGATAGGATTGCATAATGTATCTCAAGGTGGCCTCAAATGTGCCATCCTCTTGTCTCATTATCCGGAACTCTGGAATTACACAAGTGCCCTGCCATGTCTTAATCCCTTCCACCATTTCCATGGTATACTCAGGTTTTTATCCCTCAGTTTAACATGATTATATGTTGATTATTTTGTATTTATCTTGTTTGGTATTCTCTACATTTTCTTTATCAATGATGATGTTTGTCATTTACTTTTCAATATTTGGTCATAATTAATTGAAGTATTTCTTCTATTTCATTCTCTATTTTATCTCCCTGTATCCCTAGCATGTGCATGCTGTAATACTAGAAACTATCACATAGTTATTGAATATTCTTTATTGTTTTCCTATATTTTTCACTTGGACAGTATCTACTGGCATATTGCTAAACTGTGATTCACAAATATTGTCTGAAATCCCATATGTTGAAGACTTGATCTCCAGTTTTAGAACTCTTGGGAGGTGCTGGGACTTTCAGTAGATGGGGACCATGAAAAGACACGAGGCAACTGAGAATGTGGCCCAGCACTTCCTGTTTGCTTTCCAGGCATCATGACCTGTGCAGATCCCTGTACCACATGTTCCCCCAGGGAATGCTGCTTCACCACAGGCACAAGTACAATGACTAAAGAATTGACTAAAAACTCTGAAACTATGAGTCAAAACACGGCTTTTCTCTTGTTAAGATGATTATCTCATGAATTCTGTTGCAAAAATGGAAACCTAGCACATACAGAAAGCTTCAAGCTTGACATTTCTTTTTTGTTCTATTATGAGTTTTTCATGTCCATTCTTCAAATGAGCCCATCAAAGGCATCCTTTGTATCTGTTCCACTGGGTTTGGTTATCAACATTTTTACCTCTCATGTGGTTCCAGGTTTCTGTTTATACTGAAGTGGATTCTTGCACTGTTCTTGTGAGACCCTTTTAAAAATTAGATGACTGTTAATTAAAACACCTGTTTCTTCTCAAAGGTTGCCTTTGTGTATTATGATGTCTATCTTCATAATGCATTTTTCTTACCTTATATTTCTTTTTGTATAAAAGTAGGACATGATGTGATAGGTAATTGGAACTAAGGTTAATAGGTCTTTGTGTGTAATTTTATAGGAGTTAGGCTGTATTAAGTGTTCATAGTAGCTGTAGGTGCTAAGGGAAAGCTTCTCTTCTTCCCTGAGGCCTCGTCTTCAGAATGTGTACTCTGCATCTCTCTCAGTGTAATGTACAGTTAAATAAGAGTCCTGTTGGTGTGGAGCTAAGATGGAGGAGGGAAAATATTCCATACCTTCATTAGGAAATATCAATCTTTAGAAGACATGAATTCTTGCACTGTACACTAATGCTATTTATGACCGTTCCATCCTGTTAGATAAGACAGCCAGTGTCAGATAAATAGCCTTGCCTGGGGGTTAGGTAATTGCTGTTCAGATCTTCTTGGCTTAAGAACTGATGATTGTTGTAGACAAGGTGTTAGTGTGTCTGAAACTGCTTACTTCTTCTTGCCAACGAGTACAATTATGAGGGATGGTCTCTGGCTCTTTCCTTCCACAGCTTGATGAGGGACGGTCCTTTGAAAGTTAAACTTTAGCATGAAAGTACAAACTTATACCTCAGTGAAGTGAGGTTTACTCTGGATTTGACTGCCATCAGTGAGATTTCTGCAGCCTCTGTCTTTGAGGGTCTTTTCAATTGTTCTCCTCCAACAAGGCGTTGTGTTCTTTATAATTTCAACGTTCAGATGTTTTTCCTCTTTCCACATTATGATTTTTGAGATTTTTGAATTTCAAGATTTTTGAATGTTTGAACGTCAAGAATTTCTTATGGTTTTTATAATTTTTTGAGAAATTCCTAAAGAAATTCTGTATTTATTGTATATAATAAATTTACTATATTTCCATCATTTCTGTTTCTCTCCCCCTCCCCCTTCCAATGCCAACCCCCACTCACTCTCAGATTCATGAATTTTTC
>NW_008353482.1:699834-704660 GCF_000622305.1 Nannospalax galili | reverse complement strand
TCATATATACACGTGTTTAGAGCTGACCACTTGAGATTTGATAACCTACAAGGGGACTTGTCTCCATAGAAAACTGATTCTCCCTCCTTCAGCAGCCATTGACTGCCTCTAGCTCTTCATCAAGAAGTGGGATCTTGGGAAATTTTTTTCAAATATACAAATAATCACTTTATTTTTAAAAAATTATTGATCTTTTGTATTTTCATACACCAATTCTTAATCAAATTCATACTCCCTCTACCCCCTCCCCGCCGCTGAACCTCATGTGTTCCACCATACATATTAAGTCCTATCCAGTGAAGCATTTGCAGTTGTACCCAGGTGCCCTTCAGTGTAAACTCATCCACTGGAGTCTAGTCAGTCCATACAGAGATCATAGATAAGGCATACTTTCACTCACCCAGTAGCAATCAGTCTCTAGCAGCTCTCCAGTAGACTGAGAACTACTGGAGACTGATTAAAGTAATTTTATTGAGGTTTTATACATTTCATACAACGGTTCTTAATAAAATTTAGGCCTCTACCCCATCCAGGCCTCCACACCGGACCGCATACATTCTGCTATACATGTTAATTCCTATCCCTTCAAGCATTTATACCCAGATATACTTGGGTGCGTGTTCATCCACTCAAAGCCCGTCAGTTTATCTAGAGATGTTAAGGAAGGTCTACTCTTGCTCACCCAGTAGTAGTCAGTCTCCCATAGTTCCTAGGCTAGTGCCAGCTCATCGATGATCTGTCCATTTTAGCCTTAAAATATTTTTTTTTGAGTTTTTGTGCCCATTGTATCATAGATCTGAATAAAATTTAAACTCTCTCCCACAACTATGTCCCCACTTAACCTCCCCCTACTGGATCTAATGCACTCTGACAGACACGTTAAGTCCTTTCCCGACAAGCATTTGTGCCCAGGTATCCTTCCGTGCAAGTTTATCCATTTGAGCCTAGTCAGCCCATCTAGAGTCTCTCCTCTTAAGATTTACTCTCCTTCACCTAGCAGTAATCAGTTGCCAAAAGTTCCCAAGTTAGGGATGGGGCCTGTTGCCCATTTTACTTGTTCTATGCAATTCTGATTCAGTCAGCATGAGTGTTGTGCATGCTATCACTATTTTGGAAGTTCATATGAACAAGTTCTCTATAGTCTGAAAGCTTCTGTTTCCTTATGTGCATGCACCATGCCTGCCTCTTACAATCTTCTGCCTCCTATTCTGCAATACTCTTTGAGTAAGCTTATAAAATGTGTTTCCCCATAGCCTTTTCAAATAGTCTTAATGTTTTCTCTCCTCCCCTCTCCCTTTGTATGAACTTCCCTTCCCTGCTTCAGTTAAATCCCTCCTATTTACTCAGTACCTCCTTTATAGCACCCGTGTCCTTCTATACTTCTCCCTAGATCTCCTTCCTTCCCTTCCCCATAGTCACTTTGTACTTTTTTGACCGCAGGGGTTACTCCAGGTTATGTCCTGAAATCATTTTTTTTTAGTACGTTATAGGTTTTGCTATAAGGATGTTTTGTCTCCTTATTTCTAAGTTTATTTGAGGGTTAATATTTATTTGTTTCTAGGTAGTTCATTGTGAAATCATAGGAAAGATGGTGATTTTGTGTGCTGATTTTGTATTCTGCAACTTTGTTGAATCTATTTACTAGTTCTAATCTGTCTTTAGGATTTTCTCTGCATGAGATCATGTCTTTCGCAAACAGTTCATTTCTCTTTATTCGTCTTTGGGTGCCTTTTAAATTATTCTTTATGTAAAATGCTCTGGCTGTTTCTTTGTGCTTTAGTCTCTATTTCAGATAACTTAAAATTATGTTAGCATTCCAGATCCACACGTAGGACAGGACTCCATCCATCCTGTGACCCTCCCATACTCTCTGGAGTATATGTGAATCCATTACAGGATGGAACTTCATACTGTGATCTCCTTCCAATCCCTATCCTCATGGGATAGGATTTAATTCATCCTGATATCTTATATTACTACTTGAAGTTTGTGAATGTGCCTTACAAGACAGGACTGCAGTCACCCTCTGACCATAATCTAGTCCCTGGAGTTTGTGAGAGCGTCTTACTGGACAGGATTTCATCTTTCCTGTGGCCCTCCTCCACTCTGTGGAGTTTGTGAAGGGTGCCTCATGACAAAGAATTTTGATCTCTTTTTAACTTGTAGATGACAATGTTTGCTACTTTGGAGATCCTTATGCTCTGTGTTTGTTTAGTATCTACCATTACCTGTTCTGGACTAAACTTTCTTTCAAACCTCAAAAATGTACCTTGTGACATGTACTGGGGTTATTTTTATTATTTCAATTTCTCTCTCTCTCTCATCTATCTATCTCTGTGTGTGTCTGTGTATATGCTTGTGTTTGTGATGCTATGTATATGTATATATACGTATGATGTGTGTGCAGGTGCACTTGTATGTTGAGATTCATATCTGATGTCTTCCTCTATGACTCTTCACATTATGCTTCTTTGAGACAGGACTTCTCATTAAAACTACAGATCATTAGGAACTTGCTTATCTAAAAGACCGTAGTGATTGTATTACAGGTGTATTCAGCATATCCAGCTTTACATATGGGTATTAGGGATAAAAACTCAGGTCCTACTGCTTGCTCACTGAGCACTATAATCACTGAGCCATTTTCTCAGGTCCTTAGTGGAGTTTATTGACTGATAGAAGAATTATGGTATGTGAATGTAGCTATGAATGCATGAGATGTGTGTATGTACCTATGCCATGGATGGTGTGCGGAGGTCAGAGGACAACTTGCTGTTGTCAGTTTTCTCTTTCTACCTTTACATTGACAGATTGCCAGGCTTGCTTGACAAGTTATTTTACCCGTAGAGTCATATTGCTTGTCCTTTGGTAGAGTTTGTAAAGGAATTTACATGGAAGGAAACACCAACTTTAACTGCAGCATTTGGCAATGTGTACTTGATAATATTGGATTCATCTGTTTCCATTTTTCTCCACCTTCTGCCTGTCCTATTTTGCCTTAGTTTCCACTATCTTTATTATTTTTCTGTTTTTCTCAATGTATATCTTTAGTGAACTTTTGTATATTTCATACAATACATCCTTATCATTTTTAGACTCTCTCCCCAACCAGAATATACCCAAAGCCTCCCCCCACAGGATTTCATACATTTTGTCATGTATGTTAAGACCTATTGACTCATGTTTGTTACTCTGTGCATGTTCACCCACGAGTCTGGTCAGCCTATCTATAACTCCCTTTTAAAAACTCTTTATTATTATTATTATTATTTTATTATTATGTGTGAGTGTATTGCCTGTATGTACGCAAGTGTACATTTGTCATTCAATGCCCACAGAGATCAGAAGATGGCATTGGATCCCCTGGAACTTGAGTTACTGACTGTTGTTAGCCAACATGTTGGTACTGAGAATAGAACCTGGGTCCTTTGCAAGAGTAGCCAGTTCTTGTAACCACTGAGGCATCTCTTTAGCCCCTAGAATCAGTCCCTTAAAGAAGAACAACTTTCCCTCATCCAGTATTAATCAGCTGCCAATAGTTCTTTGGCTAAGTTTGGGGACTGCTGCCTGTTTCCCCAGTTGTATGCTGGGTTTTTTTGTCAGATCGAGTTTGCATGGGTTCTGTGCATGCTGTCACCATTGCTGGATCATTGGGAGAGAGGAAGCAGAAAAATTTTAAGAGCCAGGTTTGGAGCATGATCATGAGGAAACAGAGTCTTCCAATTCTCTAGGCACTTGCTCATATGAACTTAGAGTAAATTTTTTTTTATGAATTTGAATTTCTTTTTCTCATTTCCTTACTTATTGTCTATACTTCTGTTTTAGTTAGCTTTCTACTGCTGTGATAAACCACTGACCAAACCAACATGGGGGAGGGGAGGATTTATTTAGTTTACATATTATAGTCTGCCATCAAGGAAAGCTAAGGCACGAACTCAAGGCAGGAACATGGAAGCAGGGACTGAAGCAGAGATCACAGAGGAACATTGTTTACTGGCTTGCTTCCCCTAGCCTGCTCAGCTATCCCCTTATACATTTTAAGACTACCTTGCTATAGCACTGTCCAAAATGGATTGGCTACCCTCCACGTCAATTAGCAGTCAACAAAATGGCCCGCAGACATGCCCACAAGACCATTTTTCTAAGGCTTCTCTAGTTTTTGACTAGATTTGTAAAACTAACCAGTACAACCCATGTGTCAGCATTTTAGTCGTTACTGAGCTCAGCCTTAGGAGGGTATGCAGGATGCCTACTAAGGGCAGGCTTCCTTTTCTCTGTTGGCTGTCCTCTAATTTTCTTCTGTATTTTAGTGTTATGCATGTTACACTATTCTAACATTGCTTTTTATTATCATTTGAGTAGTTAGTTATCATGGATTTCATTTCTCTGAGAAAAAGAATAGATAGTATTTCCATACGCTTTTTTTGTTTATATACAATCTTGGCAGTACTGATATTTGAGGTAAATGATTCTGTATTGCAGTAGAAAGCTTCTATTTTGTGAATTACAGATTTTTAAACTATTTCTAGGATTTTTCTGTCCCCTATAATTCAGGCACAAGTGGCTTTCTATTCCTTTCTCAGATAATGAAAACTTCCTATAACATAGCAGAGGAAGCAAATGTGGCCACAGTTGAGGATCACTTATGTGTGTTCATATTCCCAGTCAGGGTCATTTCCTTCTGCCTGAGACTTCATTTCATTATTTTAACTGAAGGTCTATTGGTTGTTAATTATTTATTCTTTATAAACATTGTGTTTTAATTCACAAAACACAAATTAAGCATTTTAAAAGAATAGGTCAATTGCATTTAGTACATTCAGAAT
>NW_008353482.1:687781-699573 GCF_000622305.1 Nannospalax galili | reverse complement strand
ATAATTAATATTTCAAAAAAATTCTATTGCCCCCCAATCAAAGCTCTTATCTATTATGCAATTCCATCCATGTCCTCCTTCCTGTGACAATCAGCTCTACCTGTGTGTGTTGTTCTACCTATGCCAGAGGCCTCATGAAACAAAATCAAATTATAGGCAAGCTTCTTTACCTCATTTCTTTTAGTTAACAGAACATTATCAAAGCTAATCCACTTATGACATGCGTGAGTTCTTCATTAATTTTATGTTTCAATAATATATTGTTCTGTATTTAAATCACCGTCTACATTGTGCTTATAACTTTGACATTATTTCTGTCCTTTAGCTTTGTTATTGCTCTTACAAGCATTCATATTAAATGGCACTTTGAGAGCAAATATATTTTCATTTCTCATATTAAGAGATTGGTATTTGGACCACATAGTCAGTCCCTCAATATTTAAGCATTTTAAACATTTTTAAAATTCCATATTTTTTTCCAAACAGGTAGAGACAATTTTATTTTCCTAAGCAGAGTATATGTTTCTAATTTATACATATCCTCACTAACACACACAATTGTCTTTTTTTTTTTGCTTATTACAAGCATGGTGGCTGTGGAGTAGTATCTCATTCTGGTCCTGACTGCAGTTCCATAATGATTGATGATTTTGGGCACATTCTCATATTAGCATTGGTCATTTATAAATCTTGATTAATTACTTTGCAGATGTTTCACCCTTTAAAAAATCAGGTTATTTGTATTTATCTTACTGAGTTATAACAGTCCTTTATACATTCCATAGATTATTGGCTCATGTGAAGAATGATTTGTTTCTAACATTAACTTCAAGAATTCTTAAGAATCATGGCAAACCAAATCTGGCATTATTTTGAAATATTGTATACCATGACCTGGTGAGAACTATTACTATTCAAGGATTTTAAAATATTTTATAAATTAATCAGTTAATGTAGTATCCCATAGTCAAAGATAAAAAGGAAAAAATCATAGGATAAATTAGTGCATTGTTATTATTAATGCTTTAAGTAGTTATCTATTATGTCATTTATGTACAGGAAATATAGAAATTCTATTCTTTCTTTCCTTAGCTTCATCATTGACATGCTTTCTTTATTTATGTAAATCCAAACTTGTAAGTAATTTTCCTTCTTCTTGAAGACAGCTCTTAGTATGTTTTTGCAGAATGGATCTGCTTTTAATAAATTACCTAATTTTTTCCTTGTCTGGGAAATCTTTATTTTTCCTTCAGTTGTGAAGGGCCATTGTGCTGGGATAAAGTCTAGGGCATGGAATTTATTCAGGCATAGGCAGGGGCTACCTGTTTTCAACTTTGAAAACTCCATATGTAGGAGTGGAATTGTGTGAAATTCTATGAATTGTTTTATTTTTAACATTTTTCTAATTATTTAACTAATCTGCACCCAAATAAGCTTACAAATATGTTATCCACATTTCTAACAATATGTCCTATACACTCCCTGAAAGAATAACTGTCATTATCCTGTTAGTATGATGGTGAATATCGTAATTTTGATTCATGTTTCTCTAACTGCTATAGATTTGGAATGTTGTTTTGTAGGTTTATTTGCCATTTGTGTAGATTATTAGAGGACTATTTTAAAATTACTTGCTGATCTTTGCAATTGGGTTGCCTTTCCATTACTGATCTGTAAGGATTAATTTGTACATTTTGATATTTGTGCTCCCTTTAATTTCAAATACTAAACTTCTATTTCCCAAACTAATGGCACCAGGAGGGATCTTTGTAGGTAATTATGACCTTAAGGCAGAACCTCATTATCAGATTAGTGACCTTCTCACAGAGAAGTCAAAGGACCATCCCATTCCCTCTGCCATGTCAGGGATAGCTGAAAGTCAGTTTATGAATCAAATATTAAATCTGCCAATGCCCTAATCTTAAACATTTCGACCTTCAAAATTATGAGGATTATATTATTGTATTTTGTTTCTGAAATCCATCAGATATATTCACAATGCATTCCATGTAATTGTTCCCTATCAGATATGATTTGCAAATATTTTTTCACTTTTAAAAGTAGTGTGACATTTTTAATGTGCCTGCCTTGGTTTGCTGTGATCAAATTTTTATTGTCAACTTGATTGCATTGAGAATCATTTTTTGGGTATATCTGTGAGGCCATTTCCAGAGAGTATTAACTAGGGGGAAGGCCTGTCTTGACTGTACATAGCACCACCTCATAAATAAAGTGACAAAGGGAAAGCACAAGTCTAAGTCTTGTCTGCCTTTACTTCCTGGTGCCATAACTTGAGTGACTTTGCCCTCACTTTACCACTATGAACCGGACCATCTGGAGATATCAGTGTGTCAGTGGAATAAACTTTGCTCACTTATGTTGGTATTTTAGGTATTTGGTTATAAGAATGGAAGCTTGACAAGCACACAAGCCTAAAGTATTCACAGTTATCTGAAAGATATGCTACCTCGGTATTTTCACAGTTCTGTGTTTTAAAAACAAACTTTTCAGTTAGATATGTTGAAATGAATTGTGATCCTCAATTTTTTGTTATTAGAAAGATCATACTTTATACTCAATATTTCTATTTTGAATTGTTTCAGTGCCTGTCTATTTGTAAAAGTGTTTATCTTCTTTCTGTTAAAGATAGCTTTATTGAATTGACTGAGGAATGCTCAGCCTTAAATTAAACATCTATATTGAACCCTCTCTTCCTAAGGCAAAGGAATTATTGCAGAATAGGGAGGTGGATAACCACAAGA
This sequence comes from Nannospalax galili, assembly GCF_000622305.1. Classification (NCBI taxonomy): domain Eukaryota; kingdom Metazoa; phylum Chordata; class Mammalia; order Rodentia; family Spalacidae; genus Nannospalax; species Nannospalax galili. The sequence goes on along the minus strand of NW_008353482.1, from coordinate 696,811 downwards.
AAACTATTGCCTGGGCACCACAGGGTAGTTGTAAGGATCTTCTTTGTTTTTAAAGGGAAATATTGCTTTACATTTCTGAGTTTAAAACAGTAATTCCAAGTTCATATAATTAACATAGCGTGGAAGTATATGAAGAAAAATTACCCCAGTAATTTTCTTTATTATTATTTATTTATTTAATCTTTGTGTATGTGTGTACGACATATGTACAAATGGTATATGTACAATGTGTTGAGGATGAGTGAGCCTGTGTCTTCACATGGGGGAAGTCAGAGCTGGAATTTGCTGTCCTGCTTTATTAGTCTCACTCTTATTTCTTTGAGACAGGATCTTTCACTTAACCTAAAGCTAAGTTGGTGGCCAGCAAGCCTCTATAATTTTCTTATCCCCACCCACCTCAGCTGGGTTGCAAACATGCCAATACCCATAACCAGGTTTTTTAAAAAAATATTTTTATTGAGTTTTTGTGTATTTCATTTACCAAATCTTAATCGAATTTAGACCTTTTCTTACATCGGTGCTGGGATCTGAACAAAGGCCCTCATGCTTACATAGCAAAGTGTTTTTATCAATGAATCAATTTCTCCACTTCCAATTGCTTCATTTACTTTCATATAAGCATAGCTTATGTTATTTATTTCTCATGTTTTCCATGCATATACTTTGAGCAAGTACTGAGACGGTGCATTTATATGTATTTTTACTACATTTCACACTGAACTCATTTTCATCTCAGTTTCTCATTTACTTTAAGGAATACTTGAAATTTTATCCTATCAACTAGCCATGGTTATTTAAAATATTTCTTGTGAATGGATATTTCAGAGTTTTTCCAGGTTTTTTTGCTATTTGCCACAGTATGCATATTTATTTCTAGAAAGAGATTTGATATGTTAAAGAATATTATTCTATCATACTTTTGCAAATTGCCTTCATGAAACTCTGTGATTTGGAGAACGAAGCAACCTACTGCTACGGATTTCTTAGTAGATGCACTACGATTGTCTAGTGACAACTAATCTTTTAAAATTAAATGCATTCTAGGTTCAGCAAAGTTGTTCATCTTGTAACAGATAATGTCTCGCTGACATATTTTAACTTTTCAAATTAATATATATATATATGAATATATGTCCTTTATAGCTCTTCTACTTATTGATAGGGTATTAATAAGTATTTATTGAACACATATGGGCCACATATCTTAATATAAATTTTTCACTTATACCTTGGACAAAATTTCTGTCCTATTGCTAACTGTCTAGGGAAAAATCCACAGTTAGTGATCCATGAGGCTTCTCAGATATGCATGAGAATCAGAGCATCACTGCACAATAAATCCCAAGGAAAATCATTAAACAGAACAATTCATTAAACTGAGTTTTAATTCATTTTATGTAGTATATATACAACTTGGGAACTATGCAAAGCACAGATTTCTGTTATTCCATAGCCCTGTGTCAGTGCTTTTATTGCTTGAAGAATTCTCTTCTCTGCAATGTCTAATTTGTGTGTTGTAGAGCCTATTTCTGTGTTTTCTTTTACCCCTCAGTGACTGCCCCTCATTTGTTTCTCACTGCAGTGCAGAACCTGTATCTTGAGCCCTATAGGCGCTTCCTTATAGTATATCCTCCAACTCTCTCTTTTCCACTAGTCTCTACACCGGGTAGACAGCAGAAAATTTATTTTTTAGTCCTGTGTGGAGAAGCAATCTGAGTATACCTTTGGGTGTTTCTTTAGCACCAATACAGTTTTCTCTAACTTTCAACTCCAATTACCCTTCCAGGACGAACACTTGAAGGGTGGTCCTGCTTTCCTTTTTCCTCTTTAATTGAAAGGCTCACAAGCCTGAATGACTATTAACTGTTTGCCTGCCACAGAGGGACAAATGCTGGAATTTCCACCCCTCAGGAAGGCAAAGTGACCACCATAAAAAAATGATAAAGAACATTAAGAATTCTAGGGAAAAATACATCTATCTGTCTATCTATCTATCTATCTATCTATCTATCTATCTATCTATCTATCTATCAATCTATCATCTATCTATCTATCTATCATCTATCTCTCTCTCCATCTCTCTCTCTCTCTATCTATCTATCTATCATCTATCTATCCATCCATCATCTATCTTTCTATCATCTATCTATCTACCATCTATCTATCTATCTATCTATCATCTATCATCTATCTATCACCTATTTCAAAGATAAAGGAAGGAACGGATGGAAGAAGGAAAGAAGAGAAAGGAAGGGCAAGGAAGAAGAAAGAGAGGGAAAGGGGTGATATTTAGGTTGATCCAGGTCTTATAAACATGTATTTTATTACACTTATCCAGGCACTGGGGATGTTGTCCAGAGCCCAAGTTACTCTCCTTGGAATTTCACATCCCCTCATGTTTAACTAGGTGATGTGGGGCAAGACACATTACCTCAGTCATTATTTAAATTGAGAATAATGATGGAAACAACCAGATAAGCTGAAGAAAAAGATGAATAGAGAAAACGTCTGGCACTGATTAAGTAATCAACAAATAGCACCTACTATTATCATTTCAGATTATTAGCAAGCAATACACAGCGTTATCATTCCAAATGACTTTAATAGTTAGAAAGTCCATGTACTATTTACTTTCTGTGCTTTTGTTGTTATTTTTCTTTGGAAAAATAACTTCCATTATTTCTCATAATGTTTTTCTTTAAAATATATAATAACCTCAATTTTCTATTTCCCTTTATCCTCACAGCCTCTGCCTTGGTTTAGAATTTCATCATGTCTCATTTACGCAATTTCAGGAGCCTAGTAACCCGTCTCCCTGGCAACAGTTTCCACTCTACTCATCGCCTAAGGACTGATTTCCTTCCCTTCTCTCCCATCCCCTCCTATTCTTCTATCTTCCTGATCAAATGAATTTCAATGCCACACATATAATACATGGTATAATATTGTTTGTGTGCCTGGACAGACCTTTTTGCATATGAATGTACATTTTTGAGTAGTTGAAATGATAGCTACATATAATTCATACTCTGATTTTCACCTAACAGTAATTTTACAAGCACTTTCTAGACTGCTACAAAGCCCTAGCAATTATTTTTCTTAGCAATATGAAGGTCTATCAGGGAAAAACACTATCATTAAATTAATTATTTGTGGTAGAAATTGAGGATGCTCCCACATTTTCAAGGTTGCTTAGAATTATCTTATTTTGGAGGTCTATGTGTATGTTGATAGTTTCCTCATTTTTGACTAATTTCATCATAGAAAAAAAATCTGTGCTGTAGTGTTGGTGAGGACAAGAGTAGAAATTCTTGTATAGTACTTGATCCTGATGCCCGTTGATTTCCAAACATAGTGGCTCAATGTCTGCTGGCCCTTGTGTATATTGCATCATTTTCCTAAGACTTAAGAATTGCACACTACCATTTAACCTAGTTTTCCATTTAAAGAATGAAAAATTTCTTAATTTTAGGATTATGAATTAGAACCTTTGCTTTAGTTTAATGGTTAGCAAAGTTCAAATTATCCATGGTTTTGACTGCATATGAGCTTGTATGTGGATGCATCATTATAATGTATCTATTCATATCCCCTGATTAGTCATATTTATTTTTTTCTTCTTAAAATGAGTAGGAGCTTTGGATTAACAGGGTAAAATTATTTCTGTAGTATTTCTTCCAAAAAAAATTCTAATTGTGGTGTTTTGTGATTTTTGGTGGGGGGAGGTAGCACTTACCTTTTTTTAGTTGCTAACAAAATTTAATACCATCATATTCTTCTTGTGGTCTTTTTCTTGGAAAGCTTCCATAATATATTTCGTTCCATTAATGAAAAAATTTAAAAATAAAGATAGTAACATAAGATCATGAGTCTCATGTTTGATGTGATTCTTTGTGTTGAAGCCACTCCCTTCAGTCAGCAACAGAGTGAGGGGCAGAGAAAGAGACTAAACTCTTTGTGTCTGCAGGACAAGTGAAGTGATAACACTGGACTAATCTAATCACTCTGAGACTCCCCGAAGAAATGGAGGTACAGAGCCAGGGACAGCTTACAGCAGCAATATGTACCACCTCTAAGTTCTATTTTCTCTTTCCTGCACCTTCTCTTTCTTGTATTATGTGTGTGTCATTGAAATTAATTTGATCAAGGTATAGACCAATTGGAGGGAATGGGAAGGATCGAAGAAAATCAGTCCTTAGGCAATGATTAGATCGGAAATAGTTGAAAAGGAGACAGGTTATTGGGATCTTTTAAGTTCCACATAAGTTTACTGAGACAGGTCTATTGAAATTTGAGGTCTTCTTAAATGAATTAGACCATCCTCAATAGTGTGGATGCCTAGAGGACACAGGGTGCATTTTATTTATCTGTGTTTCTCTATCATTTATGGCTCAAAGAAGGACATTTAAAATTTATATTGAATGAAAGGACAGAACATCGTGCTCCGGGATACAGTGATTTCAGAAGGCAAATGACTGTGGGGGACATTGTTCCCAAATAAGTGTGGGGATTTATGCCTCTAAATGTGCTCTATGGCCTTTAGAATGGGATGCTAGTGAGAGAAAATTGCAGTATTGGATGAACAAGCGCCCAGAAATGCATTAGGTAGAAGAGAATAAATGAGGAGAAATAGGCTTCAGGGAAATGGGTCCTTCAAAAGCATTATCCCTTCCTGTCTTTTCCAGAAGCAGAGTGCATCTATGTTCCATGATAGATTGTCTAAGATGTATGGTGTGTTTGATGAGCAAGAATTTGAAAGGTTTATCATTAATATGATGGTCTTGAACATGAGGCATTTTTTTTCTTCGTGTCATATTTCGAGATGCTGTTATAAATATAAAATTTTCATTTTTAGATTTTTTTTTATTGCTGGCATATAAGAAAACAAAATTTTAACTTTTTGAGATAATCATATATTTACAGACTGAATGAATAAAAATACAGAAAGCTTGGTATGTTTATGCATATGTAATTCCAGCATTAGCAGTCTTATGAGTTTGATTCCAGTCTGGTCTACATAGAGATCCTGCCTAGCTAGGAATATATAGCAAGATCCTTTCTAAAAACAAAACAACAGATGAAATAGTATAAAGTATTTCTTTGTTCCGCTTTCTAACTTCTCCCAGTGCTTACATCTTATAAACTGACAGTGCAGAGTCTCAAACAAGATATGGATACTGACATACTCAAAATCGGGACCCTCCTTCCCTAACTGCCTTCCTCCTGACCATCCTTTCTTTCTTCTCATGAATATATGTCGCTGTACCTTTAGCATTTTTTAACTCCCACATAATTTTCATCATCTCTTGTGTACTTATTTACCATTTGCAATCTTCTTTTAATTCACATTTATTTCTCACATTTTTATACTTTTGAACATTTTTATACTTTTATACACTTTTATACTATTTTTACATATTTTAGATTAAAACTGTCAGGTATGTGATATAGAAATATTTTGCCCATGGCTTAGTTTGTGTTTAGTCTCCCTTAATAGATCTTTCAATGGGTCTAATAATAATAATAATAATTCATTGAAATACCACTTATAAAATTTCCATTTGTGTAATTTATTTCATGGTTGAAGAACTCTTTTTTTAGTTGAATATCCTGAAAATATTATATTTTTCAATTTTTCGATTTGAGCATGGGTTTCGTTTAAAACTATGCTGGATAAAGTGGAGTTGGGACAACTCATCGTTTGTCCATTAGTGCTGAAGATTCTTGTGCCATTTATTGAAATGACTTACTTCTGCATTTGTTTGCTCTTGCCCCTTTGATGAGCATGCATTTTAGTATTTCTATTGCTTAATCAATGTCTACATCTCTGCCCATCTTAGATACTATTTTTGTGATGTAACTCACATTCTCTGAAATTATCTGTTTAAAGTGCACAGTTTAGCAGGTTTCGGTATAGTCATGAACTTTGCAATCTTCATAACAATGTATTTCTAGAACATACATATACCTTCATCACAGAGTAAAGCTGTGAGCTCATCAGCATTTTATTCACCAAGAATCCTAACAGGAGCAACTATGATTTCTATTGCTATGTTGGGGTATATTCAATGAACAAATCAAATCATAGAATTTGTGGCCTTTGTCTTTTAGTGCATTGCGTGTCTATTTTTACACCTACAATAATGTTTTCAAGATTCATTCATGTTGGGGAGTGTATTAGTATTAAATTTCTTTTTTTCAGAAATTGATAAATTATTTTTTTTACTTCCCTTAACCAAAGTTTTAATTGGTTCTTACATTCATTTAAGTTGTTTTCTTCTTTGGGTTTTGGTGAATAGAGATTTCATTCAACCACATTTTCGTTCTTGTGATAAACTGATTAATTCTGTTGTGTGATAATTTCCTGCCTGTCATTTTGTTATTATAGCATTTTGTTCAGTATTTTCAAATCTACTTTTCTAGTGGGTATTTAAAGATTTTATTTCTTGTGAAGTCTGCTCAGTTTTGATACCGGAACAATACTGTTCATATGGAACAACCTAAAGGGTTTTATTTTTTATTTTTTGAAAGAATTTGTGGCAGATTGGTGGTATTTATAAATAATGATGTTATTTACCTCGAAGATATCACCGATTCTCAGTTTTTCTTTATTAAGAATCTTTTAAAATATTGATATTCAATATTATGGCTTGTTATTAGTTTAGTTTTGTAATTTTAGCCATGTTCAGCAGTTGATATCTATCTAGAAATTTCTTCCTTCTCCATAAGTTATGCAATGTTCATGGTATTTCTATAAAGTCCTTATTTGTGTGAAGTTTCCTTTATACATTAGGATTTCACTGATTTGTGTTCTCTTTTGTTGTTTTAGTTCAATTTTGTTCAACTTTTCACACCGCTAACTCTGGCTTCTTTTATAAATACATATTTTCTATGCCTTAATTTCCCCCTCTAATTTGTCTTTTCAAATGCTTTGCCTTAGTTTGTCATTCTTCACTTCTTTTTGAAGTGAAAGGTTATTATTCATTTACTGTCTTTAATTTTCATGTAGGTCTGCGTATTCCATGCTTTTTATGTGTAGTGCACCTGTAGAACACTACTTTGTGGCATAATCTAAATTCAGGTATTGTGTGCTTTCATTTTCCTTTATCGCAAAGCATTTTCTAATATTCATTTTTTTTACTTTGTATTAAGTAAGGATTGTGTCATTTAGCTTCACTGCATTTGTGATTCCCCTTCCCGTTTTTTGTTTCCTGGATTTCTAATTCTATGTCTTTTTATTAGCAGAATATACTACATATAATTTAAATCCTTTTGAATTGATTGAAGCTCATTTTGGCTTGACATATGGTGCCCCTGCACAGTGTTTTGTGTTCATCATGGACAGAATGTGTGCTCTGCTGTTGCTGGGTAGAGTGCTTCGCATTTGTCTATTATGTCTAATTGGTGTGTTGTGCTGTTGGAGCACTCTATTTCTATGTTAATTTTCTGCATAGTTGTTCTACCCATTACTGAAAGTAGGTTATTGAAGTATCCACCAATTATGGCTAAGTTGTTTATTTCTCCCTTCATTCTGTCTTGCTTCACCTATTTGGGTCTCTGTTGTTAGATGCATTTATGCCTGTTTTGTGTTTATGAAAAATGGGACCTTTGTTATTATAAAGAATCAGTCTTTTTCAACAATAACAAATTTTACCTTAAAGGTTAATGTTTCTGGTATTGGCATGTGCTGTGTTTCCTTGGCAGATCTTTTAAAACTGTTTTATTTTCCACCTGCCTCATTTGGTTCTCATTTAGAAAGCCTATAATTATTTTTATATTAATTCCTTCTTATAAATCTTTAAATTGATTTCCATTTAGTGGAATTACTGATAATTTAAAACTAAGATCTGCTAATTTGCAGTTTTAATCTGCATTTTGTATCATCAATTCTTTCTATTAATGTAAAAATTCTTGTGTGTTAAAAATACATTTCTTTGTATACTATTTTAATTTTCTTTCTATTCCTTTGACAGCATGTTTTTTTTAATTTTCTTAGCGGTAGCCTTAAATATTGCAATTAACAGCTTAATGTATAACAATCTAGAGGAAATTAAAGTCAAATTAATTTAATAGTATGCAAGAAACTTGCGCCTTTATAGCTGTGCAGCTTCCCTCTAATTTGTCTTGTTATTGTAAGACAAATTACCCCTTTGTACATTTTAATCCTATCAGCACAGACTTATAATCATTCCTTTATGCTGTTGCCATTAAATTAGATAGGATTAAAAACAGTTAGTAACAACAAATCTCTTTGTGCTAATTTTTGTATTTACCAAAGTAGTTACTATTACTAACACTCTTTATTTCTAATATCCTTTAATTTCATCCTAATAAAGTTTAGTATTTCTTATGTATAGTTTAACAGAAAATTTTTCTTAGTTTTCCTGTTTTCTTTTTGTTGTTGTTATTGCTGTTTCCTGTCAAAGGAGATACTGATTTCTTTTTTTTCTTATATTTTCAACATGAATTTTCTGGATATATGAAATATTGATTGACAGGCTTTTTCTTTAACATTCTGAATGTGAACTCCTGTCAGCCTTTGTTCATCCCCGGCTTGAGCAGGCTCCTATTCAACCTACTGATGAGCTTTGTATGTGGACGAACTCCACTCTTGCTGCTTTCAATATTTTCTCTTTGTCCATGGCTTTGAAATTTTGGTTATTATGTGGTTTAGAAATGGACGTCTCTGAGTTAATTTTAATTGAAGTTTATTATAGAGTCTAGATGGGTACATTAATGTTTTTCATCAAGATCAGAGATCTTGTTTCTTTGAATATTCTTTTTGCTTCTCTCTTCTTCCTGGTTTCCTGACTCCTATTATGTATACACCATAGTACTTTATGATATTCAACAGATCAATAATATTATGCTTATATTTCTGAATCTCTTAAATTTTCATTTCAGATTGTTTAATGTTAACTTAGCTACTTTTGAATATATTCAGTATTTATTCTTCCATTTCCAATCTGTTCACATCTTCAATTTGTACACTCCGGTATATTTTTAAAGTTTCAATTCCTGTAATTTCCA
>NW_008353482.1:684071-687601 GCF_000622305.1 Nannospalax galili | reverse complement strand
CTATATATTTTTTTAAAAAAATCACTTTATTGATATTTACTTTATGAGACTTTTTCATATATTGTTCTTCCTTGAATTATAGTTTCCTTTAATATTTATGATGCTCAGTTGAAATACTTACTTTAATTTGTGTGCAGACTACATCCATCTTCATTGACATACAGTTTTCTTAGAGTCAATTTCTAATGATAACTTTCATCTTCCCCTTTGCATATGAACTGTACATTTTCCTACCTTTTATGCCACCTAATTTATTTTTGTTTTAAACCAGCCTTTTGGCTAGGTATGAAGTCACATGTTAGTAATCCCAGTGCATCTTGGAATGGGGAAAGATAATTAGTTCAAGACCAGCATAGGCTACTTAGTAAAATCCATTCCTCACAATTCTACAATTTGTTTTCTGTACCTCACTTTCTCCCCTAGTTTTTATTGTTATTGTATCTGGTTATCTTTCTCATTGTCTTTTAGTGATTTCTAAACTATTTCATCAACTTTTGTGTGTGTGTGTGTGTGTGTGTGTGTGTGTGATGGGGTCTTTCTGTGTTATACCCTTATCTAGGCCAGTTTTGCACTGCTGAACTCAGGGTATGCTCCCATTACAGCTGCAGATTTAGGGGATTGTAGGTGCACTACTATGATATATTTTCTTTTAATTGGTGTACACTGAAGCATAAAGAAACTTAATTAGTTTATTTGGGGATTTAACATGCTTAGTCATCATGATTTCCTATGGTTGTGTAATTTTTTCTTCTTTAACCATTTTAATTAATTGTATTGAGGCCTTTTTAATTATTGAACCAATTTTGTTTCCCTGAAGAAACTCCACTTGGTTCCTTGTCTTACTTACTACTGGATTATGCCTCACTGTTCATGATATATATTTGTCTGTGGTAGTTTTCAGTTTTTTTAAATTTTCTTTTAATGTGTTAGCTTTTTGCATAAGTATCATGTTAGTTTCATAAAATGAATTGGAAAAGACTCCCTCCTCTCATTTCCTGTAAAATATTATAGACCTGTAGCTCATTATTTTAACATTTGGAAGAGTTACAAGAAGTAACTGTTCTAAGCTGGATGTGTTTGGGGGAGAGTTTTTTTAAATCAAACAATCGATTTCCTTTGCACTATAGGGATATTCAAATCTTCTATTACTTGTTGGGTGAGTTGCAGCAGTTTATGGTTTTTCCAAACTTGGTCCACTCTAAATAAATGTTTAAGTCTGTGGAGTTATTCATACTATTCACTTGTTATTGTCCTCAGGAACTGCAATATGAGTTCTTGTTTTATTCTTGGTGTCCATAACTTGCATCGTTCCCTTCTTTATCAATGTGGTAGAGGCTTGTCAATTTCATTAATATTGTCTGGTCTGCTTCACCTATTTTTTTAATTATTGCACTTTTGTACACTTAATACCACAGTTCTTAATCAAATTTAGACTGCCTACCCATTTTTTATGCTTTTATTCTTATCTGAATTTCTTTTATCTAGTCTATTTTATTATCATTCCTGTGCTGGTTTTAGATAAATGTTGCTCACATTTTTAGGTTTCTGAGGTCAAACCTGAGTTACCAATGTGGAAGTTTTCTGACAAATGTTTTCTGACAAATGTCCTTTCAATGATGCTTTACATGTGTATGTACCATTTATTTTAGTTTTTTGTTTTCATTTTCATTCATTTCTCTCTATATATATATTTATATACTATTTGGAAAAATTTCCTACATAAGTATTATATTTTCCAAATTATTTGAAAAATTTCCTACATGAGTTATTATATTTGCATTATTCCCATCCCTCTCTCCCCCCTCCAACTCCTCTTCAATTTCATGTACTCTTCTTTGGCTTTTATTGTTACATATACATGCATATATTTAGAATCCATATTGTGGTATTTGTGAGTACATATTTAAGGCTGACCACTTGGGATTGGATAACCTATCATGGAGCGTGTTCCTTGGTGGTGTATCTATCATTTGGGGCTAGGCATCACACAATCATTTATTATATGTATTTTGATCAGTTGTGGAACTTTTAGATCATCTCAATCTGTGGATATACTTATTGGTAATTATAAGGTTATTTAGAACATAGTAAGAAATTATGGTCTAAGAAAGTGATAGAAGCAGGTTCCAACCATGTGTACTGGGTTATATTTTCAGTACCAGGTATGGGTTCCCTCATAGTGAGCAGCCCTTACATTAAATTAGACAGCTCTTGATTAACACCAAGATAATGCACCACTACTGTACCGACAGAGATAACTTTCTGGGCAAATCATTGTTGTGGTTAGTAGGTTAGTAGCCTTTGCAGCTGGGTAAAACCACTGTTTGGTTTTCTTCCTTGGTAGCTTGCATGGAACTTTCTGCTACGCTGAGAGCTAGACTTCAGGAAGGAAGCTTTTGGGTCAGTTATAGATTCTTTATTTAGAGTCCTATTCTCTAAATATGTGGTATTTTCAGCAATGTAATTTTACCTTCAATTTATATGAGGCAGCCTATACTATTTTGGGAGTTTCTTGGACTACTCTGACCAAGAACTCGAAAGGAGTGTTTTTGTCTGACACTGGGATTTCTGTTAGATAACCCTCAGTTCTTTATAAATGCACTTACATACATATATATTACACATTTCAATGCCTTTTATTATTAATTTTCCTTTCGAGGGTGGGTATTTAGCTTAGTGGTAGTACACTTACTTAGTAAATACAAGAACCTGGGTTTGGTCTCAAGAACTGGGAAGAAGTTAGCAAGATATTTGGTGCATGCCTTTAATCCCAGGACTAGGGAGGCAGAGGCAGGCAGTTCTCTACGAGATAGAAGCCAGCCAAGTTTACATAGTGAGTTCCAAATCAGGTGGGGCTACAGGGAGACTGTGTTTCAAAAAGGCAAAGAACTGGGAAAAATTAATAACAAAGATTCCAATTTCTTAATGGAAACTTCCTCTTTGATTTATGAATTATTTACATTTGGATTCCTTCAATGTGCTTTTAAAAATTTGCTATTATATTCATATTTAATATTATTTAATAATAGTCTAAGCACTGACAAGATTGCAATGATATAATTTTGTTGTCATTTGTTGTATAGTCAAGCATATGTTTAGAGACACAGTCATACAGACATACATAAACACATGCACGCACACAAACACATACACACGAATGAGTAAGAATAATATATGATTAAATGTCGAGTGAATGAAGTAGAATTTTCCATTCTTTTACTTTTTAGTACATCTGACAGACTTCATTTCCCACGTTGAGTCTCTGAGATGTTTTATAATGGAAGCATTTAATATTAAAAAAAAAAAACGAGTAAAGTAAATGGTTGGAAAGCAAAGTAAGATCTCAAATTTCATTTGAATTAGTCTGAAGTAAATAGTGTGGACACTCAGCTTCTCGAATAAGGTTTACCACATCTTTTGCAATTTTGTAGGTTTCAGCTGTTATTTCTGTGAATAATTGTCCATTCTTGATATTTTATCCTCTCCAACTAGAATAAATTTTAGACCTGAGGACTGGAGAGGTAGCTCAA
>NW_008353482.1:656821-683820 GCF_000622305.1 Nannospalax galili | reverse complement strand
CTCCCCTCCAACACCTCCCATATCTCCCCATCACTTTTTTTTCTAACAACTCCTTATACTCTTTCTTTCTTTCTTTTTTAGTGGGGCTTTTTGCTACTTTAACATTCCACCCTTGAAACTGGCTACTTTTCTTTGGGGTCTTTTTTATCATAACGGCCTAGCAAATTCCTACCTCCTATTCCTATCCCTCCCTCCCTCCCTTCCTTCCTTCCTTCCTTCCTTCCTTCCTTCCTTCCTTCCTTCCTTCCCTCCTTCCCTCCTTCCCTTTCTTTTCTACTTTATCCCAAACTACTTATTCACTGGTTTCTTTCACTACACACCTAACAGTGACCATTGACAGATAAACTTTCTCCTTTTTCTTCACTTGAAAATGTCTTGATTTCTCTGCATTTTTAAAACATATTTCCAGGAGACAGGGCTCTGGGAGTGGTAGTTCCTACCATTCACAACTTGAAAATTGTTGTAGCACCTCCCTTTACCACCCATGGCTTCTGATGAGAATGCCACTGTTTTTCAAATTGGTTTTCCCTATAGGTAAAATGTTGTTTCTCTCCAGCTGCTTTTAATATTTTTTTCTTTGAGGTTTTGTTTATAAGTTTCTGTAAGTGTATCTTGATGACTTATTCTGACTTTGTTGAATCATCATTCTGTCTCTCAAATGTTTTTTCACATTTTTTGCAAATTTAGGGTGTTTTCATCCAGTATATTCTTGAATATTTGCCCAGCTTGACAGTCTTTTCTCCTTCAAGAACTAATATGGTATAAAGTTTAATCTCTATTGTGTTACAGGTCCAAAGTCCTGGAACTCTGTTGTATCTTGAAGTTCTTGGAAGATTTGTTAGATCATCCCCACTTATCTCTTGGACCTAACCTGAAGAATCTTTGGTTCTGCACTTTTCTATGTTCCTTTACTCATAGGAGAAATTTCTGATAAGTCTATACACATAGCCACATTCACTCTGAATAAAGACAGCTTTGCCTATTTCTATCTAGAGATTTTTTTCTCCTTATGTCATCGCATCGACTAAAACTTCAAATATAGCATTGAATAAAAATTGTAAACCTTGTATTATATATCTGTTTTGTTATAATTATGGAATTTCCATTAAAATTTGCATAACTACCACAACAGAAAGCAAACAGACTGGACTGCAAAAGAACAAAATAAAACATAAAAGAAACGAAGAGGTCCTGGGGCCTGTGGCAATGCATTAAAAAACTAATGTTTTTAAGATCACATGACATAAATTTAGTAAATTCATTGGATCCAAAGGAAAACTTTTATCAAACATTGGTTTGACACTAGAACTTTAAAAGTGGACAAGCATTGCTTAGTATTCCCAGGCAACGAATTCTTACAACAGGTAGAAAATTTATTTGTTAATGTTATGTCTCATAATCACTAAAAAAGAAAATGAGAATGTAAAAGATAGTAAAATGATATGGGAATGGAGATATTTTTCAAATTAGAAAAAATGAGAAAGCCTAAGCAAGTGATGAAGGTCTGTGTAGGTTTGCTATGATAGAAAAGGGATGAGACAAAAATAATATGCACATAATCTTAAAATTTCTAAGGTCATAATTCAGTCAACTAGTTTAAGGAACAAAATACATGTCTAGTCAAGTTTCATCTGAGAATGTTCGGTTTTTGCTCAAACTTATCTACATAGCACATGTTAATTAAAATTACCAGAATGGTGGAATTAATGTTCTTGGATGTATAACAGCCATACTTTGAGTCCTATACTAATCTGATCAGAATGACTTAAAGGACAGTTTGTCTCCTTGCCTGCCAAGGTCGACTAAGTTCCAGGGGACTATGGAGCATCTCTCAAAATGTCCTGTAACTGTGCTTAGTCACCTGTCCTCTTATTCAGGGAGGCCATGGAGACCCCACCAGATGGACTGGAACAAGTGTCCAGTCTACAAAGAGGAAAGTCCACTCAAAGGAAATATTTCCTCCATGCTTCCAAATGAAGCCAGCCACAGTCGAACAGGACTTTGACTTATCTTCACATAGATGGAACTGGTGAAAGAAAGGAGCCAGTGGCTCCTCCCAAACCCATGTGACACCTAAGGAACAGATTCTCTAATGACCTGAAGTGCAAAAATAACTTGGTTTATTTGGGCCAACTGTATTGTCTTAAACACCCAAAAGGAAAGTATAACCAAAGATTAAAGTGGTCAATATATTTCTTTAAGAGTTCAAGGGATTAATGACTTGCCAGACATTAGGCTGACATCCATATAAAATGTTATCTAGACAATTATTTCTCATTGATGATTTTGTTTATAAACAGAAAATGCTGCTCAGAAGTGTAAGACTTCAAATCTTGGTCTACAATACTGTAGTGCCCACATGCATCTAAGGGAGATAACCCACTATTGTTCTAAAATGATGGCTAAGTTTGTTTTCTCTCCCTATCTAGAAGCCTGTGAGAGGAAACTGACACTGATTCTAGCCACCCCAACAGCTATCAAAGTGCCTGAAAACGGATCCTGATTTTATCATTCTCGAGTCCAGTCTTGGCAGACAAAAGAAAAATGAACCCAATAGAGGGATGATTTTTGAACTTCTCATCAAGAAATACCAATGGACTCTGATAAGAATATTTGAAATTTTCCCTACTCTGACTTTTTTCTGGTTCCCTGTCTAGAACTTGTAATGCTAATTACTCTTGCCTTTACTTCTCCCTCACATCCCCAATGCATCAGTCAAGGACTTTCTTTACTCCCTGCAGATAAGATTTATGCAATTTGTGAGTCTTTTAGATAGACCCACTGAAGGGGTACCCCATTGCTTCACCATGTGTCCCTGTTCAGCATGGAAGAAGCCAGAGTGGTCTGCATTCTGATTCCCTACTGGCAATTTAGGTAATCCTCTTCAGAGAATGGTGAGATAGGAATAGGGGGTAGGAATTTGCTAGGCAGTTATGGTAAAATGATCCCAAAGAAAAGTAGCCAGTTTCAATGTTAAAGTAGCAAAAAACCCCATTAAAAAAGAAAGAAAGAAAGAGTACAAGAAGTTGTTAGAAAAAAAAGTGATGGGGAGATATGGGAGGTGTTGGAGGGGAGGGGGTGGGTGTAGATTTGATCAAAACTCCTTATATGCATGTATGAAATTCTCAATAAAGGTTTTTTAAAAGTTAAAAAAATATTTTCTTTTTAATTTATGTGTGTGTGTGTGTGTGTTTATACTTTTTTATATGTGCATGGAGGTCAGAATAGGGTGTGGGTCCCCTGGAGCTGGTATCATAGGTGCTTGTGAGCTGCCAAATATGGGTTCTAGGAACCAGACTGGAATCATCTTCTAGAGAAACAAGTGCTCTTAACCAATGAGCTATCTCTCCAGTCCTCAGGTCTAAAATTTATTCTAGTTGGAGAGGATAAAAATCTCAAGAATGGACAACTATTCACAGAAATAACAGCTGAAACCTACAAAATTGCAAAAGATGTGGTAAACCTTATTCGAGAAGCTGAGTGATGCTTCAAAAGAGTGAAGTCAAAGCAAGAAACAAGAAAAACTTATAAAAACTTAGAAATCTAAGCTCAAAATATATTAAAAGCACCTGGGGAGAAACAATATCTTACCTGTAGGGAAAAGCAATTTGAAAAATAGTGGCCTTCTAGTCAGAAGCCACGGGTGACAGAGGGAGGTGCCACAACAATTTTCAAGTTGTGAATGGAAAGGTTTGCCACAAGAGGAGCCCTGTTACTGGAAATACGTTTTAGGAATCAAGGCATTTTCAGGTGATAGAAAGCTGTCACCAACTGATGTGCTTAAAAGTAGCATAAGAAAGTTTTCTAAATCAAAAGGAAACAATTAAACTTGACTTATAAAGTGCAAATTGTGAAGCAGCATGAGAAACTGACTCTGCTCCTTCCTCCTCAGGTGCATGTCTAATGCTTAGATACAAATGCTTTGTTATCATATGCTTTAGGCTTGTGATCCTAATTTTCTTACCAAACTTTGCTATGGTGCTTGGTACATTTGATGGTAAGTTATGGTGTGTGTGTGTGTGTGTGTGTGTGTGTGTGTGTGTGTGTGTGTGTGAAACTCTCTTTGTAGCCCCAGCTAGCCTAAAACTCACTATGAAGATCAAGTTGACCTTGGTATCATAGAGATCCACCTGCCTGTGCCTCCTTAGTGTTGAGACTAACGATGTGCGCTATTACTCTCAGCTAAGATACTTTTTAATAAACTCATGTATGATATACAAAAATTGTTTTTTTAAATTTATGTTTCTTGCAGTTTCTTTCTCTCTTCTTCCTTCCTTCCTTCCTTCCTTCCTTCCTTCCTTCCTTCCTTCCTTCCTCCCTCCCTCTCTTCCTTTCTTCCTTTCTTTCTTTCATCATTTATTTTTGAGACAGAGTCTCCTTGTAGCTTCCCCTGGATGCCTGGAACTCACTATGTAGACCAAGTTGGCATTGATCTCACAGTGATCCACCTGCCTCTGCCTCCTAACTGCTGGGACTAAAGGCATGTATTACCATACCTAACTCTGCATCATCTCATTATTATTATTGATTATTATTATTACTATTACTATTATTATTATTATTAGTAGTAGTAGTTTTAATTTTATTTTACTTACATATTTTTATTTTATGTATGTTATGGCAGCATGCACTGAAGTATACCCATGTCATATAGTGCCCTCAAAAGTGAGAAGAGGGTGTTGGATGCCCTGAAATTGGAGTAATAGATGGTTGTTAGCTGCTATGAGGGTGCTGCGACTTGAACTCAGGTCTTGAACAAGAGCAGCCAGTGTTTTTAACCACTAAGCACTCTTTTCAGTCCTATCTGCAGGATTATTATTTAATATATAACCTATTATGAAAACTATTTTTAATCATACAGCCAATCACTGGTAATTAATAGAAAATCATTTCTTTTTTATTGTTTAAAATTATG
The DNA here is from genome assembly GCF_000622305.1 of Nannospalax galili. Classification (NCBI taxonomy): domain Eukaryota; kingdom Metazoa; phylum Chordata; class Mammalia; order Rodentia; family Spalacidae; genus Nannospalax; species Nannospalax galili. Next base: position 678,905 of record NW_008353482.1, on the reverse strand, counting down.
ATTCCTATTATTAGCATTATTATTTTGATAAAGCCCACTGCTATGTTGATATAGATGCCATGACAAGTTTTTCTTTAATGACTGTTAGTTAGATATCTTAAATGGAGCTGATAGGACTATTTAATCTTATACAAGTTGTCAAATTGAAAGAGTCAGATACCCGGTGGTATTCGTTTATCAAATTTAAATTAATTATCTTAATTATTTTTAATGTTAGGCAAGCTCTTGTACATGTTAATCACATGATCTACCATGATACTATATCCAGCATCTAAATTTATTTTTAATTGACACATTATATTAAAACTTGAAAAGTGTGTATATTAATGGATTAATATATGATGATTCAATTAATGTATACATTGTATATTTAGGTAAGATCAAATATGTATTTATGTATGTCAACAAAAATATATTTTTCATAAGGTGAAAAGCTTAAAAATCTTTTGTTTTACATTTTGAAATGTATGATATATTGTAGTTATCTAGAGTCGCCCTACTGTGAATATTTGGTCTCCTGTTGGTCTGACAAATGATCATTTTTTTCTAGGTAACTATAACATTGGATCTATTGATCCGCCTCTCCCCATCCCTTGAGCCTCTGGTAATGAAATACTATTTCTTCTATGAAAACAACCATTATGATACCACATAAGAGTGAGAACATCAGGTGACTGTCTTTCTGTCTCACTTATTTTAATTCAGATGATGATCTTCAGTTCTATCCCTGCTGTTGGAAATGATTGGATTGATTTTTTTAATGATTTTTTTTCTCATAACTAATCTCAGAAAAAACTGTCAAAACCAGCTTGTCTTCACATGGAAAGAATCCAATTTAAACTTGTATTGCCACAGAAATATTTGACTTTGCAAGCTTACTTTCATAATTTTATTAGAAGAGAGTTTGGACTTCATACAGATCAGGGTGTTGTAATACACCACATTGACAATATCATAAATGAAGCATCTGTGACTGATTTAAATTTGATTGTGACACAAGTGACTAATTAAGGATGTTTGATCCATCTAGCATGATGAAAACTCCTACCAGAATGGTCATATCTTCATGAGCAGCTTGAGAAGGAGACTACCCTATAGGCTACAGAATCCACAACAGAAAAGTAACTTTCTCTCATTTTTTGATATCAAGAATGAAGTATGATATCTTGTTTGAATGTTTGGATTTTAGGTGATGCACGTTCCAATTCAAGAACAGTGCTAGGGCTGGAGAGATGGCTCAGCGGTTAGGAACACTGATTTTTCTTGTGACCCAGGTTCGAATCCCAGCACCCACATGGCAGCTAACAACTGTCCATAATTCCAGTTCCAGGGGATACGACAGCCTCTTCTGTCCTCCGTGGGCATTGCATGACATGGGTGTACGTACCTACATGCAGGCAATACACACATACACATAAAATAAAATTAATAAATAGAAATATTTTTTAAAAAGTACAGTACCAAAGAAGGATACATGTGGATAGAAGTCCGAACAATGGTAGGCTATGATTGCAACAGTTAGTGGCTTAAATAATGACATTAGGCCCTTACAATCACATTCAAATATACTTTTGGAAGTACCTACCCTTTTGCAGATCACAGTCTATGGTAAAACATATGGGTATCATCCAGTAGTTGTTAGGATTTGAGTCTAGAAAAGAATAGACACAGTGATAGATTAACATCACTTGACAATAGGTTCGCTACTGGGCATTGATTAAAAACGATCCTGTGAATGAAGAGTCTAAAGTAATATTGTATCCTACAACATTCATGAGGTTTTCATATGTCAAAGAAGTTCTTCAATGAAACATACTCCCCAGAAAAATTACACAATAACATGGAAATATTTGTGCAGGTACATGCTGCCAGAAGAATGCAAGGAGGTACTCATCAGATTCATGAGCATATGGTCTCTTTTCCTCTAGGGCAAGCTTTACTACCATCTTAGTAGCTGCCATGTTTTATTACTACATGGGTGGTAGCCTAACAACAGTTCTTGATTGACCAACACAAAGCTGCTTGCTTTACAAAAGTTATCTTCAAGGCAGATGAACAACATTTGTTTGGAAAACTGATATACTGTAAGTAACTAGTGGAAAAATGTGATTAAAGTTAAGAACCAATCAGTTCAGTTGTCAAATTTCATGTCTTTTTCTTTGCAATGGTAGGATAATTTATCAATAATAAAAACCCAGTGTCTGGGCACTTACAAATTTATGAGGAGACGGCAAGAGTCTTGCCATATGGTCAGGTTGGAGGAATATAACTATAAACGGCACCCGTATTGGAATGGTCATATGGAAGTTAATGGGAGTCACAGCAAAGTAGGGTCTGTTTGCGCCTCCCATAGGAATTGCTTTGCATGATTGTTTGGTAACTGGGACCATCATGTGGACACGGTAGCATGCATAATTGAGGTGACCACCTTCCAGCATGAGGTGCATGTATAAAAAGGTGTGCGACATTGGAAGGATGAGATTATTTTTGAAACATTCTTCTTTCATTGTCAGAAATGAAAAATTCCAAGATGTTCTGAAGAAAGACTAAGAATACAGATAACTCTGAGACAGATTTTCTGGGGAGACTTCACACATAGCTCATAATAGATTATGCAATATCAAACTGTTAGCTCTAGTGGAGGGTATAGATGATTCCTAATAGGGATAAAGACACTAGATTTCACTTTGCATACAGATCAGTAGTAGATGATAACTACACTGTTGGTGCCATTCTATGAATGATATGCCTTTTTAGCTTCTATTGTATGTGAATAGTTGGGGCTATAATACTGTTTTTAAAAATATATATATATAATTTCATATTTTGTGTAATACATAGGCTGAATTATTTAAGGATGGTTATAAACTATGATCAGCAAACTAGATCCCTAGTTCATAGCCATTACACTTTCTTTTTTCCTTCAATCTGGACAATTTGTCACCAATTAAACATATGACATATTTGGCATGAAATAAACAAGTCTAAAACAGCAAAATAAACAAAATAAAACACTGTAAACTGAATGTAATGTCAATATATGTCAAGAATTTGAACTTCAAAGTTATTTCTCTGTAAAAAGTGGAAAACATAGTCCACAGCATCCGAAGATCAGAGAAGTCTTTCATCTGAAGGGCAGATTGCGTTGCATATCCTCTATTACTGCACTGCTATGACAGGGAATTAGAAAAAGCATCTGAAACATCTGTTATCTAAAGTTGGAGGAGATAAGGGGATGAGAGCTTGACTTTCATGTTCCATGAATGTGCACAGCATAGAGTAATTCAAGGAAGCATGCCTACTTCATAGACTACTCCATTTTCCTTGGGGACCTTGACATGCATTTACAGTTTTGAGTGCATTTACAGTTTTTCTCATGTCACCATAATTGTCTCAAAAAGACCAAAAAAAAGGGAAATTTTCTTAAAGTAGAACTTTTAATTTTTTAATTGAGCTTTTGTAATTTTGCACAACAGTTCTTAATCAAATTCAGGCACCCCCATTCACCCACTGGGCCCCATGTATTCTGCCATGCATGTGTTTATTTTTATTGAATTTTGTGATTTTCATACACTAGAGGTTGATGGCATTTAGATTCCTTCCCCTGTTTTTCCTTATTGTTTCTTCTTTGACATCTTTTTCACTTACATACTTGTTTTTTGATAGTCACATATCTAGAGTTACAAGACATTACTCTGATATTCACATTCAGTTGAAGATTATCTTTTTTTCAGAACACACTTTGAAAGATTGTAAACATTAACCTTTTATATATTGAAATTTTTTTCTATGACCTCGGAACCATTTTTTTTCACAAATGTTGACCTTTTATTTCTAGTTTTCACAGTGTTTCTACATGCCTAGAATATTTTTCATAATTTTAAATAATACTTCTATTGATTCTTTGAGAATATCATACAATATATTTTGTGCCTTTTAGACCCCTCCTCTTACCTTATCTCAGATCAACACCTCCTCCCTGTTCTCCATTACTCATGCCTTCTATTTTTTAAATTTATTTTTATTTTTATTTTATGTATATTAGTGTTATTTTATGTATATGAGCCTACATGTATGCAAGTACACTCATGTCATACAGTGCAGTGGAGGACAGGGAGGTTGTTGAATCATCTGGAACTGGAATTCTGGACAGTTTTTAGCTGCCATGTGGGTGCTGTAATTCAAACCTGGGTCTTCTTCAAAAGTAGTCCGTGCTCTTAACTGCTGGGCCATCTCTCCAGCCCCAACTCCTTTATATATTTTTTAATGCCTATCAATCCAATTTGTGTTCCCAAAATGTTCTGGAGTGTGATTTCATACCCTAGAGCCTAGGCAACCTAGCTGGCACCACACACATAATTAAAACCGAGTGTCCCTGGGGCTGGCAAGATGGCTCAGTGGTTAAGAGCACTGACTGCTCTTTCAGAGCACCCACATGGTTGCTAAAAACCTTCCATAACTCCAGTTCCAGGGGATCCAACACCCTCTTCTGACCCCTCCAGGCAGTGGGCAACACAGGTGCACCTACCTACATGTAAACAATACACTCATACAAATAAATATAATAAAATAATACACTATTAAAAAATGGAGTGTCCCTCTCCCAGTAGCTATCAATTGCCAAAGTTTCCCAGCTACAGCTAGAGTTCTTGTCCATCTTTCCCTCTATCCTGGGTTTTTGTTTGGCTTGGGTTTCTGAAGGTCTGACGCATGCTCTTAAGGCATTGGATTTCATATGCATAATTTCTCTGTTGTGTCTGGAAATCCTGGTTTCCCTGTATTCATTCACCACCTCTGGCTCTTACAATCTTTTCATCTCCTCTTCTACAATGATCTCTGAGCCTGGAGTGAAAACGCTATAGTGTAGGTGTACTATTTAGGGTTGAGCTCTGCGGTACTTTACTCTCTGCATATTAACCATTTTGGGGTCTCTGAGTTAATTGCCATCTGCTGTAAGAAAAAGCTTCTCTAGTGAAAGTTGAGAGATACAATAATCTATGGGTATTACAATAAGTAATAAGGAATTGATTTACTACCATGGCTGATTATGAGAATAAGAATAGTAGATTCTCTAACATTTCCTTTTACCTGTACAGACACAGGTTCTTGGTCTTGGTAATAGTGTCAGTAAGGGTTCCATTTTGTGAGGTGAATCTTAAATTCAATCAGAAAGTGATTACTTCCATTACATTTTATGCAGCCTAGAAACCCAGAAAACTCAGTTATATTAACTTTAAAATGAATTTAAAAGCTCCTTAAGCAACTAATCAGGAAAATGCAAATCAAAATCATAATAAAATAAATACCACTTTATACTTAGTTTAATGACTACTATACTTGTAAATAAAGAACGAAAGTGTTAAAAACATAGAGAATATGAATTCTGTATCAGCCTTGGTGACAATAGAAGATGAATGGCAGTGCGGTTTCCCATATGATCCCAGAACTCCACTTCTGAACACATGTTCAAAGGACTCAAAGGTCAGGTCTTAGGGAGACATTTCTATACACATACCCAAAACATCATTTTTCGTGGTTGATGAAGCATGGAAAATACCCAGTGCCTGTAAAAGGTGAAAAAATTAAATGCAGATAGGCATACAGTCAGAAGCTATGCATTATTATTTGTATAAGGTGTATTCGCGTATTGCCTGTGTGCAGGTAATTGCACCCGTGTAGTGCAATGCCTGCAGAGCACAGAAGAGGCTGTTGGATCCCCTGGAACTGGAGTTACAGACAGTTGCTACCTGCCATGTGGGTGCTGGGATTCGAACCTGGGTCTTCTGCAAGAACAACCAGTGTTCTTAACCCCTGAGCCATCTCTCCAGCCCCAAGAATTTGTTCATTTTTTAAAAAGAGTAAATTTCTGATATTTGACACAACATGGAGTAATCTCAAAGAAATGAACCAGTCACTAAAATGTAAATTTTGTGATTCTACTTAAGCGAAATAGGTCTCTCCCAATGAGTCAGTATTTGGAATTTCAGGTGATAAATGAGGGTCCCTCATGCCATGGGAATGGCAATGGAAGAAATGTGGATTTGTTGTTCAATAGGCACAGAACTTTTGCTTTAGAAGATAAAATAATTCAGGAGATAGATGCTGGTGACAAAGAAAAATAAGAACAAACTTATTACCACTGAAATTTAAATTTTACTTTAAAATGATAAGATGATAAATTTTACAGGATGTATATTTTGTCACAATAAAAAGAAGCAATTTAAAATGTTCTGCTTATTTTCTTCAAGCATGTCTAAAGCTCAGGTTAGGATGGGCAATGTCCAGGTAGGATGGGAGGAAGGCAAGGACAGAATATGATAAGTGACACTTGAAAGACAAAAAGGGAAATAAAAATGAAGGGTCAAAGGGGCATGGTGACAAATGCCTGTATAACCAGCTAGTTGGAAGTTTGAGGCAGGGAGAATCAGTTGAACACTGACAAGCATGTGCAAGATAGTAAGATACCACATCAAAAAGTGGGTGTAGGAATCAAAGAATTGAAATTTCATAAAGATAAACAAATTGCTTACATTGAGTTTTCAGGGGATATAAACTCAGAACAGAGGTTGAACAGTGTAACATGGATTTGGAATTTTGGAGATGCAAAGGTGTTGGTTGGTATGAATGAAACATTTATAATGGGGCCAATTACATAAGTAAATGGCCCCATTCCTACCAGCAGCAGAACTGTTGCCTATTGGAAAGTACATGCTGGTGAATCTTGGGCTAGGCCTGTGGATCTAGAGAAGCAGTAAGCCAAAATTATTTCTGTTGTAGGAGGATGGTTCCTGATGCTCCATACAGCTTTCATACACTCCTGTTCCTGGGATGGCTTCTATAAGACTGCAGTGTCCCAGGTGATCAGTAGAGCATGCCATTCCTATCTGCTTGTGGATCCTGTTTCTTAAAGACTTGTTTTTAATTATCTTTATTCTTTACTTTCAGTGTTTTTTTTTATTATTTTTCTCTTTTGAGAATGGATATTGCTATGCTGTCAAGGTTTGTCTCTAACTCATGATTGCCTTCCCTGTGCTGGGATTACAGGAGTGCAACTTCACAGCTGACTGATGAGTGACTTTTTGGTGTCTTACTGATGAATCTAGCCTTAGTATTATTTCTCTCTACCATCCCATGACCAGCCAAGGATTATGTTATGTCAAGGATTTTCTCCCTCTCTCTCTCTCCCCCTCCCTCCCTTCCTCCCTCCCTTCCTCCCTCCCTCCTCACCTTCCCCCCCTCCTTCTTCTCTCTTTCTCTGCCACACCCTACCCCCACACCAATCCGGTATGTTTAGAGAATGAATAGTCCAGAGGCTTGTGATTATAAACCGGTTAAGAGTTTGTCACTGTGAAAGGCCTCCTAGTGACAGAAGGAGGAAAACAGCCTTCACATCCTGTGCTTTTGCTTTCATCTTTTGGTTGTACTAATTCCCAAGGTACTAGGAAAGGACACATAATGAACATTCAATTTTGTGTCCAGGTGCAAGGCACCAGCATTTGAAATCAGGGCTGTCCAATGGCACCACTGTATAATTGTGTATTTTGTATAGGCTTTATTTCTGAAGACAAAGCCATCCTGTGTCAAAGAGCTGGAAAATAGACTTGGGTTGGGAGAGAGACAGAAAAAGGGGGCCCTTTGCCCTCAGGAGAGTCTAGGAGGCATAATGGTAGTTCTTTTGTCTCTCAGCTCCTTGAAAAATTGAGATGGAGGCAGAGAGAAGTAGGGGGTACAAAGACGGAACACATAATGGTTGGGTTATAGAAAAATGGGGGATTGGAAAGGTGGGGGCATGAATAGGTGGGGGTATGAAGAGGTGGGGATCAAGAGAGGTGGGTGCAGGGAGAGGTGGAATACCTAGAGGAGGGGTGATTTTTTTCCACCTTCCAAGACTATCCCCTCTCCCTCCATTCTGACCTTGGTGTTGTTGACTTGTTTCTTGTGTGTTGCTTCATCGAGGAGCATCCTTATTAGGACTAACCCATTAGGCTTTCGTAGGTGATATCTATAAATGTTTGTGTGTGCTGAGCTCCAGGGTGAGTTAATTGGGGCCCATATGTTTGAGATGATGTAGAGCTGAGAAAGGGAATGGAAAGATTTTAATTAGACAAATTGTGATAATGGCACAAATGGCTGAAACAGTATGAAAAATGGAAGAGAATTGCGACACTGAACACAGAACACAAAATTGGAAAAATTGCTATCATTTCAGAAATGGCCACTATTTCCCCATTACCTTCATTTCACACTCCAGGCCTAAAAGAAATAAATGTGTGGGATGCAGAAGATGGTTAACATGGGTAAATTTGCTGTAGGACACTTGAAATTAAGGAATTTCAGAAATTGTGGTGTCCATGCTATGTATGTAGAGAAGTTGGCTGTACGTGAGAGCCAGCACGGAGCTTGGGGTGGGCAAAGCGGGAAGCAAAGCCCCTTTGTGTATCAAGGGTGTCTCCACACTAGGCTTTGTAGACTTTGTGCTCTGGGGGCTTCTTTGTGCCTTGCTTTATTCCTTATTCACACAGAGGCAGCAGCTGGGGGAGGTGAGGTGGGGGCTGGGCAGACTGCTTCTCTATTCCATCCTCCTCCTATTCTTCTCCCTGGGCTCAAGAGCACTAATCATCTATTTTATATTCTATAACTGTTCAGACTTAAATTGCCTCCACTTAAATTGCCTTAATTTGAGATCTTCTGCAGTAAGGTCTGAAGGGATCTATGGTTCGTGTGCAGAATAAAAGTTTAACAAAACCCACAAGTGCCTCTGGATTCAGATGGGAAATTGCTTGAAGCTGAGGCTGGACAATATGATTTGGGGCTGTGAAGGAAAGAGGAGTTACAGGGAAGATGAGTGAATAAATCATGAAAGCTTTAAGCAGTTCAGCCATGATGTCTGAAATACTGACAGCCAGGTCTATGATTCTCTGTCTCCCTAGTGTGGAGGGTCATTGGACAGGCCAATGTCCCTTTGCTCAATGTCTGTTCACTGTGTAACAGGCTGCAGAATAAAATCCGAGGTTGGCATATTCTATGGAAATGTGTGTGCTGGTGTGCATGTGTGAGCGCTTTGTTTCAGAGAACAAATGTGTGGACCAACAGCTGGGAGGGGTGTGTGCAGGAAGGAGGGGCAAAGCATGGGCCCTCCTGTTGAGAGGAGGGGGCTTCCGTCCTTACACTCTCTTCTTAATGCCTGGCAAGTTCTTCATTGTGCTTGCATCTCTTTTAGGGTCACAGCAGAAACAGGGGTGGGAATAGTGGGGGGATAGAAGGGGCCTAAATCTTTGCCTACACTCCTAAACCGCCATTCTTTCCTTTGAGCTTACGGCCGTTCATCAGCAGTTTCCTCCATCACTGTGAAGAGAGCCTTCAGTGGCTCCAAATAAGTTACCTTTCTGCCCATCTGATCCCTGTCCAAATTCAACTGTGGGTGTGGACATTTGGGATGGCATGTTGGGGGCCTTCGCTTCAGGTGTGGATGGATGGCGAAGTTCTGATCATCTATGGTTTAAGATGTGGCGTTAAAAGGCAGATGGATTTCGACAAGAGGTGAGTTTGCAGCTTGCTGAGTCAAGGGTGACTTCAAGAACAGCTCTAAAATAAAATGAAATGAAATAAAAATAAAGAGTGAAAACTAGGCTTTGGTAACTCATACCAGAAATCATAGATTTCTGACAGTGAAAGGCTTTCCCCAGGTTAGTTCAGTGTCCCAGAAGCATGTGTCTCTTAGGATCTCCGCAGCCCGCGGCAATACCCTACAGATCAAGCAGAAGCCACTAGGGCTGTGACTGCGTTCTGCCCACTGTCATATATGCAAGAATTATTATTTTTTGTCCTTTGGATGATAAAATTGATTACAGGCTGCCGGGCAGTATTATTTTTAAACATTGACTATAGCCTTCAATGTAACAAGGTTCAGGGTTTTGAAACTAAGATTCTTGAGTAAACGCTGATTTCAGGCCCAACAGCAAAAGGCAGCCTCAGAGAACAAAGCTTGTCACGAGTCACTGTGTTCAGAGCTGCAAAGGGGGGAGAGGGCCCTCATCTCTGGGTCCTGGGAGGGGTCCTCTGGGAGGCTGATCACTGTTCTTTCTGCATGGGGGGGTTGGTCTTTAGGCTCTTGCCGCCCACACTGGCCACTTGCTGGTGGGCGGGGTGGCTGAGAGGAAGCTTGTGTGCTTGTCTCTAACTCCCTGCTCTCCACCTCTCAATGACGTGGCGATTATTAATAAACCATTTCTCACTTACTGCTGCAGATGTAAACACTTCACTAGATTTGCGCAGCTCTTGCGTGCACAGTCCTATTGACGTAAATGGTGGATTGGGATTTGAAATGGGCTATAAGCATCCCAATTTTAGATGTAAAATGTAATTAAAATGCCTTGATCCACTGAGAGGTATAATGTAGAATAAAAGGGCAAGAAATATATTAAAAGACATAATTATAGGCTGGAGAGGGTGAGCCTAAATCTGAGAACTGATTTCTACCACCCACATTATTCTGTTAACCTCATGATCTCCGTTAGTCCAGCAGCCTTCCTGAAGGAATGGGGTGCTAAGACCCTAGAGGGATCTGGGTATTCATGAGGGGCTTCTGTAACAATATCTGTGCCTATTTCTGTTTAAGAAATAAAGGTGATGGCAGCTGAAGGGGGGGTTTGGGGCTTGGGAGAAGGCTGGAGACAAGACCCTTTCTCTTAGGATGAAGCCATTTCTTTCATGTTACAAGTGACCTCCAAACAGGCATACATTGCACTAATCTTATTGCTGTTCTTATGATGGCAGAGTTTGCATGTACAAATGTGTGGTTTGACTAGTAGGGATGGCCAGACCATCACAGGTTCCATTATCATATGTGATAGACTCAGTATGCAAAAGGCCTCCTGTTCAATCTTCTGTGTCCTCAATCCCTGGCACCACAAAAATGTGTTATACCTTTTCCAAAATGCCCCATAAATGAAACCCCACAGAAAAGCAGCCTTTTCTGAAGTATATGTCTATGTATGTATATGGATATAGACAGATGATAGATAGATAGATGTGTATCACCAATTATTATGGATATATATGTATATATGTATATATTGTTTTCTCATGATTATCTATAGGGTGATAGCTCTTTGTGGTGCCAAACAGTATTCCTTCTATGTGGATGTAGCACAGTTTATCCATTCTCCAGTGGAAGGACATGTTGGTTGCTTAAAGTGTTTACTGATTATGAATAAAAGTTATGAAATCAGTCTTATTTACAGTATGTGTGTACACATGAGTTTTCAAATCAGTTGTTTAATAATGGTGTGATTGTTGGATCATATGGTAATGCTGTGATGAGTTTTGAAAGACTGCCAAGCTGTTCCCAAAGTGACTGTGCCATTTTACATTCATTTCAGCAGTGGGTGAGTGTTCCTCTTTCCAGATTTTCATTATCAAGTGTACCATTAGCTACTTTGGGTTTGGGAATGGAGCCATTCAAAGGAATAGCATTGTATCAGGTTATAGTCTGCACTTCTCTCCTGAAATACTGTATATTTTGCACACATGGATGAGACATCTGTTCATCTGCTTTTAACTGAATCATTTGATTCCTCTTGTTAAATTTTAAGAGATAGTTACATATTTTGTTGTAATTACTTTATCTTCTCTATGTTTTGTAAACACACCCTGCTAGTCTGCAGCTTGCCTTTCTTCTCACTGCCTTAGCAGCTTCTGTTGCAAAGCAAGTGCTAATTTTAATACATTATACATATTCTTTTATTCCTTCATGTAATGTGCATTTTGTTATATTAAAACACCTCTGCATGTTAATTTATCTAGTTCTTCTTATATCTACTAATCTATGATGTCAATATTTATGTAATCTAGGTTTATGATCATCATGCGTTAACTTCAGGTTGTAGGATCATATTTGAGCATATGGACATAAAATGGTCCTAGCATCCTTTGTGGAACAGAATGTCATTTCTATAGTGTGTTGTTGTTGTTGTGTGTGTGTGTGTGTGTGTGTGTTTGTGTGTGTGTATCTAGACTGTCTGTTCCATTTAACCTGTGTGTAGGCTTTCATTAATACAGTTTTTGAAATGGGAAGAATATTTAAAACACTTAAAAATGTACAAAAAGATTGTAGTGTTGTTAGTCACCAAAGAAATAGTAAGATGCTTACTTGTACACATCTAACTTGATAATTAAATTTAGAAGAACTAACATTAATGTTAAGAAGGAAGCAAATAGGAATGCCAATAGTCTAAACAATTAAAAATTAGTTGAGTTTTTGCCCACTTCATAGAATAGATCTTAATCAAAATTAGACACCCTCCCCATCCGCACCCCTCTATCCACTCCACTGAATTTCGTGTATTCTATCGTATATGTTAAGTCCTTTCCAGGCAACTATTTGTACCCAGATGTCCCTCTGTGCAGTTTCATCCACTGTATTCTAATCAGCCTCTCTAGAGTCATAACAAATTTGCCAAAATGTTTAGTAGACTCTGGAAAACATAAAATAAATATATCTTAAGAAGCAGCAGATTCCATCTATTACACGTCCAAAAGAAATAATTACCTTATGTTCATCAAAATATTTTCAATAGTACCATAACTTTATTCCTAATAGATAGAAATTGGGAAAAGTACATTCCACCAGCAAGAAGGAAAACAGTGATAAAGCCAAAAGATGAAATACTAAACAGTAATAGAAATTGAAAAAAAAAAGCATGCACATAGGTTACACAAAAATTAATCTCATGGTTTGGTAATATTGAGTGAAGATGTACACATACTGTATGTCTCTACTGCTGGGAATCTTTACAAACCAAATATATCATGTGTGAAGTCATAAGGAAGTTTAATGAACTCTACAAATCTTCCTAGTGGGTCACAGAAGATGATTTTCAGGTATTAGAAATGCTCTGTACCTTGATTAAGATGACTGAACGCTTGATTTTGTATTTAATAAAAAGAGTCACTGAGTTTATGTTTAAGATCTGTACATTTATGAGTCACAATGCTTTTCTTAATTAAAAGAGAAATAAATGTATGCTATTAAGATTGGGACTATTGGTTTGCAAACCTGTCTCTCTTTGTGGAAACAGAACTGGGAAAGAGTGACCCATGGGTTTCTTTGGTTAGCATGTAGTTCCTGTGTCCAGGAGTCTTGGTAAAATTGTTCCTATAACCCTTCTCTGCTGAATGCTTTGTTTCCCCCATTCTGGAAGAAAAGTGGAGAGCAGTAGTGTTGGTCTGTGTGTCTGCTCTTGTAAACTCTCCCTCTATCTGAGCCCCTGGACACTAATGGGACATGCTTGAAATGTCACAAAAAATGTATCTTAAACACGACTTCCCACAAACAGGCCCCCTTCTGCCAGGAAAACAAATGAAACTGTAAGACGGTGAAATTTGGTTTGGGCATGAAGGCCCTAGTTCTGGAACAGAACAAATCTGATGTTTCATAAGCTATGACTCAAGATGAATGGGCAGTTAGTGTAACTTAATAAATGGTACTTTCAAATCTGATGTATTGAGGAAAGATCATGAACTGATGATCAAATGGGGTTGAGGGAGGCAGATCGAAGTCACAAATCTCAGCTCCTCTTCTGGTCAGGCCCCACTCCTGTTTTCATCCCCAGATGATCCTCTGCATATGGACCTCAGGATAAGTTTTGAGACCAGAGGATAAAACCCCAAACTTTTGCTTTAATTTTGACATAGGAATACAATTTCTGCCCATTGCAAAGACTTGGATTTGCAGGACCTAATCAAGTCTTTGTGGGCTCTGAAAAATCCTTTACACGATCACACATAATCAAAGAAGTGTGGTGCCAATTAGTTAGGTTCTTCCCAATCTAATTCAGTTGAAAATCATAATGAATTCCATGTATGGAGCAAGATCTTTAGAGGGAAAAATATCACTATGAGTTTTCTAATATGCTAGAATGTTCTAGAAGCTAATGAAAACCTATTGGGGCACTGTCAGAACTTTTAAAATAAAATTTGGAGAGGAAATGGGCATGGTGGTACATTCCTTTGACCCTAGCTCCCAGGGAATAGAGGCAAAAGAATTTTAATTTCAAGGCTATCCTCAGCTACATAGTACGTTCAAAGCCAGCCTTGGCCTGAAATGCCACTCAATTAAAAAAAAATACACACATGGAAAAATAGAATAAGAAATGCTAGAAAAGTTGTTTGTTTGTTGGGTGATACCAGAAAAGGTGGGGGTGGGCAGGTATGAGAAGCCTATTTTAACTGCTTTCATTCCTTCTTTATGTTGTTGAGGGGGGTGATGTCTACTCATTTGTCTCTCTCCTTCCTGCCTGCCCCATCCTGTTTCTTTACTAATGTCTGTGTATTGAATGTTTTCCTCTAAGACCATATAGACAGAACCATCAGTTCGCTTTGAGATCAGTACCCGTTAACTGCCCTTGTATTTCTAGCTTCACAAGAGAAAATTTGCAGTTCTGCTCTTAGTGTGGGGGCTGTAACTCCTATTCAGGACACAGCAATTTGCCTTGATAATCTGTGAAAATTGTTGTGTGGTAGGAGGCGGCTCCACTGTAGTAAAGGTCACTTTTAGACCCATGTGAATGAAATTTCAGAAGGGTTGATTGTAAAGAGACCTTCTGGGGAAGCAAAGCCCATCTATAAATCTGTGTTCTGCTCCGCCCGTGACACCATTACTCACCTGCTGCCTGTGTTCACATATTTTCACTAAGCTCAGGCAGTGATGATGGGCTATGGACACAGTATGTGTGTGTGACTCATATGAGATCAGGGCAGGATGTTTGAAATTGGATCTACAGTGTTCTAAATTGTCACTCTTGAGAAAAGCTGGTTTCCACTGCCATTTCTGATAGTGTAGCTGCACGACTTTCACAGGCTTAAGAGACTGCAGTACACCATGGACACCTGTTTGCTGACCTGATGGGTTTGCTGGCCAGCCAAGCCCAAAGAAGCTCAGCTATGAAACAGCTTGGCAAGATCTTGTTCCAACTCAATACCACAAATTCCCAGAATCTTGGCCTGGCAAATGGAAGGGATGAAGTGCTGGCAACTGGCTGCCTAAATCAGGCTAGAAGGAGAAGCTTTTGAACTTGGTTCACTGGTGTCTATAGATACAAAAAATATTCCCAGCCAAATTTTTTTCTTTTTAAAAATTTTTATTGAAGTTTTGTAATTTCATACAGCAGTTCTTAATCAAATTTAGACCCCTTCCCTATCCATACCCCTGCCACACTGGACCTCATGTATTATGCTACACGTGTTAAGTCTTATCCAGCCAAGCATTTGTACTCAGATGTCCTTCAGTATAAATTCATCCACTGGAGTCTACTCAGTCCTTTTAGGGTAGCATCAAGCACAAGACCCATGCCAACTCAATTAACCAAGGACCCAGAGGGGAGGAGAGAAATGGGTGGCAGGCTGGCCCTAGACTGAGAACTATTGGAGACTGCTACTGGGTAAGGGAAAACAAAGTTTCCTAAAAAAATAGAATTTCAGACATGAGTACACTTAATTTACATTAATTATATACCTCCCTCTCCAACTCCTCCATCCCCTAATCCTTCTGTGAACCTACTGTGTCAATTTAATATTGCTTATATGTACATGTGCTTAGGGTTGACCTCTTGGGATTGGATTGGATAACCTATTGGGGACACCTGCCTGGAGAAACTGATCCCCCTTCATTAGCCATTGACTGTGTATTGTTCTTCATCTAAGACCAGGATCTCATGAAAATCCCCTATCACTCTTGGCATGTCTACTGATGTTATAATTATTCAGGTCTTGTTTAGGCAGCCATATTTCTGAGATTTTAAGAGCCAGACTATCAGGATATCTGTTGTGAGCTAATGTCTTCTAATCATGACAGGGAAGCTACACCTTGGAAAATGTTTCTTAAAACATTCACAATTATATGTAAAGGAGAGAGAACAAGGACTTTTTGTCCTTGTCACCAAAAGTCTACAAGCCTGCTTGTTCTTTTTGGTGCACTGCAGAGTATTTTTCCTGACTTTGTCTCCTGGTGTAGTTGGGTGATGAATAGGAAGTAATTCTGTGATTGAAGGTCTTCCAGTGGCACTTTCTTTGCAATTCTAAGCCTGTTTCATTGTAGGTAACATCAAAAACAAATGTGACTCTTTTTGTTTTGAGATCAAAAATAATTGCAATGGTAATGCAGAGGTCTGAGATACTCCACACCTACTTTGCCTTATTATTAACATTTTCCAAGAGTATCAGAGGTCACTCAAACTCATAAACCAATATTGACATATAAGCATTAGCTGAAGCCATGTTTTACTGATCATCTCTTTGTATTTACTTAACGTTCTTTCTGTCTCAGAATCCCTCTGAGAGTATAATAGCAGATTTACTGCCATGTTTTCATAGGCTCCTCTTGACTGTGAAACTGTCTCAGTATTTGGTGACCTGTGTAGTTTTATAACTTCTGATCAGGTAACATATATCTACTGAGATTTCACTCCTAGGTTTTAGTTTTTTTTATTATTATTAAATTGGACTTGGGGCAGGAAGACCATAGGGTTCACATTTCATTTCAACCACCTCCTCTCAAGAATGCATGCTAGCACACAATCTTCAGTGATGTACCACCTTTGCTGAGCTGACTGAGGTCACACTTGTCAGATGATCAGTGGAAAGCAGGTACTGTATTCAGCCTGCACTGTGTAGAAGTCAAGTAATGCTTACCTTTCTTAATGGTGAAATAACCAAATAAATTACTTGCAATTCTTATGAAAACAACCTTCTATTTACTTTCTGAATCTCCAAGAGGGATAAGTATAAACAACGTTGAGGGTAATCAGCCCAAATATCTTTGTGGAAGATTGGAACTCCTCTGGACAGGCATGAGGAGCCAACCCACTTATCAGACCATCTTTCCCCATTTCCTGTGTGTGCTGTTTTCAGTCGGGCTCTGTGATTCCTGACTCCACATCGAAGATCTCCATTCTTCATCTCCTTTCTTGACCATAGTAAAACAGCATTAAAGCATTTTTTCTCCCTGAATGATGAGCAAAATGTTGACTTAAAATCACTTTAAGTCTCAAATAACTATAAGCTATTTTGACAACACAACTCATTCAAAGTTTAGATCTTGTAGTGTTTATTCTATGTGATCCTCATGTACAGATAGGAACTCCAACTATTTTTTCAGACATGCTCCACTTCTGGGTCATTGTACCCTAGTTTAGTTGATCCAGATTTCAAAATAAGCCATATATTTGCTGTCTTGTTTCCCGTAATGTTTCTTATAATGAAAAGTCTCGACTGGATGCCCTTGTGCTATAGTTTTATATAGAGAATCCCCAAAGGCTGGTGCCTTACAGGCTTAGTCCCCAGCATATTATGCATTGGGAGGGGTAGAGCCATTAAGAATTGACCATAGTAGGTAGTTTCAATGACCAACACCATGCCTTCAGGTCCTTTGGGACCGTGGTCACTGGTTTATCTTTTTCTCTTGATATTTTCTAGGTGACACTAGCAGCCAAAGAGCCTCAGTTTCTGTCTGCTCACACAAATTCGGATTCACCGTGTACATCATGTAAAGTTTTAGCATTTTTTCTCAACAATAAAACTTAGGTCATTGTATTTTTTCCAGAGTCACAGTCACAGTTTGGAATTTCCCATGTTTTAATGGATGTTAGTGGAATATTTTTGTGTTTTATCTGGTCGTACCTCATAATGGGTACAGCATTCTTTATTACCAGTTCACCAGGTTTCTACCATGGTAAGAAAGGGCACCATTATCTCACATGGTTGCAATTATAAACATTTTGTTTTTACTGTGCCTCTGGTAGGGGGTCAAACACAGTTCCTCAAGTTGTCTTCATTCCAGAATCCAGGTTGAAAGGCATGCCATTCTTGTGACAGCAGGAACAAAAGCTATCCCAAGAGCACATGGTGACTCTTAGGCTTATGTTAGAATGTGGCATTCATGAGTGCTGCTCATATTTCATCCCTGAAAGCTTGTCACATACCTAGGCAACACATGAAAAACAAATAAAATCTTATAATGAAACAAAAGTGAATCATTGGTGCTGATAATGTAAAATATCACCATATGAGAGGAAGACAAGAAAGAAGTGCACCATCTTGAAATATCTCCATTGACTGCGTCTGTCATTATTTGTGGAATGTGTTTATGTACTTAGGCTTGCACTTCTTTTATTCCTTTTATTTTCTAGAGAAAATGTAAGGAAATAAGGTTGCCGGTACATGGAGCAGAGGAAGCCTCTCGTTGGATTTTTTTCCTCCTTGCTGGAAGCAGTATATCTTAATTGAAGTCTTTCTATCCTGTCGCTATGGAGCTAGTACAAAACATGGCTCAACATTTAATCGCTGTTACCACCTGTTTCCCTGCTGACATGCACTGTAGTCACTGGGTTTTGAAATGGATTAAGGTGATTCTTCATGAAGGTCTCTGAAATGTATGCACATGTGCACTGTTAACCAGTGATATTAAATAATTCATAAAATATGGAAGTACATGAGAAACAAATAAATGGCAGAGGAGCAAGGAGGTGCTTAGCACACTCCTATGAACTAAGCTAAGTGCTTCTGACGCAGTAATATTAGCTGGGTTGTTGGTCTCGCCCCTCTTCCTCTGGGCTCATTCCTAGAAGCATTTTCTGGCTTTGAGACGAGCACAGCTGCTGAGGACATGCTATGCAATTCACACTACTACAAGCCGGAACATGTAAAACTGGGGCAGGATATTTTAAACAGTTCTTTAGCACAAAGTAGCATTTGAATCTATTTGTTCATAATTAGGTACCAAGAATAAAGTTTGAGGCAGATAATCTGCAAGACGTGTGATGGAATGGAAAAACAAACCTTGCAGTTCTGACTGGAGTATGTACAGGTTTTTTTTGTTGCAATAGAAACATTCTTTTTGCCCAATCTTGCTTCTAAACAGAAAGGCACTATTGTCTTCTGGAAAACGTTGACTGACAATTAGCTCTTCTTTTAAGATCTTGTCTCTTCATGGTTTATTTTCAGCTGTTCAGTTTGGAGAAGCACTGGTTGAATTGTCCTACTCTGAAGTTCTGTAAATATTTTTTATGGACACAAAAATTTACATAAACTGATTAATCTTGATGTATAATATATATATATATATATATATATATCTTGATTCATATAATACAGTATATGTATCAGCTGAATTTCACAAATTTGCTGTTATTTATATTAAAATGCAAGCCAATGTCATTTATCATAAGGTATCATATTTATTATTAGTAGTTGTACCTTTTATGCATAAAGTTTAAAATAATTGTCAAAGCAGCTTCTCTAAATGTACTGGAAAACCTTGCTTAGCTGATAGTATCATTTCTAAGTTTGATTAATAGTTTTACTAAAATAGAGGAAAATTAATCAAAAATTGAAAGACAGGATGTTCTTTCAAATATTTAAAAATGTTTAAGATACTAAAGTTAGCTATGGATGGGACATGTTATGGAAGGGAGGGAAAGATACAACCAACAGCTGAAATTAAGGCCTCAAGTTATATAGAATAGTACCTTTAGTAACTAGATAAAAGTAGGAAGACCTCAAGAGTGAATAAAAGAAAATGATTAGAGAAAATAAAAATTCACATTTGAGTTATCTGGGACACCATGAAAGCATCATACATTTGAAATTAGAATGCAAAAGTAGAAAGAGAAAAAAGCCTAATAATTGAGGACTCAATGCATGTCATTTTTTCAAATTGTTGCAAACCTCAATAAATACATTGAAGAAGTCCAGTGAAAATGTGTCAGGGTAAATTAAAAGAAAATCATATTTATGACACACTACTGTAGTGTGGAATACCATATTTAATGAGAAAAACCTTGAAAGAAGCCAACAAAATCAGACACAGTTTGCTTAATGAGCAACAATAAGACTGACATGTTTCT
The DNA here is from genome assembly GCF_000622305.1 of Nannospalax galili. Lineage (NCBI taxonomy): Eukaryota > Metazoa > Chordata > Mammalia > Rodentia > Spalacidae > Nannospalax > Nannospalax galili. Next base: position 659,004 of record NW_008353482.1, on the reverse strand, counting down.
AAACAGAAATAATTGAATCCAGAAGGTAAGAGAATGTCTTCCTGTAAGCAGCAAGATGATTTAGTTATTTGTCAACATTTCTGCATTCAGTGTGAATATTCTTTAAAATTAAAGTAAAATAATTGTGTTTGCAGAAAAATTTTACCAACATATCTGGGCTAAAAGAAATAAAAAATCAAGAAAGCTGTTAAATTCAGTGATTGTTCTTTTTCCCTCCTCAAGTTTGTATTTTTAAATGTTAAGGCCTGTTTGTTAGTGTGTGAAAGTACTGTTTGGGAGGTAATTACATCATGATGTTGTGGCTGAATGTGTGGCATTAGTGTCGTTGTTAGAACAGGCCAAAGAGATTGCTATTTCTCCTTTCACAATAAGGAAAAAGATGTCTTTCCACAAACTTAAGAGGGTCTTACAAGTATCGACCAGCCAACAGCCTATTCCCAGAATGCAGAGTCCAGATCTATGAAGAACAGGTTTATATTGATTATAATCAATGGTAATTTGTGATTGTAAACTGAACTTCTAAGGCAATTACTAAGGTAGAAGCATCTACCAAGAGCTGAATGTCTGTACCAAATACCTAAATACATTGAAACAATTTTGGAACTGAATATTGGAATGAATGTATCTGAGTTTAGAGACACATGTCAAAAAAACCAAAGTTTGCCATAAGGGAAAGCTTAATGGTGAATGCAGTGAGGGGCTAGAAAGAAAGAAGAAAGCTTGATAGAAAATCCCCATTTCCTTAGAGAAATGATACTCAGCAAAATGGTGGGAAATGTTAGTTAAGAAGAAACAGGTGATTCTTGTAAGATTATGAGAAACAACTTGGCCGAAGTGTGCTTCATAGTCTAATGTTGCAGGGAAAGTAGATTTATGAGCCATAAAATTGGATATTCAGTGGATATTTCTAAGCAAAATGCTGAAGGAGTGAATTTATTCCTCCTGATGACCAATAATAAAATCAAAGAAGGGAAAAGTAAATCTGAGATGGAATATTAAGCAAAGTGCAAATTAATTTTTTAAAATTCTTTGCATCACTATATTAAAGAGAATTAAAAAAATAGAAGTCTCCAGGACAATGCCAAGACTGGGTAGGAAAACCATACTAAAGGCCTTTTGAAAAATTCACATGGAAACCTACTAGTATGCAAGCTTTTTAAAATATATACAGATACAATCTAAGAAGCATTTAAATGGAATCAGCCTACAGACACCACAGGCTAGCAAATACAAAGCCCAATGCTAGGATGGGCTCCCTCTTTTGGAATTGACAAGGTAGTGGTGGTTCCCTAGACCTCAAAAGTACTGGCTACTGCCATTGCACTGGGCTATCCACCAGAATTTCACAAGACCCTATTGTTGAACAAACAAGGAAAAATCAAGTTGGTAGTGACCTCTCAGCTTCATCTCTACTAGCAAGCTTCCATAGTGCTACAGGGTGCTTTATATGCTAATGGCAGAGAAAAACAATCAGCTTTACATATCTGTGAACCCAAGAGCTAGAACAACAACTAACCTAGCAAGATTATATATGATAGAGTACATTAAAGTAGGCTGTGGGCAGTGAGGGGAGGTGTGGCTAGGGGAGGGAATCTAAATACCATCAAATTACATTGTATGAAAATTGCAAAAATTCAGTAAAAATAAAAAGGAAAATGAAAAAAATCCCTTTGTATTATTATTAAACAACAATACTAGTAATAATAATAATGAAAATTTTGAGGCTGTATGAAATGCATGTATCTTCGACATGAGAGTGTGGTGATTGAGAGGCTAGAGACAGAAAGAAATGGATTAGATGTTTGTATCCCTGTCAGTTTTCAAATGTTGAAGCTCCAACTCCAATATCATGGCATTTGGAAGAGAATCCTGGGGGAAATAACTAGATGATGAAGGAGGACTACTCAATAATGTCACCTGTGTCATTTAGAAAGAGGCCAGAGAGCTTACACATCCAGATATCTGGACTGGATGCAATAAAAAATATGGTACAGAGTTAGGACATAGGAATGGGTTTTCTCTTGAATAAAGGAACTGGCCCCAAATCTCCAAAATTACAAATTTAATGTATCAAATACACATAACTGCATTAATTATTAGTGCCATCTTACAGGAAATTTAGAGTCTTCAAAATATGCACTTTCCCTCATATTGAAAAATTAGGGAATTTTCGTCTATTTTTA
>NW_008353482.1:639145-656419 GCF_000622305.1 Nannospalax galili | reverse complement strand
CTAAAATATTTTAACCCATGCATCTGACCTTTTATCTGTCCTGTATATAGGGGGCACTTTGATTTTGGAGAAACAAATGAAACTTGACAGTTCTCACCAGGTGCTACTCTTCTTTGTGAGGACTTTGTACAATTAATTCATTTAAACATTATTGGAACTCTATTATAATGTTGGTGCTGTACTTAGTTTTCCCACTTTTCCAAAATGAGATAAAGACATTGAGGAATTCAATAATTTGCAGTTTTTCATGGTGTCTAAAGTGACAGTGAAAATTCAGCTTGTCAAGGGGTAAAGCACCATGTACAGAAAGATGACAAGAACAGCTGCCATGATATATTTAAGACAAGGAATGGAAAATCCTGTGAAAGCTGACCACAGTGAGGTAAGAGCTTAGAGAGCCAGAGGGGCTTGTTTTGCCAAGTGGCCAGAAAGACGGCACCCAAGGAATGCCCTTTCCAAGCTCAGGAACATGAGACACCCTCACCAGCTGCTGCCCTCCTGCACCAGGCCCATGGAGGAGGCTCAGATGGAAAGAGGAACATAAGGGGAACTATAGTGCATGTTATTCTGCTGAAGCCAGGGTTGAGATATAGATACTGGAGAAACGTAGTACCCATCAGAAACTGAAGCAGATTGGGCCTTCTGGGGACAGAGGTGGTGATGCCTAACTAAATGAGGGCACACAGTAAGTCAAAACAGTTCCCTACCAGCAACCAATTCTGCCAGTCCTGATCACCTGTGATCAAAAGATGCTTCTCTGACCCTCTTATCTTTCTGTCTCAGTCTGTGCCTTTCTTATGGGGCACAGCATGGGAATGGAGAGTAAGGTTGTTTTTCCAATTGCATCCTCTCTGAATATACACTCCAAACTCATGGTTTCTGAAGGATGTTCCTGTTATATTTATACTCACTCGGGAGGACAGACTTATTCTTAATGGTCTTCTCTTTCTGGTTTTTATAAATACACACCTTCCTGTCCTAGGACTTTGAGCAGGGCTCTAAACACTGGGCACACTACCAGAAATTTCACAAACACACAGTCAAAATGAAAAAGAATCTCAAGATACTGGTTTCTAAAAGTAATTTTCCAATAAAAAAGATAGGAGTTCTTAAATAAACATCATACTTTATTGCTGGTTTAAGAAAATACACAGTAAATCTAAAGCATCATGCAGTGCCATAAAATAAAAAAAAAATGGAAGAAAGAAGGAAATAAAGAAAGGCAGAAAAAAAGGAAATCAAATCCAGCTGGTGGAGTGAACACAGAAATAGATCTAGAGTGCCCCCAGTGTCCAAACACAAAATTGCAATTTGAACAAGAAAATTACGGGCTTGCGTTTGACTGCAACCCGAAAAAATAAAATAAAATAGTCAAAAGTCTATAATATAAACTCTGTTAAATGCATAAGCAAATGAGACATAATGGATAAGTACTCCTTTTTAACCATGTGATTCTAAACATTAAATGCAGGCACATACACACACCCTTCGTAAGTGCAGATTCCTTCTCTTTTGAATGTAAACTTCTAAAAACTTGTTTCCAGCAAGAAAAGAAATGAGAAAATGCAGTGGAGACACCTGTGAAATGCCGCCGTGAGTACTCAAGGCTTTCTCTGCCAGCAATAGGACATATGTATTTACATACCCAGGCTACCTCATGAGAAGGACTCTTTCCCTATGAGGTCTTCTTCCCCTAAACCCATAACTCTAGCATAACAGTAATAAAATATAAGACAGACTGAAATTTAGGGCTATTCTACCAGATATAAAATATGTACCAAATGTTCACAGAAGTTTCAGTTTCGTGGAAACCAATGAAAGTGTAAGAAAATGTCACAAACTGATCAGACTAGGGCCGTACAATGATGTGGAATGGTACCCAGAATTACCCTCTGAAACAGACAGGAAAGCAGCAAAAAGTCAAAGTGCAGCAAATTGGTGTGGTTTTGTTATTTCTCTGGTTTTATAATATGCTAAAATAATGGGAAAATTGAAAAGATATGGAAACACTAATAAGTTTTCAGGGTTTTCTCTAAATATAAAATTATTTCAAGTAAGTTTTAAAGAATCTATACTTAAAGAAACAGACTACTGATATATACGGCATTATAGATGAATCTCAAAATCACTTTGCTGGTTAAATAATATAGATCAAATAACACATTGTGTATTATTTTCTCCACACATGCTTCTCAAGCATAAACACTAATCTAACATGAAATCAAATGCACAACTGCCTTTCCATTGATATGATTGTGAGTGGAGCATAGGACAGATACAAAACTTTAATGGGTGACAGCATGGTGAGGATTTCATGGTTACATTCACATTTAATACTTATTAATCTGTGTACTGTAGAGATTTGTATGGTATTTGCTGCTTTTAGCCAAATAAAATACAAGTGGGTAGATGAATAAAAGGATGAATGTTAGGAATAAACAAAGATACATAGATTAATGATGGTAGGTCTTCTTTCTGTTGCTAGGTAAGACAAAGGACATAAGAGAGGTAGAGAATAATCAATTTTCACCTTCAGTATAACAACGAATTCATGTCAGATTATCAGTTGGAATATTTAGTGTAAGGTTCTTGGGTATCAGGGTATTTGCCTGATCTCCAGGCATCCCACTAAGGGCAACATACTCATCCCCTGAAAAGAAATATATCTGTATTGTGATCAAACCCATCCTTACACCTATCATCAAAGAGAAAGGTCTCCTAATGCAGTGGACAAGAGGCAGATCATCATCCTAATCCCCAGGAAACAAATCCAGAGTGTAGAAAATTGGACTACTGTGTCAGACCCTTGAATATCTTCCATGCCATTGTTAGAAATGTGTGTGTGTGTGTGTGTGTGTGTGTGTGTGTGTGTGTGTCTGGAGTAATCATGGGTTAAAAGGAACAGGGGCGCTGCAAAAACAAATTAACCAAATGCATAGATCCTGTTCAGATTCTGAATAAAAACATAAAATTAAACACCATCAGGCATTGAAAGGGCAAAGAATACATATTAAATATTTCTCAGATGAGTTCCCTTTGAAATGATAGTAGCATCATAGTTATACAGTAACAAAACAAATCTGTGAAGATGGATTATAGGAGGGTAATAGGTGTGGATGTGGATGGATAAATAGCAGCTAGAATGCTAATATGCCACACTGTAAATAATTGGTGAATTTAGGTAAAGCTATTATAGAGGACTACTTTATTATCCTTTCAATTTTTCTGTGGGTTTGAAATTTTTCAAAATAAATAATTAAGGGAAGAAAAGGGAAATATCCTGAAGAAAAGCAGTGTTGTTTTGTTCTGGTTCTAGGCGAGCCATCCATCTTTGCCGCATTTTGTCCTGTCCAGGTCACCGACCCCTAGAAGCCTCTTCTGGTCATGCTCACGGATTGGTTGTTGTGAAGTGGCCATATTGTCACCAGATTGTTCGAAATAGAGAATTTTTTTCAACAGAAAGGTGGTGTATCCAGGCTAATGGGGGAAACAGGATGGAGGGAGGGATAAGAATGAGCCAGTTGCCATGGTGCCGAGCAGAGAAGGGCCCCTCTTGCCTAGGTTTGACGCTTGTTTATAATCCCGAGAGGTGATGGGGGTGGGGAAAGAGAGGAAGAAAGATGGGGGCTTAATTTGCTCTCACAGATCCCGGCTGCCCACGGGGCTTATTATCCTTGATTGCCTGTTTTCTGCTTTTTGTCACCATGGAGACAAGTGAAAACGTGATTCTGCCCAGATTCGAGCACTTTGCTCGCTGAATGCCTGTCCTGGATGGGCTTGCTGGGCCTGTGCAGTGGGATGGGGTCTTTACAGAGTGTGCTACAAAGCCCTGTGACCAGACAGACGGTAAACGGAGAGGTGCACAGTCCCTAGGATAACGGAGTTAAGATGCCCTTAGTGTGCCTCCTTCAATAGTGTGGATTTTCCTTTGGGAAGAGGTTTCATCTCAAACTTGTTTTCAAGGGTGGGGATTGGGAGTAACCGCTCTGCTACTGGAGGCACACTGTGTGGTTTTGAGGAATCTGCCCCACGTCTATAAAGGCATTCTAAATTTTTTAAGTAGCCTCCTGCTCCTAGCAGGAAAGTTTGAGTTTCATGCATTCGGGTTTGTTCGCAAGAACAGATCCTCATGATGGTGACCTAGTGATCAGTTGGAGAGATCCGAGCAAATGGGAAAGACGTGGCAGCCAAATGCATCACAGTTTGTAGCATAAGGAGGTCCTGAAAGTAGACATTCGCCAAATGCTGAGAATAAAGCTGGTGAAAAAACCTGCATGTGTTTCAGAAAAACATTGTGTAAAAGTAAGAGTATCCTAGACAACAACCCTGTGGAGGAGACCAAGTGGCTTTGCCATGTTACAACCCATTCATGGTTCCATGAACAGAAAAGGTTCTTTGATATTATTATCCTGCTTATATCTTGAAATGATGTCTTGGTGGATTGCCCAGCCATTGGTAGCATTTACAAGTTTTCTTCTTGGTTATAAGGACAGGGGAAGAGCCAATTTATAAAAGAAAAATTTTTCCTCCTTCTAGTAAGGGTGCTATTTAGAAGTCAATGTCTTAAGAATTTGAATAACCATCATACCCAAAGAGATACCTATTGTTAATGTAATCCTTATCAAAATTATATCATTTTCAGAGAAATAAAAAATGCATTGGATTATGAAATAATGTAAATAGAACAATCTTTAAAACAAGGATTACATCTCAAGACACGACATTAACCTGATTTCAAAATGTATTAAAAGATTAGCAACCAATCATTATGACATTGGCATAAAAACATAAACTTCAGCCAGTGGAATAGAGACATAGATGAAGCCAAATTCTTTTTTTTTTCATCTTTTTGAGACAGGGTCTCCCTGTAGCCCAAGCTGTCCTGGAACTCACTATGTAGACCAGGCTAGCCTTGAACTCACAGAAATCCACCTGCCTCTGCCTCCCGAGTTCTGGGTTTAAAGGCATATGCCACCATGCCCAGCTTCCTGGCCTGAAGCTAAATTTTTAAGGTTGCTTTGCTTTTGGCACAGATACACTGAACATACAATGAGAAAAAGACATGTTCTCCAACAAAAGGTATAGTTAAATAACAAGCGTTGGTGAGGACATGAAGAAATGGAAATCTTTATTTAAAAAATTATTTATTTATTAGCATGTATATGATACATGTGGGAATGTGGGAATGTGTATGCCATGGTGTATTTGTATAGAGGCCACAGGACAGCTTTGTGGAATGAGTTCTCTACATATTTTCTTAGGTTCTGGGGAGAAAATTAGGGTTTTTGTCAAACATATTATAGGGCAGCAAGCACCTTTACCTCCTGAGCCATCTTGCTGACCCAGAAAAGGAGATTTATAAACATTGTCAATGAGAATGTGAATTGATATAGCTCATTATGGATAATAGCATAGAATCTACTCAAAAGGCTGAAAAGGAACCATTATATGTCCTAATAATCCCAATTTGAGTATTTATCCAAATGGAATTGAGCAGTATCTCAAAGAGATTTCTGAACCTTTCTTCATTGAATCATTGTTCACAATAGAAAGGTATGGACACCACGTAGCTGCCTGCCTGAGAGACAAAGAGAAGGTAAGGCAGTGTGCATACACAGCAGTCTACTCAGTCTTTAAACAACAACAAAATGGATGGATTTTGAGGACATTATGCTTACATAAGGCAGGTACAGAAAGACTACCATTCTAGGATGCTGCATGAAATGTCTAAAAAAACCAAAACAAAACAAAATCAAACCGAGACTGACAAATGGATAGGAAGGAAATAGACCAATATTATTCAAAACATAAAAAATTCATAATTCTTTTGATGTCTATTGAAATGTGCTAATAAAGTGAATTTAAAATGTTTGAGTATAAAGAATTCAATCTATGTATATTTATGAATTAGCTTGATTTAATTGTATATATATATGTAAGCATCACATTGGCCCATATATATATATGATATATATATATCAATTAAAATAAAATGTAAATGAAACCTGTAGTCACCATGAAACAGAAATGGATATGTATTCAGAGAGGAAATTGAACTTTAGATCTCCCCCAAGATCTGTAAGGAAATGTGCAAGATTCCATCTTTGATTATTCCCTGATCTCCATTCCCAAGGGAGAGATTTTATCTACAGCATCTGACAGCTCACCTATCTGTACTCCAGACTGAGAGCAGTCATTTCATGGTCTTTCTCTGCAGCCTGTCTTTCAGCATGAAATGTGCAGCATTCTGCTCTCAGCTCTCTGGGACTGTGCAACTACAAGTTGCCATGAATTGGAATGGTTTGTGGAGTCCACGTTGAAACTGTTAAGTAAAGAGAAATTCTATTTTGTGCAATGCTTCTCATATAGGACTGCATGGGCAGGGAAAGGGAAGAAGCAAGAAGTCTGAGTACAGAAATTTAACAATCCACATGCAGAAATATGAGTTGTATCCCTGGGTATCCACATTCTTCATTGTATCTGCCTAAACTCCAGAAACCTTATCTTGCCACATAGTAGGAAAGGACTGTGAGATTCACCTTACAGAAAAATTTGATGCATGCGGGCATGTCTGAAATGGCTGTTTTTGAAAATTCTTGGCTAAATTAGCTCAATGTTGGCCAGGTCAACAATAATTCTCAGAAAACAGCCATGTAAATGAATAAATAGGGCAGAGAGAGGAGGTGCTCTCCTGCTACCCACCATATATGCTGGTTCCTCTAGGATGTGTATTTCTCAGGGCACTTTGTTGCTATAGAATGTGAAAAAATGAGGAAGATTGTGGTGATTGCATAGGGAAGAATGTTTAAGAGGCCACAACAAAACAAAAAAAAATGTTCAGAGTTAAGGCTAGAATTTTCCAGCTATTTGAACACTTTAGAAATAGTTGTTCAATTGAATCTTTTATACACTGCATTACTGAGTATGAAATTTGTGACATCAAACTTGAGGCATGTGTAAGTTGATCCACTGATACGTCTGTCATCCCCAAGCTGGAACAGACCGTATAAAGAAATATTTCTTTGATCTCTACCCCTTGCTTAACCTCAAGGATCACTGCACAAATGGTTATGGATATTGGGTGCATTTAGCTCTTTCTCATCTCTCTCTCTCTCTCTCTCTCTCTCTCTCTCTCTCTCTCTCTTCTGCCAATCCTGTTATTTGAAATTGTGGCTTAACAAAATGGGTTTTTACTTTCTGTAGCTTTCAAAGATACCTTTTTGAAACTTACTGTTCATAACTTGGAGCTCCATTAAAAGACTCTGGAGGAGTCTCTAATACTTTAACAGCTCATGGCTTTACACATGAAAAAGAAGTATCTCATCAATGCAGTCAAGTCTTTAAAGTACAGAAGGGAGAGATGAGGTTATCTTAAGATGTCTGAGGCATCGTCCTGCCAACACAACTCTTCCTGACTGTCTCTGTCTCTATAATCAATCATTGTCTGTGTAGCTGGTTGGTATTAGGGTTGTAGCCATGCTATAGAATGGACTGTGCAAGTTTTTCTTTCTTTTCTTTCTTTCTTTCTTTCTTTCTTTCTTTCTTTCTTTCTTTCTTTCTTTCTTTCTTTCTTTCTTTCTTTCTTTCTTTCTTTCTTTCTTTCTTTCTTTCTTTCTTTCTTTCTTTCTTTCTTTCTTTCTTTCTTTCTTTCTTTCTTTCTTTCTTTCTTTCTTTCTTTCTTTCTTTCTTCTTTCCTTCCTTCCTCTCTCCCTTCCTTTCTTTCTCTCTCTCTTTCTCTCTCTCTCTCTCTCTCTCTCTCTCTCTCTCTCTCTCTTTCTTTCTTTCTTCCTTCCTATAATCCTGTTACATTTTCTGATGGAATGAGGAACCTGGTGGGAACAGCTTTTGCCATGCAAAAAACCTTCAAGCCTCTTTGATAAGCACATCCTCTCTGATATCTCCCTGTTGCTTTTTTGTGGCCCTGGCACTTAATGTTTCTTACTGAGGAGAAAGTGTGTGATTTGAAGCTTGGGAATGGGGATTTGTCAATTCCTGCAGTAGCACATACCTGCTTTGTGTTTTTTCTAAACTCTTACTGTATAATTGTGAAATAGTAAACATGGAAATAAAGATATGTGTGGACAACCTCTCCCTGTGTACCAGCAAAAGACTCCTATGAAGCTCTGTACCTTTAGGTAGAAACGAGCATCATGTGTAGATTAGGGAGGAAAGACAAAAACAGACCATGGATATTACTTTGTACTCAGGACTTACGCTATGATCTCCTCTTCTCCCCTCCTACTCTGGGACTCCAGTCCTCAGAGCCCATCATTTTAGGGTGGCAGAATTGAGAAATAAAGATTGGTATGTGAATAAAACACTTAAAGATTCTTGTTTGGAATTCAGTTCTGTGAAATTGTACTTAAGAAGAATGCAATAGTTTCAAAAATCTATGTTGAAACTTATTTGCTATTTCTAACAATATTGAGAAGTAATTAGATCGTGTGGACACAATATATGTGCAGGGATTAATGCTGTTAAGAGAGTTATCTTGAGAATATAGAATGTAAAACAGGAGAGGTGGGACTGGAGAGAGGACTTAGTCGTTAAGAGCACTTGCTGCTGTTTCAGAGGACCAGAGTTCCATTCCCAGAACCTATGTAAGAGCCACTCACCCAGTCTATAACTGGAGCCCGAGTATCTGGTGCCTTCTGTGGTCTCAATGGACACAGGCATACAGATGAACATACTGACACATGCACATAACCAAATAATGAATCTTTAAAGAAAGTGGTGAGAAACACATTTTCTGTTTCTTTCACCATGTAATGCTTCCATGGGTATTATGATGCAGAAACAAATCCTTCACCAAATATGTCCCCATTTCCATTTTCCCATTTCCAGAGTTGTGTGCCAAATAAAATTTTATTGTTTGTAGTTTACTCATACTGTGCAATCCTATTTAGAAGGACTGCCCAAGGAATCAGCAAAAAGACAAGATCAACCCATTGGAGGATGTGGGACTCGTACTTGCCTCTTTTTGCTCAGTGGGTATTGGAGGCAGTACCAGGAGAAATGACAGTGTAGTCATGGACAGAGGAGGAATGCATACCTACCCCTTCTCAGCAGCCCTTCCCTCTACTGACCTCAAAATTGTGTCTATCCAAGGTATAAACAAGGGACACATGACACATGAATAACATGCCCACAAACAGTGTTCTCCTGTATACATTTATCTGCCTGTTGGGCCTGAGCTGATTTGTAGCCAAGAGTATGATTTGATCTGGGAAAACACCACCTCTCTATGTTTAGCAATTACCTTTCTCCATTCTGTATCCAGAAGTTCTTGGTATACAACTTAAAATCCTGCTATAATTCATTGCTGACCCCATTTCCCATTTGGCTGGAGAAAGTATTCCTGGCACTTACATACACTTTGTGAAATAGGAGATCTCTGGGGCATAAAGCAGCTTATTCTCAAGAAAGTGTTCTGTCATTTTATCCCTATGAAATAATTTATCATCTATGGCATCTAATCAGCAACTTTAACTTCCTAATCAACACAATTCATATAAATGTATCTTCAGTTTCTACTTCTACAAATCCTTTCTTTATTCAGTAATGTGGAGACATTACATGAAGCATCCTTTAAATGTTCCAGAATAGATAATATTGAAGAGGAATTTTTTAAAAAACCTGGCAATTTGGCTATGATAAGTGCTTTGTTCCCTGCACTTAGCCAGGATTCATTTTTAAGTTTTCATTTACATACACCCATTCAATTAGTGTATTGGACTCTGTCCATGATCACTGTAGTAAGTGCAGTGGTGTGGTAGAGTCTGTGTATACGGTGGATCAAGAAGGAAAGAGACAGAGAGAGGAGAGAGTGAGAGAGAGGGAGAGGGACAAAGACCGAGACAGAGACAGATACAGAAACAGAGTCTAGGGAAGGGAATGAGGGAGGAAAGTAAGGAGGGAGAGTGGGAGAGAGAAATAGAGAAAGAGGAAGGGAAGGGGAGGGAGAGACACAGAGAGGGACACATAAAGGATCTAGGTATAACCTTCAAAACTGGCTCCTGTGCCTCAATTCTACCAGCAACACCCCACCTTGCAAAAGTTCCTCAGCCTGACAAAAATGTGTCAACAGCTGGTGAGCAAATATTCAAGCCTGGGCCTCTTGTGGACAATTAAGACTCCAACCATGTATCTTATATATATTTTTCTTGAATAAATATCTACATTATAACTTGCAGAACAATATTGAATAGAATTGACAAGACAGGGCATTTTTCTTGCTGCTTCTATCTTGTTAATTTTTTGAGACTTTCATGATAATTTGCATTGTCATTTTAATGAATTTTTAAAATATAGTTACTTTCTGTACCTAATTTGTTTAGGGTTTTTTTTATTTTCCTATTGAGAATGAGGCTGGAATTTCTAAATATCTTTCCTGCATATTTTATTCAATAATTTAATTTCTTCATTTTATTACTATAATATATTCTATTGCTTTTCTTTGTTGAGCCTAACTTTCATTCCTATGATAAATATCCTTGCTTGTGCTATATAATTCTTTTTTTTTTGGTCTTTTGGAAACAGGGTCTCCCTGTAGCCCCAGCTGTCCTGGAAGTCACTATGTAGACCAGGCTGGCCTTGAACTCACAGAGATCCACCTGCCTCTGCCTCCCGAGTGTTGGGGTTAAAGGTGTGCCGCCACCATGCCCAGCACTATATAATTCTTTTTATGCATTACCTGCATTTGCTTTGGTAATATTTATTTGAGGGCTTCTGACACTATATGTTATAGTCAAATGACATCTTGGACTGTGTGATCACAGGGAAAGCATTCCTTCTTCATTCCTTTCCATGCCTATTTTACATCTTGTTTGTTCTTAAGATTTTGTGAAGAATTCATCACTTCTTTAAACACTTGGTGTAATTTGTCATTGCAGACATCTCTGCTGAATACTTTCTTTGTGGCAAGTTTCCAATTTATTATTTTGTTTTAATTACTTGTCACAGGTCGACTCAGGTTTTTTTTTTTAATTTCTTTTAAAATCCATTCATTTGTGTCTTTGTCCTTGGATTGTGTCAATTTCTTCAGGGCTTCTAGTTGATTGGCACACAGTTGTCCTGTGCTCCTGTGGTGCAACCCTTCCCTATGACTCTATGTGATTAACTTCCTTCAGCATAAGGACACATTTCTTTCAGTCCTTTCTCATTATTGTGCATTTCCTCCCTGGAGTGAGACAGGAAGGCTGGAGTAAAGTTTACATAATGACCTTTGGCAAAGCCCTTCTGTCTTGAAATGATTTCTTCATATAGCAGTTCTGGGCAATGAAGGGAAAGTAAATGAACATTTGAGATACCCTAGGACTATGCCCAGTTATTTCCCTATCTTGCTACTTTAATTCAGGTTTCAGCCCTTTGAAAACCTTTTCACTAAATGCTCTTATTGTTTTCTGACTTCTTCACCTTGCAATTATAATAATAATATTTTCGTGCTGTATCTCCTTGAAAAAGTTTGTCTGTACATATTGTGGGATAAGGATTAGTCTAAAGACCATAATTCCGTGGTGACGTCTAAAAAGTTGCTTGTTTTTAGTTTGTTCAGATTTTGTTATTGCAAGTGTTAACTTGCAGCTGTTCACATGTCAGAGATTAAACAAATGTGTGGTATGGATGATTAAGAATAATAACATGAGGGTTGAAAGGGGGTTTAAATTTGATTTGACTGGATAGAACTCAACATATATGACAGAATTCATGCAATCTGGTGAGTGGATAAAGGGGGCAACAAAGGAAAGGGGGTTTAAATTTGATTAAGATCTAATATATAAAATGCACAAAACACAATAAAATATTTAAAAAAAATAATAACATGTGTCAAATACCCTTTGCATTATATTGAGTATGTATTGTGCCACTGTGATTTTCACTATTAGGGCTGTTAGAGCAGATCACTTTCTTAAGACTGGGACTGTATTTTTTCTTCCAAATGAGTTACTGTTTTCCTTTCCCTTTCCTTTGTATTTTTGAAACAATATACTAAATTTAGCCCAAAAACAAGTGAAGAGATTGAGTTTCCTCTCCTACAGGAAGATTGAGTAATTCAGGAGACATATACCAAAATCACCATGATAGGTAGTATTTGGATGAAATTTTGTGATACTTGCAAATAGTTGTGATACTTGTTCATTTTAATGTTTCACCAACCAATTTTAGCATTCATGAATGGATTTTTCTGAAGTAATTAATATACAGTTACTATGGTGATCTTATGCTTCCTGTATTCCCCTTAGATTTACTATGTGGAACTCATGTAAAGTGTGTTTTCTAGTTTATTTATTTATCCTTTTTTTGCATGGATATAACATGTCATCTACATTCCTATTAAACTCTAAATGTATAATACAATATTATTTTATACATAAAATACTGTGAATCTAGTTTCTAGAACAATCATCTCAAATGTAAAGATGATTTGCTTACTGTTCACTTTTTCTACCCTCATCAACAAAGCCATTTTCAGTGTTTCCGTGTGTTAAATTATTTTTATGTCTCATACAAGTGAAGCCACACAGGATTTATTCTTCTATGACTGGCTTATTTCACTGAACAGTCTCCTCCAGATTCATCCATATTGTCTCATATGGCAAAATTTAATATTCCACTTAATGTATGTATTCCAGATGTGGGATTTCTAAGTCATATGTTAGTTCTGTTTAAGTAACTATCATGTGCTTTTCCATAGGAGTTATTTTGTATTTCCACCAAATATAATGTTTGTTATAATGTTTGTTGTATCCGTATGCATGTGCCAGATTTTACCTCTTTTAATTGATTATCCTCCTAGTAGCAAGTATGAATGGATGTTTTATCTATTCCCATAATAATGGATGATATTGTCTTTTAAAACCTTATTGTCCACTTTTATGTCTTCTTGTAGAAATATCTGCCCAAACCATCTGTATATTTTAAAATTTATTTTTAATTTTTAAAAAAAAATTATGTGTATGAGTATTATGCTTGCATGTGTATAAGTGCACCCATGTTGTGTAATGCCCACAGAGGTCATAAAGGGGCATCAAATCCTCTGAAATTAGAGTTATGGATGGTTGTTAGCCACCATGTGGGATCTGAACCTGAGTCTTCTGAAAGAACAGCTAGTGCTCTTAACTGATGAGCCAACTCTTCGGCCCCTTGAAATTTTTTTTTTTTTAATTTAGGGTATCAATCTAAGTATCCATCATCTATCTATCATCAACCTCTATCTACCTATTACTTGCTTCTGCTATTAAGTTGTGGAAGTTACATATGTATTTGGATAGTAACCATTTATCCATTATAGGGTTTGCATATACTTTCTAAATGTCACAATAATACATTATTATTAAATTTTAGCGATTAATCTATCAAATGGGCTAAATATTGATAGGTATTTTAAAATAAGATCTACTTTAAACCTTGGGAAATCTAGGAAGAGATAGTATCCTAAAAACTAATTATATTAACATAGGTGAGCTATTTAAATTGACTAGGCAAAGTATTTTTAAAATCCTCAAATACTTTGTAGAAACAAGTATCTATTACAATTGATATGCTGACTATAAATCAATTTATCTATTTATTAAACTTCCCAATGAAAATATCTGGCTTCCTCAACCCTTAGACATGAAATAAACAGTATTTACTTAAAACTGTACTCATTTGCTTTCTAAAATGTTAAGTGCACTGCATTTCAGGTGCTGTTCTAAATCCTGACCAGCACAATCCCTCACCATCAAGTCCTTGGACTAAGCTGATACAATTTCTCTACTGAGATTTTCTTCAGGTGATTCTAGGCTGTGTCAACTTGTTACAGTAGCAAATACCCCACATGTATAACTAACTGGTCAAGACTATAAAATCTCTAATCTGTCTGTTGGAAGACCCACCTTTCCAATGTCACTGGTCAATCACCTGGTCATAGGACCATCCCCAGAAAGGCAGGTTTATGTTAAGTTATGCAAAATGGGTGGCATACCTAGTGCATTAATGAGGTAGTGAATTTTTCCTGCTTGGAATCCTGGCTCCTAGTGCAGAACCTCTGGACCCAGAAACAGACATGTAAGTCTGCCTGCTTTTCTCAATCTTTCAGAAAAGCATAATCTCTTCTTCATATCCTTTTCTTTTTAATATTTTTATTTTATGTGTACAAGTGTTATGCCTGGATGTAGGTAAGTGCACCTGTGTGGTGCAATGCCCATCGAGGACAGAAGGGGCTGTCGGATCCCCTGGAACTGGAGTTACAGACAGTTGTTAGATGCCATGTGGGTGCTGGGAATCGAACCTGGGTCCTCTGCAAGAGTAGTCAGTGCTCTTAACTGCTGAGCCATCTCTCCAGCCCCCAAGTCCCTTTAGACAGCATATGGTTTTCTGATTTGTCTGCGCCATGCAGTCTGTCAGCAGTCACTGGGCAAGGCCTGGGCTCTTTTTGGCGGGCTATTTGCGGACCAAGAAGTGAAGTGAATTCTCGCTGAATCCCAGGGCTCTGGGTCCGCGCCATCTTTGGAGGCCTCCTGCTACAGCTCTTAACTGATGAGTCAACTATTCAGCCCCTTGAAATTGTTTTTTTTTTTTTTAATTTAGGGTATCGATCTATCTAAGTATCCATCTACCTATCTACCTATTACTTGCTTCTGCTATTAAGTTGTGGAAGTTACGTATGTATTTGGATAGTAACCATTTATCCATTATAGGGTTTGCATATACTTTCTCCCATTATTCAGCTGTCTTTTTTCTTTGTTGTGCTGAGGCTTTCAGCTTTGATGTGCTTTCACTTTTTAAAATTTTTGTTGTTGATGCCCATGTGTTTGATGTCACATCCACAAGATTGTATTTTTCTCCTTTGTTCTTTTTCAGTAAGTCCATAATTTAGTATCTTAGGATTCAGTCTCCAGTGCATGCTCGGTAGAGTCCTTGTGTATAGAGTGGGATGAGAGTTCAGTCTCAAACTTCTGCAATTTTAGAGCCAGGTTTCTCAACATCATTTGCTGAAGAGTCTAACCTTTCCCCATTTTACAGTTTTGCTACCCTTCATAAAGATCAGTTGATTGTATATGGATGGAATTGTTGGGGGCTATTACATCTCTTCTGTTTATTCAATTGCTCTTTCTATTAGCATGGATTCATTTCTCAGCCTTACCTTACTGACACTACAAAACAGTGCAGATCTCTACTGCTACTTTTGTCCTTTAGCATTTCCATGAAGCATTTCTCCAAGGAACTCTGTCAGACTTTGTCTAACTAGAAAATGGTATTTCAAAATTAGGTTTGTGTGCTAGATAGCTTTAGTATCAACTTGACACACCTGGGTTGAGGGAGCCTCAATTGGGAAACTACCTTCATTGGACTGGCCTCTGGCCATGTCCATGGGGAATCTTCTTGATTGTTGAGTGATGAGGGAGGGCCCAGCCCACTGTGGGTGGTGCCACCCCTGGGAAGGGGGGCCTGTGTTGCATAATAAAGCAGGCTGATCAGGGGCCAGGGGAGTAATCCAGTAAGCAATGTTCCTCCATGTCCTGTGCTCCAGCTCCTGCCTCCTGGTCCCTGCCCTGAGTTCCTATCTTGGGCTCCCTGATGAACTGTGACCCCGGAGATGTAAGATAAATAAACCCTTTCCTCCCCAAGTTGGTAGTAGTCATAGTGTTTTGTCACAGCAATGAAGAAATAAACTAGAAAATTGTGCTTGTTGATATTTGAATACCACTGCCAATAAAGTCTAAATGTAAATAAGAAAGATTCATTTCTGTAGATATCTTGTAGTGTATTCACAAATAGAGAATTATTAAATCAAATGTGTTTATTATGGCTACAACAAATTAGCCAAGATTATAGAATTCATTGTCATCGTTAATTTTGTTCATAATTTCTGTTTGATATGAAAAAAAAAAACTTTTCCAAAGTGAAGGTTTCAATAAACGGTTTTTTAAATACTAAGGCAAAAAGTGGTTTAAATTCACGTTCATTTATCTTGCACTTCTGTCCAGTGTTCAGTCACTGCAATTTGGGCTCTGTATTAGGCTGTTGAAGAAGGAGGTAGGAAACATCCTGCTTGATCATCTGTTTATAGATGTGAAATTAGAAGCAGATTGTAACTTGGCAAGGGTGAGTTGAGAGCTTAGAGAAGTGAATACACTCCAAGAAACCTCAAATATGTAAGCATCAGAAAACAGGCTGTTTGCCCTGTCCTTGGGTGTGCTTGTGGTGAATTTCATGAGCAGAGCCTCAGTCTCACCAGGACCTGTTGGGGTAGGACTCAGAGGTCTAGTCTAGTCTCTGCATGTTATTGGGATTCCTACTTTCTAAGATGTTGAAAATCGGATTTTCAAGGGAAATGATTTCCAGTCACTAATCATAGATTTCCTTTCTGAGCACAAAAGGAGAAGCAGTCATCTATCTGATGGGAGAAATTCTTGGTAAGGCTCTATGGACCTTCTGATTAGCATTGTTCATATCCTTGGTCAGCCTACAGCAGATAGCTGATGCTCCCAGCTCTCCTGTTCATCCTCTCACGAAATAATGCACTGTTTCTATTTACTTTTTAGAGAAAGAACAAAATGCAGCCAGAGATCAAACCCCGTACTCTGTTCATTTTTTCTTATTTTCTTACTTTTTGAATTTATTTTTCTGTTGTGGGGCCCTGGATTCCCCTAAGAACATAGTAATGGCATGAAGACACCCTCATGAAAAGTTACTGCACCTGTGTCCTAAAATGGAGATACGGAGTGGCATGCAGTAAGGTCTAAGGGTGGCATCCTCAACAGGACAGATACAGCACAGATTGGGATATTCTGAACCTCTGGGTTTAAGCTGTTCCCAGGCAGCCTTGCCATCAGCTACAGGCAACTTTCTGGAAGTCTCTTCCTGCTCAGAGCTGAGGCATGCTACTGAAAGCCTGGTACATGATTTATCATAATGCAAGGTAAAAGTTTCAACAGTAGGTGACATACCAAGAAATAAATCCCTCAATTGAGTTTTGTTTCCAAGAATAAGCTTAGTAGCACAGGAGTAGGAGAAAACAGCAGCATATTTAAGTAGAGAGAATAAGAGATTACGATGGGAACTAAATAGTCATTTTTTTGTACTTGAAGTAGAAGAAACAGAGGAAAGATTATGTTATGATGCCTTCTCTTTCTACCTGTTCCTCTATCTTCATGCCAAGGGTCTGTTTATCCCTTAAGGCAGCTTTATTAATATATAATCCACACACAACATTATTTAAGGTCACTGAATTGCCTATTATGTTCATTTTACGTGAATAGAATCATAAAATCTGTGGTCTTCTGTAAC
>NW_008353482.1:618833-639028 GCF_000622305.1 Nannospalax galili | reverse complement strand
ATGTACCCAATGTGTGCAAATTCAGGTTATATTTATATTTATGTTCTTACAAATATGTACTACTGTGTGAACTTTAGTGTTGTTATACTTGCGCTTTGTCTTGGCTATAGAGTCATACATTGCATAATATCTGGGCTGCTTCCTTAGTGATAATGAAGAGCTAAATGTTAGATGAATTTTGTCATAATATAAATCCTAGGGGATACAAACTTAACCTAAGATTTCTGCAACATCTTTGGGTGATATTTAGGTTGGATCTTTGGTTATACATGTAACTTCTTGTGTGAAGTATCATTATCTGTCACATGACTATGGAAATGATAGTGGAATGACATTCCTTCACAGAGCAAAATAGTATCCTAATACAAGAGTAGATGGAATCTTGCTTATGAGTGCTTCTGTCAGCAGAGAATTAAATTGTCCTACGACTAGTTACATTATGAACATAGATGTACCATTATGTATTTGCTATAATAATCCATGAGTAGAACTCCTAAATCAAACGATAATTCCATTTTTAATTGTACTGGTTCATTCTCAAGTCTCTGCAGCACTTGGGGCATTTTACAATCTTAGGATCAGGAAACATAAGTTCCAATATAGGAACTCTTACCATGCTTGATTTCTTTCATAATGGGCATGGGAAGGTAACTATTCATAGATTTAATGTCTTAATTAATTAAAGATGCAGAGCACATTTCTGTTTATATTGACCATTTGTATATTTTCTTTGGAAATGTTTGCTTAGTTTCTTTGACTTTATGTAATGCCTGTTTACTTAGTGTCTTCTATTCCAAGTATGTTCAGTCAACTCATTACATATAGCAGGTTTTGAGCAGGCATTGCAGGTGCAACTGTTCTCCTAACCTGTGTACTTTTCATGATGAGAAACCCACAGAAAACAAGTAGACACCCATGCTGTATGAAAGTGGAAAGGAGTCTGTGCTAGAAACATCAAGTAACTATGGATCTTCAGACACAGCAGTTCATGTAGATGATGAAAGACCTGCAATGTAAGACATAAGGATACTTAGATCAAGAACAATGTAGTAACTGTGCAGCTCTGATCATGGAAATATGAACTTAGTTCTCTGATAGGCTATTTTAAAAATATTTAGAAAGAGGGCATGGGGATATGACTCAACAGTTAGGAACACTGGCTGCTCTTGCAGAGGACCCAAGTTTGATTCCCAGCATGCACATGGAGGTTACCAACCATTTGTGACTCCAGTTCCAGGGGATCTGAGGCACTCTTCTGACCTCCATGGGCATTGCATGACATGGATACATTTACATACATTCAGATAATGCACTCATACAAATAAAATAAAAATAATAAATGAAATATTTTTTAAAATAAAATGAGAAAGCCAGGCTTGGTGGCACACACCTTTAATCCCAGCACTCGGGAGGCAGAGACAGGCGGATCTCTGTGAGTTCAAGACCAGCCTGGTCTACGTAGTGACTCCAGGATAGCTGGGGCTACAGAGAGACCCTGTCTTAAAAAGACAAAAAAAAAAGAGAATAGTTTCAAAACACTTAGAAGGAAAGATGTATAACAAAGTTGAACAACATTATTGAAAACTCACATTTAACATATGTTTCCTATATTCTTGATGAGGAAATCTCATGTTTCTGCATTTTACTCATCAGTGAAATAAATGTAATATGAAATGAGACCTCACAGAACAGTTCTGTTTTGAAGACCTGTGCAAAGCCTGAAACCTCTTCTCTGGGCTTGCTCTAGGACCTCTTTTATTTTTTTTGTTATTGCTTGCTTGAGACTGTATCTCACTATGCAGTCCCAGCTAGCCTCAAACTCAGGCTACTCCTGTTTAAGTCTCCCTAGTGCTAAAATTAAGGGCATTCCACGTGCACCTGGCACCAGGGGTCTGCCTTTTTGAGATGCATATCGCACATGGGGCATGTGTTGATCATGGTGTAATGTGGCCAGATTTTGAGATTATACAAGTTTTCTTCTTAAAAATACTTACTTACTTATCAGGCATATGAATTTTTTATCCCTGTTTTTGATTTGGCAGTGTAGTCAGCAACATAATAACTAAATATTCAGAAATGATAGTGTTTGTCTAGAATTTTATTGAACTAATTTAACTCTAATGACAAAGGAGAAATATATAATTTAAAAAGATATTAACTAGGAAGCCTTTCTTTTTCATTAGTGAAGTAAAGGGTACCTGAGACATAAGCCTTTGTAAACCATTTTGTGGAAACACTACGTACTCTAAGAAAAATGAGCACACTTGCCTATACCCTTTATTTCATCAATATTCTTGTGCTTGCTTTCTGAGGCCATTTGCAGAGAAATGTTTAGGGATTAAATCTACAACTCATTGCCATGCCCCGGGGACCACAAGAAACTCCTAAGTTTAGGTACAATCCAGTTACTGAATTCTGTCTAACAAACAATCCCAAAGAACACCAGATTTCTTTATGTACCTGGGCTCTGTGGCTATGGATCCATCAAAAGACTTTAAGATCCTCTATAATATCTGGGGCCTAAATCAGGAAGATAGAAATGCTTAGGGATAATTTCCATAGACAGAGGCTAGAATCATTTAGAATCCCCCTTTCTCATATATGTGATTCTGAGCAGGGAAAAAGTAGCATCACAAAAGGAGTTCTACATGAGGCCTGAGCTCCTCACTGTGTAGACTGCTGTAATAGTTGTATGCTATGCATGACTTAGATTTAAACAAGTGTCTACTGGAACGGAATTCTTTCCTGACTTCAGTTCAGCTCCCATGTACCATCCTGACCCGCCACCCTTGTTAGTCAAGCAATCACTAATTCATCCAGTTTCACAGTGGTTTCACTACTCTCAATGGGAGTAGTGTCCACTCTGGCCAAATTTTGCAATGACTGTAAATTTGGAAACAGCTTTGGATTCCCAGTAAAAATAGTAAATGGAATAGAAGCTCCAATAATTCATAATGTTAGATGTTGTCCCTGATAGCGCATGGAGTTTTACATAACTTTCTTAAGAAAGAATTTGTAAAATGGAAACAGTTGCAGGAGACTCCAGTGAATGTTGTGCTCTGTGTGATGTCCTCTGGCCTTCCTTGTGTGATAGATTGATCCCCATTAGATATTTCTATTGGTTGATGGAATTAGGAGTTACATATTTCTGCTTCATTATTTAATCTAAAGGCTATAAGATATTTGGAAGTTGTCTTTTGGTTTATTGGTTTGAGAATACTGGAAATATTTCTGTGAGCAGATCAAAGGTGGCTGTTCCTGTTGCAAAATGCATCTGCAAACTTGGAGTTAAAGGTCAGTGCATTCAGTGACTGAATACTGGTCATCACTACCATGGGCAATTCCCCCTCCCACTCTCTTATCTCCTGTATTCATGTAGATACGGCAATGGTCTTTAGTTGCTCTTGTTTATTTGGTGTTGTTTCTTGATAGGATTGTTTTATGTAGTTCTGGCTGGCCTGCAACTTGCTATGTAGCCCAGGCTGGTCTCAAACTATTCATCACTCTCCTCCATCCTCCTTCTGAGTGCCAGAATTATAGGCACATTGTCCATGACTGGCTATTTTCTGTCTCTTGACATGAAGTCTTTCAAGTTTATTGAAGCCATGAGTTTATTGGCCTCATTCTTGAAGATTATCTTGTAATATATTATAAATGATGGCACTAAAACACACAGGCACTCCATTTTCCCAGTTTACTTGTCCTCTGATGTGAAATAAATACTGTAACGATGGATAAAATCACAGCCATTCTATTGGCTAGGGCTCAGTTAGAATAAAGTCAGAAGGGAAAATGAAAAATTTCACATATACCTGCAGTTTTACAAAGCATAAAGTGCCTGAAGAAAGAGTAATGAGCAAGCTACATGAAGGTCAATGCTCCACCTCTCTAGATCCTTGGGAAACTGTGGTTGAGTTGCCCCATTTTTATATGCAGGGTTGCAGCACTAGCTAACTGTGAACTCATGTTGCATTAAATCACAGTTATTTTACAATAAGATTGTTACCACAGTACAGCCCAACTGAATACAATACAAGTGAGCATCATAGTAACATCCAAACAAATACACACTTTTTAAAGCTGCTCAGCAGCTGGTTGCTTGAAAACTGAATTTAGGACCCAGAAAGATGCTGTTTATCTTTTATAGTGATGAAATAGATGGTGACTCTGCTGCTTGCTCTTGTGGTCAAGTAGGCTATGAATATCGTGAGCCCGAAGTGTGAAACTCAACTTTATGAAGTACAGAGTTTATGCTGAAGATGGTTGCTATCGTGGGCAACTAGTAAGTTAGCACAAGAAAGAAAGAAGTCAACTCAAAAAGAACAGCCCAGTTTGCAGTCAGGAAAAAAAGTGATGAAAAGAACATATATTTTGGAGATAGGAGAGCAAACACATGCCCAGGGAGAGAAACATTTTTTTTTCGTCCCTGGGGAATACACTTGGATAACATAAAACAGAGTGCTGAGATGTAGGTCAAAAGGCACTATTCCTTTTCTGTTGTTTTTCTTTTGTGATTAAGAGAATGTATGCATGATGAAATGGGGAGTTTATCCTTTATAATTGCAAGCAAATGTGAAGTTTGAAAATCTATTTTTTTTTACAAAAAAAGTTAAATTAGAGATTTTTTTTTTAAATCTGGAAAAAAATTAGTGAAGTAGAAACAAACCTTGAACTGACCTTAAAAACATCACCTAACATCACAAATATATTAAAATAATCATGAAGAAAGCAAAAGGTTGCAGTATCTCTGTCTCTTTCTCAGGTGATTTAAAATAACCTCTTTCCCCCTGTTTAATATAAATGAATGTCATGAGAACATGGAGAGCTGGGTAACTGAAAATTTCTCAAAAAAGAGACTGTGATTGTGACCACTGGTGCCAAAATTTCCTGGATGTTTAGAAGAGTTAAAAAACTCCATTCTATCTCAAGAATATACCAAACAGGAGGTTCAGTCCTTGTACACAGCAGTTTTTCAAGTCTGCAATATCATCCAAATTAGTTACTCATAAAAACAAAAATATATGTTTAAAAAAGGCCATTCAAAATAATCATATTCGTTTTATTTTTTAACAACCCTAATCTAGAATCCACCCAAATGCTTTTCAACAAGTAACAGATACACACTTTGCCTGTATGTACATCAGAGTGCTACTAGGTAATAAAAGGAGAGGCAGGAAACATGACATAACATATACAACTATAACAACATTATGTTCAACGAACAAAGCTAAAATAAAAGGACTTCTAACACACCATACCATTTACATGACGTTTTAAAAATGAAGCTATTCTATACTGACAGAAAGCCTGAGCAGGAAGTCATGGAGTCCAATAAAATGTCTGGGAAGATTATAGTCTTAAGTTATAGATGGGCTTGGAGAGGGACAAGTCATTGCTGATTAGTGTACAGAGGCTTTTTTCTCTGGAAGGTCTCCTCATGGATCACGCCAGAGTCCCAGTTCAAGATTTGACCTCTGAGATCCCTGCATTGGAGGGTAGCAAGTTTGTCTTTCTTTACAGAAAAGCTGCTCATTTCCCTCTGCCTTCCATATTGCCCATGAGCTCCTTTCAAATATGAGCATTGGACATCCCTGAAGGCATTTGCTTCTAAATAGCTGTTTTTCTAAAGTGTGTGCAGACACCCACACCTCTCACAACACACACACCAAATATTTTCATTACCCAAAATGTGAGAAAATATTTACAATACCCATTCCTAGGAAGCTATTTATATCTAGATTATGTAAAAGTCCTGTGATTCAGGAATTAAGGCAAACAACTCAATGGAAGATGAATAAAAAATAAAGACTTCACCCTAGACGATAAATATAGACATCCAGTCCTAGCAAAACCTGCTCAGGGATCCTAACTGTCCGTACTTCTGTCACCTGGATGGGGACTTTGAGCAGTGACTGAGCAGCCCAGATGGGAAACAAACAACATTCTTACACACTGTTTTGGTGAATACAAAACAGGGAAGTTGTGTTAGAATACGGTTTGTTAGTTTCTTACAGAGGTAAATATATTTAAGGTTTTTTTTTTTTTTTGTCTTTTTTGAGAGAGGGTCTCCCTGTAGCCCCAGCTGTCCTGGAACTCACTATGTAGACCAGGCTGACCTTGAACTCACAGAGATCCGCCTTCCTCTGCCTCCTGAGTGCTGGGATTAAGGGCGTGCGCAACCACACCTGGCCACACTTTAACTGACTTTTCATGTATCCCCTACATGACATCTCAGCGGTGTTTATAACCCCTCCCCCATCAGCACACCCCATGCTACCTTCCACTGGATTTCATGCACTCTGTCATGTATATTAAGGCTACTGAGTCAAGATAGTGTCTCCTGACATCCCTCAGTGCAAGTTTATCCACTGGGGTTATTTTATTTTTATGTATGTGCGTTTTACATCTACACCTATGTAAGTGCACCAATGTGCTCAATGCTCACAAAGACTGAAGACAGCATCAAACATCCTGAAACTGTAGTAACACGTGGTTGTTAGTCAGCAAGTGAGTACTGGGAACCAAACCCAGGTCCTCTGCAAGAGAAGCCAGTATTCTTACCCACTGCATCAACTCTTCAGCTCTTACTCATCCAAACTTATTCCTATATGTTTAGGCAAAACAAAATTTTATCTGTTTAATTAATTTTTAAAAGTACATATTACAAATAATCAAAATACTGCCACATTACAATTATTGTGTATATTACATTTAAATGATTGATAATAGGAAATAACCAAATTCCCATCATCAATTAGTAAACAAAGTGAGTTATAGCCATAGAGTAGAATACTATTCAGCTGTGAAAAGGGGAGATCTTTTGAAAACTTCCAAAATGAATTGATCTCAAAGGTACTAAAAAATTTAATCAAGAAATGAGAGTACATACATTCACAAAATGTAGAGTTCTAAAATCAACATCTTAGACAAAGTGATATAATTTCCTGTTTGCTTCAGTTTTGTGCATGTAAAATTGAAAGAGAAGAAGGAATTCTCTGATATGATGAAAATGTCTGTTATTTAATTGTTGTGTATATAATTAACTTTTGGGTGGATTTATATATATATATATGTATAAAATGGGTAAATTTTACTCCACATGGCACAAAAATAAAGATATTCTTAAAAAGAAACGAATGGATATGGTTTTGGCATACAGAGAATGTTCTTAGTGTTTTGTCTGTTTTCTTACTGGGTTCTCACCAGACAAAATCTCCTACTTCACCTACATTTGGGTATCTAGATGTGAAAGGATGACACACTGCTGGGGATGTAGCTTGTTTGCAGAATGCTTACCTACATGGTACAAGTTCTGGATCCCATCCCTAGCAGCACAAACACATACGTTAGTAAGAAATGGGATAATCTCTCATTAAGGGGTTTAGTGTTTAATCTGAACTTCACACCACAAGATAGAAAATGAAAGGGGTTTGTATTTGAACCCAGAATGTAGTGGACTGAAACAGGGGCTCACAAAGTACAGGAAAGAAGAGTGATTTCTGGTTTTGCCAGAGTCATTTTCTCAGGTGTGGTGCTGTGTGTCATCCCTGCAGCACTTCTAGAAGGAAGTCTCTGATTCCCCCGAACCTCCATGGTCAACACAAATGCTGACTATATAATTTACCCGTATTGAGTGTCAGGGATTTCAGCAGAATTTTATTACCCAGGCCCTGAATGATGTGCTTTGATTACAGGTATATGGGAAAAGCTACAGGAGAGGTGTGCGCCAAAGGACCTTCTGAGATCAGAGGTATTCTCAAGACAGCACAGACACCTTATCCATTCATTTACCCACTGACAAGGGATGTGGGAGCAATTAAATAAGAGCTCCGAAGGCGGTTCACTGCCCCCCCATTCACTGTGAAAAATCTAATTTTCTTATCGGAAATTCAAGGCCAGCTTTGTGTAGCGCGTCTTGCATACTGTCTTCTGTAGCTTTGATTGTGTAGGACTGCTATTTTATTGGAGATGCAGATTGCCTTCATTTATGTCTGAAGTTAATCTCTGAATTTTATGGCTTAAGAAAGGGGAGCGAATAACCTGGAATTTGGCATGTAGTTAGGATCGTGGAGGTGAGTAATGGTTTCATAAAGAACAAATTAAGAAAACAGATGTATCTTAGGAAACCTTGCCCAGATCTGAGAAACACAAGCAGTACTCCTCCCAGCTGCCTTTTTCCTGATCTATACTGTGTCACTGCAGGGGCTGATAGTACTCTTCAGAACCACACTCTGCACAACTCTCAGCTCTTCTACACAGAAGACAATAAGGAATTTGATTTGGATAGGAGGGTTGGTGTGCCTTGATTCAGATATTGAATAATCAATAGTTCATAATGAGGAAACACCTGATGTTTTGCATGATTTGGGGCAGACTTTGGGCACAGGTAAACAGAATTGCATGGCTATATGTTGTGTTTCCTGCTGGCTACATTTGTCTCTCTGGGATTCTAAACCCAGACACACTACTGATTACTGTGTGGACTTGACTCTCAAATGCCCATCATGCTGTAAGATTATGGAGTGGGTTTGAAGAAGGGAGATATAGTTACAGTGTTGTGTCATGGTGTAGAGGATGAGGTGAGTCTTGCTCATTCTCGGGAAGACACATCTGTCTCTAAATGTTGGGCCTGGGGCCATTTTGGTTTTTAGTTTATTCCATACTGTGTTCACCATTGGGATTCTATCTACCTTACTATGCAAAGCCTTCCCTAAGTATGGAACCTTATTTCTATCTGTCCAAAAATTCATTTACCCAAAAATGAGCAAAGTACCATCAGCCAGTCTTGTCCTTCCCATCTTCCTGCTTGTCCTCTGCATCCCTTGGCCACTGAGGGCATGCGTGTTGGAGAGCATCCTCAGGGAAGCATCCTTAGGGATGTTGACAGGTAAATAGAAATTGCCTTGTGCATTATAGAGTAGGGCCTTTAATGAAAAGAAGAATCAGATATCCCAAGAGCATAAGGTATTGAGGAAAGCAAATTTTATTAAATGAAATGAAAAAAAAAGTGTTCCATAATTTAAGTCTTGACTAGAATTGATGTTGCATTTTCCTGAGGGGTGAGGTCAACATTTGGAGAGACCAGATGCTTTATGAAGGCTAAATGGAAAGAACAGTAATCTCTAAGGGAAAAAAAGAAAAGAAAAAATAATGAAAAGAAAAACAGAGCTGTGTTTCCTGTCTGTTGCTCTACTCAGTCCAGGTCCCAAGATCCCTGAAGAGGGTCCTGTCTAAAGCTGCAGGATGTGTTGTATCATTCTGTTTATTAAAATAAGGAACATATTTTGTATTTTTAACATGGACAGGCCATCATGTGAATATGAGGTCTTCTTCCTCACCACACAGGAATGGCAGAAGGAGGAGGAATAGTGTAGGTAAGGAAGCAGGCTCAGAAGACAGAGGACTGTCTCCTGAGCCCACATCCTATGCATTACCTTCTTCAGATATTCATTCCCCTTATCTTCTTTCAGATAGCTTCATGGGAAGGAATAAGTTAGATTTTTATCTGCCTCTTTGTACCCCCAGACCAGCTATTCTCCACATACCCCAATGCCAAAAAAAAGTATGAGGAAATCCTGCTATGCGTTAATAGAAAATTTCCTCTTTTGTCTCCCAGAACACAAATATTTCTGTTTTTAGCTTTGTAATAGTATGTGGACTTGTACCACAGTCATTCCACTCAGCTGATATGAAGTTCTGTTTCATGCCATAGTCAAATGTTTAGTCTTGAAGTACCTTCCCGCAGATAGTGGAAACAAAATAAAGGTATAGCTGTAAATATTCAAATATACCATTATACATCACTTCATAATAATATTTTATTAACTTGTTATATTAATATACATATTTTTAAGAGAGAGTGTCTCACTCTATGTTTTCACTCAAGGGATAATCCTACCTCAGTATCATGAATAACTGAGGCTGCAGGTACCCTCCACTGTTCATGGCTTACATATTATTAATATTATATACAATGATACTAACTTTAAAATGCTTTCAATGTGTCACTTAATTTTTATAGTGAATATAATTTTAAATAGAAATGTAAACTATGGTACAAAGACAGCTTTCTGAAATTGGGCACAGTTGAAATAAGACAGAGGCTGAGAAGGAGCAGTGTTTTAGTTACACTTTGAGAGGAAGTTTTAGTTGTTTCACAGCGTTTACCTTCAGGGTAGTTCCAAGTCTGTGCCATGAAGGGTAGTTTAAATTACAATAAGAAAAGCTAAAGCTGTGTAGCATTGAAATACTAGAGGATAGTACTTGGAGCAGTTAGATCAAGTAGATAACATGAGTGTCAAAAATAGCAAAAACAGAGGAGGCCTTAAATTCTCTAGGTTGATTCTGCCCAGCTCTGGCTTCCCTTGAGATATGGATGAATGGCATCCTCTGAATGTCCCACCTGAAACCAGAATACAACCTGAGTTCCCACTAACTGACAAAGTTGTTTGCTGGTTTTGTACAGCCAAGTTGTCTGCTTATTGAATCATCTCTCACAATGGTATTCTGTTCAAAAATAAACTTCATAAACAAAGGGAGTCCATGAGTGTTTCCTAATGACTTTGCATTGCCTTCAGTTTGTATATATGCACACTTATGCTCACAGGAGACATTTCACAGAATAGAGTCCTGTAACTGTCAACTGACAAATCACTGCATATATGTGTCAATCATAAGAAAATGAAACAATTAAGAGTGTTTATACCACACCATTCACAATGTCTGAGACAGAATCCAGAATTATTCAACATACAAAGAAATAGGAAAACGTGAAAATGTGGTCAAGAGCAAAGACAATAAACAGAAACACAACAAACTCTGATTGAGGATATGGTCTTTGGAAAGACTAGGAGGATAAATTGGCCAATAATAACAAAAAGCTTAAAGTTTGGCTTTGGACAGCGTGCAGAACAAAAGAAAAGCTCAAGCAGGAAGATTTTGAGTACGAATGTGTGAGTTTTGCTGTTGTTGGCCCCCATTTTTTTTCAAGATTTTAATCTCCACAAGCCTTACATTTCTGGGATCTCTGAGATGCTTGATATGTTGACTTGAAGTATCTGGGTAGAAATAAGAATGTTTTAGACTGAATTAGTCTCAAGAAAAATGCTGTCTAGTTCCGGTTATAGAAAGAAGGAAGGGTGTGATGCAAATGGTGGATACCTGTGAGTAAAAGGAATGCGAGAGCTCTGGGTTGGTCTTGCTCATCTGCGTTTTCTTGGTGGAACACTGAGAGTCTGACTTGTACTCTTTCCTAGACTCCCATCTTGATTTGAAACTGGGGCAGTAATGGTAAAATGTATATTTTGTGTGTATGTGTGTGTGTGTGTGTGTGTGTGTGGTGTTTGAATGTGTGTTTGCTGGTTCACTTTTCTGCTTAAACACGTTGCTCCTAAGAAATATTTGGTTCATTTTTTTTAATGTTTGGATTTATTTTTGGTTTATTCATTTGTTCTTTGGTGTTCCTTAAGAAAACTACAGAAAAATTCAAACTTTAATGACAAGCTAAACCAAGTCCCTAAGAACACACCTGTGTGTCAAGCACCCACATCCAGGACTCCATTGCTCCCTCCTTCTTTAGCACCCTCAGATCATTTCACTGTCCTGATGCTAAATGGTTTCAATGTACTGAAAGTAGATAATATTCTTTATGTAACAAGAGAAGACAACCCCATTGATACTCAGTAAATAGCCTCACCAAGAAAATATTAAGGGGATGTTGGAGCCATAGCGGGTTAAAGACATTCAATCACAGAAAACTGCACAGATGCTTTGTTTGAACATGTAGGAGGGTTTTTGTTTTTTTTTTATACATGGAAGAGAAGAAGATTCTGGAAGGCTAAATGAACACCACAATAGTTTAAAACAAAAGTTGATATTCTCCCCTGGTTATTCATCTGTGACCACCAGGGACCCAGTTAACTGGGACTAGGACATAAGGTGAAGGGTTAGGGGACAGCTGTGGACTCGTGTTGAGCTAAAGCTGTATACCTCAGAATCTGTCTCAGAAAACCTTACATTCAGATCCATTTTCCTTCAGGCTCATGGTCCCTTCAGTGCAGCTCACACCAGGTATCCAGAAAGAAAGGTTGCCAAGGGGAGCAGAAGAAATAGCTCCCTCCCCATCCCCCACCCTTGCAACAAGGCACTCCACTCTGAATGTGAAGGGTCCTGGTGGAGCCTGCACAGTTGCCTTGGTGCAATGCAAGGTTATCCTCTGCATCTGCACTCTCTGGTGCAGTGGGCACAGGGTGGCTTCAGAGGCTGAGGATTCCATCTGTTGTTTTCAACCCACCTGCACCCTACCCATCCCTGAGTTCACTGTGACTAGCAAATTAATTTCTTGGTTCTTACACACAGACCTAAGTGTGTGCCTGTTAATTAGCTTCAATATGCCCACAAGAAACATGCCCTGAGATAAGTTAATGAGGGCTTTAAACAGACTCAGTGGGGTCTTGATAAAAGCACAAAGAGGGACTTAAGGTAGGTGAAAGACTTCTATGAGGGACAGAAAAGAATTTGAAGATTGACAAGGAGTAAAGATAAGTTCAAAAGAGACCATGACTTCATTCCACAGGAATTCAAACACAAACACACACACACACACACACACACACACACACACACACACACACACACACACACACAAAGCAGCAGAGTCCTGAGAAAGGCAGGAAAAGAAACTGAAAAGGCTAGGTCAGTGAGATCTGCAAGCATTCGCAAGGGTGAGAGTAGGAGAGGGTAATGCGGGCAGGGGTAGTACATATCCTTCTCCTATATACAGCATCAGGTGTTACTGATTTATGAGCAAGAAGTTCAGCAAAGAACTTAGCAAGAATACTTGAGTGTTGCGAGGGGAACAAAACTCGGGAGGATCTCACAAGAATGTGACAGTGTTTGTTTCTCAGAGAGAGACAAGACACAATTCGCCTCATGCCAGTTTTAAATTCCCCCATATGGGGAGGAACACAGATACAGGGATACACACACACACACACACACACACACACACAGAGACACACACACACACACACACAGACACAAGGAAACATTCCCTGGCTCTATCCTAACTCCCTCATGGATCCTGAGGGAAGACGTGGTAATCTCTGACATATTTCAGGGGCTCCAAAAGATATACCATTCCATGTTCTGTGCTTGCCTTGGCTTGAAGCCCGGAGTGGGTTTCATGGATGGATAGGTCCAGCTGGAAGCCTACATAGTAGTTAGTACCTACACCAGGCATTTCTTTGTTTGAACAGGACAGAGATTTGAGAGAATCATGGTCACTAAACATGACCCTCAATTCATATTCATTTAATAATTGGTGATTCATTACTTGTTGAACAGAAACGATTTTGCATTAAATAAGATGTTAAGCACTTTGATTTTCATTGTTGAATATGTAAGATGAGTATATGTTCTAAAAATTATGCAACATTTTATTTATTTTGGTGTATACAAATCACAAACTTGTAAAAATTATGTGAATTGTGACTGCAGATAAAGGTAACATTACGGTCCTCATTGATGCTGTTCTTAAGCTCCCAGCAGGGTTTCCTGATGTTTTTTTTAAAGACATAAAATGCATGCATGATTACACCAAATAATTACATGTTTGAAAATACAATGATTTGCTTATTGTCCATTAATGTTAATTGTTTCCAGAACTTCAGCTTCTGGCAAGGGCCCACCAATGTCACAGATCAACAATGTGTGTTGTTGGACTGTATTGTAGAGCAGCAATGTGAAAATACAAATCATCAATATACACACATTTAAATCTCTCTTGTTGCTACGATTTGATTTTTCATATAATTTGTCCAGTTTCCCACAGCCTCAGCATCCTTTTCTCCAAGTGATTTGTAGAGGCTCCATCTATACTGTAGTATCAAATATTTCTCCTAAGCCTATGGCTTGCCCTTTTCACTTCTTTTAGACTACTTTGTTGATTTTTGACCACAAACTTTATTTTTATGAATGACATAAATTGAAGTTAACCTATTTTTCCAAATGGAAGTTAGTCAAATGTGAAATTTTCAACATCTCAATTTTATCCAATTTGAGTGTTACATATTTTAAAATAAATCTCCATGTACACTTAGAAATCTATTTCCTCCTTTTCCTCCTCTCCCACCTCCTGCTTTCGCCTCATTCCCCTGTATCCTGGGATTTCAGGTGTTCACCACCACATCCAACTTGATTTTTCTTAATTCATGCTCATATAAATGGAAAAAAGTAAATAACCCCCCCCAAACCAAAACACCAAAAAGCTACTAAATCAGAGATTTGTAGGTATCAGCAATCAATCCCACTAATTCACTCATGCCACATTTTCCCTCCCCTTAGTGCAACAAATTCAGGATAATAATAAAATTCAGGATAAATAAAATTTGATAGAATACTTTTCTAACTGATTTCTTCTATCAACTAAAGTGTGATATTTCAAGTGCATGTTTCCCCAGTGCAAAATTTCATCCATTTCAGCAAATCCTCTTCAGCAAACCTTTCCAAACTACTCCACTTAAGGTTTGTTTTCGTAGATTCTAACCTAGCAAGTCTACAAGAAAAATTTTCCTTTGGGCTGTACTGTACATTTAGTTCATTTACCCAAGGGTTCATGGGACCATGAGACCCAGTGAGTGGAAAGATAAGGCGGTAGGGGGAGGCACCTTGAGGTCCTGTGGCACTTTGCCACACAACAGCATTTTCATCCCCAGAAGGGTGCCCGGCCTTCCCTTCCTCCCTTCCACCTAAATCTTCTAATTCCTGTTTGTAACAAAAGCAACAATCCCCCTTTTTTGAGGGTGGGGGCGGTTTGTTCCCTTATCTTGGTTGAGAGCCTTCACTAAACAGGTTGCAGCGCGCCATCTAGCATCCAGAATCGGAAGTACCCAGCAGGCATAAAGAATTTATGAAAAAAAAAAAAAAAAAGCCCTTGGAACTGCTGGAAAACAGATTCAGAAGCGGTGCATAGGGCCTAAGGACAGGGTGATAGAGGAGGACAGTAGAACAGGGCATTTAAAACGGCAAAAGCACAGTTGCTACAAATATCTAACTAATAAGCTATTGTGTATAGTCACCAAGAGTCTTGGGTCCAGTTCTCCTTCCCTAAATGGCGAGACGGGATCCTTTTTTTTTCTTTTTAAATCGACCAGTATCATCGACAAAGGCATTGATGACTTTAAAAACACAATCACGTGTCTACAGACATATAAAGATTGCTTTTGAATAATGTTGAGATGATTCTCATTTTGTAAAATTTTACAGATCATATATATGTACATATATATACATGCATAATTTTATCTCTGATACCCCATTTCATAGACATCTTATTTTATTATATTTATAGATGAGTTGTGATTTCTGTTGTTTTCCACTATCACAATCAGTGCTGTTGTGCACATTTTGCGCGCTCTCTCTCTCTCTCTCTCTGAAACTTTTTTGTGGAGAAATAAAATGGTTAGGTCTAAGTGTAAGCACATTTCACATTTTGCAAAGTATTTAAAATATATCCCCCCCTAGTGCAGATCACAATAAGAGAACAGAGGCTCCAAGATAGCCTTTCTCTAATCTCAAAAATGGAACCAAGACTCGTGCCAGGCTCCTTGCTTATTCTAGGCAATTAATCCTCAAAGCCCTCCCTGGCTGTTAGACAGCGATGCACTTCTGAAGATAGGCTATGCGGTTCAGACATGCAG
Organism: Nannospalax galili; assembly: GCF_000622305.1. Classification (NCBI taxonomy): domain Eukaryota; kingdom Metazoa; phylum Chordata; class Mammalia; order Rodentia; family Spalacidae; genus Nannospalax; species Nannospalax galili. The sequence goes on along the minus strand of NW_008353482.1, from coordinate 623,330 downwards.
AGACCAAAATATTAAAACTGAGGCCACCAACTGTGAAACTGAGGACTTCCAGGGAAAACAAGTTTCATGCCCAAATGTGTGCACATTGTGTTCCAGGGTGGTGAGAACTTGGTGAGCTTTGTGTGGGATCTTTTACTGAGAGGAAAGAGAAACTGATTGCAAGATTTTACCTCACTGCTCTCCTGAATTTCTAGTGCTGGTGCCAATGTGTGCTTATTGGTTTCTTAGAACGTTTTCATAGTGAGAACCTTACTTTCTTCGTTCATAATCCAAATGAGTATGAGAAGACATTCTGAGCCCAGTAATTTAGCATTTACATTTTTCTTCCTTGCTGTTCATTCTCACCAAGAACATTCATGGTTCCTAATTTCATCTTAAGTCTTTAATATTTTTTATTGATTTATATATTGCTTTATTTATTTGATTAATATTTATTGAACCACTGCTGATTTAGGAACTCTGTCCTAGGAGCTTGGGATGCATTTGTGTGTAAAATGAAGGTACCCACTTCCATGGAGACTTTTAAATCATGATTTATATTGCTTTATTTATGTATTATGCATATTGATACAGTGAATGAAATGTGATGGATAGAGCAGACAAAGGCAAACTACATAAAAGCAAACTAGAGAGCACTGGATTCCAGAGATGCCAAACTAATGGAGGCGATCTGGACAGGACACACTTGACTTGAATTTTGAGAAAAGATTTGAAAAAGCCCTGTCAATCAACAGAAGTAGAAAGCAAGTCTTCCTAGGTATAGGGCAAAACACTACTCACATGTCCAGGGAATGACAATGAGGGCTGTGTGGCTGGGATGTAGCTGAAGTTATGGAATCCTTCAAAGAGCTCTATGTAATACCACAGTAACAGTGTTTACCTCAGCAAGAATTGAATTAGAGTGAGAAACAAGACTTTTGCTGTGTTCCTACATCTGTACTGCTTAGAGAAGCCTTGTTTGGCTGTGACTCTAGGACAGGATGCTGAAGGTGTGGTTTAAATCACAGCCAGCTTAAAACCAGAATGTGTAAACTTGAATCTATTGGGGAAATGTGGTTTTCAGCTCGAGCAGAGGAATCAACAGTACAGGCATTTGCAGGCAGGACTACAGAGCAGTCAGCCCCACTCCTGGCTCTCCTCTGGCTCCAGTCTTCTGGTTACAAATGGATTCCTCTCCCTTCATCCAAACTCCTTGCCTCTCTCCTGATTTCCTATACCTATGAGTTATTAAAATTCCGAAGAAGCTCAGCACTTAATTGGTGTAGGTTCGTGTAAAGTTTAAGGACTGGTAACGCTTGCAGATAACCTACGACTTAAAAAGCAGGAAAGTCAGAGGTGATTTGCAAATTCTTAAAATCTCATCTCAAGGCTGTGAGGCCAAGAAACCTTGAAGTCAGGGGAGGTTGAGAAAACCCTGACTTCATAAATCTGAGCTAATCTGACCTTGGAAAATTGACCCAGTGTTAGCTCACTTCCTTGCACTAAACTATCATTCTGGGTTCAGGGGCAGGTACTGAGATTCTGTTCCAACAGTGCAGAACATTTCAATCACATTTCTGAAGAAAACCCGTCTCACAAAGCCACCATTTTGCAAGGCTTCATACCCTCCCCTCGTGGAAGGGGATCATCTAGTGAGAGGTGGGAGGTGGGAGGTGGGAGGAGGGAGGAGATGGGATGAGAGCTGCTCAGAGCCCAAGAAGGAGGGGGGACTGTTGGCACATGCGCATTCCTTCTACTGCAGTGCAGGGGTCTGCTTCAAGATGGAGTGGGGGTGAATGGCACATGCGCAATGGAGACACAATGCAGGGGCTGGCTTCGCAAGGGGAGGGGGCTTTGGGCGCCTGCGCACTCTTCCTACAGCATTGCAGAGCCCACTGTGCGACTGCGCCAGTTTGGCAACTTCTAGAAAGATCGAGGGCTAGGGCGGGAGGGGGAAATGAGGGGGTGTTGGGCTGTCTTTCTCTGCTCCCGCCCCTCCCTTTGCTGCAGTTGGAGAGCCACAAGTGTTCCTCTGCTCAGGTTACTGCGCCAACAGGCGGTAACTGCATGAAACAGACTTGGCCCTTTTCCTTGCCCTAACAGCATCTGACTGCGATGTTTGTTAGGACTTGGAAATGCACTGTGTGGGTCACCAAAGTAGAATTCTATTCAAATAACACACCCTGATTTTGGAAAGAGCAGCTGAAGAGGGCAATAGACACATTGGCATGCTGGAAGGGAACAGTCTCAAAAACGTTTCATTTTAGCATCTGAGCCTTGTGCCCCCAGCCCACTCCAGGGGTAAGGGACTAATTCCCCCAGGGGCTTGGCTCCTTGTGGGACATCTGCATAGGGGGAATCTTGTTAGCAATGCAGGTTATCAGATCACGCTGGTCAGAAAATCTATCAGTCTGAGAGGACCTGGCAAGGTTTAACAGCACAGTCCAAGTGATTTTCATGCACATCCTGAAAAATACACCAGGGTGCTGGCGCAGGTGCCAGTGTAAACCAGGAACTTCTTGTTGCTTTAGAGGAATGCTAGTTTTCAGAATCTAACTTTGGAAATCTTTGGCCTGACCAAAGCAGGTGCTGCCTTTTTGGCAGCGGCTGTGAGTCCAGGAACAGAAATGGTCTTTCAGAAGCCTGTGTGTTACTCGTGCAATATAGCACCAATTCTGTGCTTCCTTCACCCCGTGGTCCCGATGCTGCCTTTTTGGCAGCGGCTGTGAGTCCAGGAACAGAAATGGTCTTTCAGACCATTGGTGCAATATAGCACCAATTCTGTGCTTCCTTCACCCCGTGGTCCCGACAAAAGCTAGTGTCTACGTGAGCTTTTTAAGGCTGGAGGTCGTTTAAATTAGAGATCAGTTAAAACAGCACCATAAGTTTTACCTCAGTTTGCCTTCATCGTTTCAGTCCAGACGTCCCTGTGATGTGGGGAGATTCTGGTGGATACTATGTTGAGGGGCATCTTTTGGCTGAATACGGAATGGAAGCTATGCGATAGTGTGACACAGGTTGAGTTAGGGTGAACACAGCCTGCAGCCAACTTTAAATTCAAAGGCTCGCAAATATTTTCCATATGCAAGAAGTAAATCAGGAGTGATTGTTAATATGAAAAAAAGCTCAAATTCTACGTGTGTAGTAAATCGAAGCAGATTTTATGTAACTGTACTTTATGTTCATGTTCAGCTCATACATATAGACAGGTAAATTTTTTGAACATGGAAATTATTCACCTGCTTATGATAAAGCTATAGTATACGAGTTAGTTTTCTCCACTCCGAAAATTCAGTATCTTCAAACAAATTTTTTATTACAATTTCCTCGATTTTCTTTAGGTTGCACATGGAAAATCTCTCACCATATTATATATGTGATATAAAATAGTGGCATGAAACAGCATACATTATTTCTAATATTTCCGTGTCTCTCTTTATTGAATAAAATAGGGCTCTCCCAGAGTCCCCAAGCTCTACTTCAAAACTATGATGAATATGTTCAGCTACATAAAAAATAATCACAGCATCTATTCTTGATATGGAAGTCGCAGGGCACTTGATAATCTCTAATACGTTTCTATGGCTTTAAAAGACATGATAGGCTCTATTCCTGTCCTGCCCAGAATCCTGGCGATGCAGTTAGTAGATGGATGGGTCCAGCTGGAAGTTCAAACAAGTACCTGAAGTAGATGTCTATGTTTAGAATAGACAAACCGCAGAAAGCACGACTCTTTCAAAGCATTTTAATTAAGCTTTAAAAATGACTGCGGTATTGAAGGCAAAAGAAAATTTGTATCTAAAATTAGTACTTGTTCATTTTGTCCGTTTACTAGAAAATCAGGAATTTATTATGTTGTTCTGAAAAGTCTCCAGGGCATTCTAACCATTTGGTGTAGTCTTTCATTTCATAAATATTTCATCAGCCATAACTGGAATTAGCCAGCCATATTAGTTCATGACAGTAGTAACTTATTTTATTCATGTTGGCATTATTCCTAAATTTCTTTCACAATATATTTAAATGTTTGATTTTATAAAACAGTAATGGTCTTTAAATGAATACAAAGTTGATATAAATACAGAAAATAAAAGTAACCATCTGCTTCCAGTAAATAATTTTATACTTGCATTCCTCAGCTCCAGAATTTTGGCAAGTTGTTCACCGGATAGTTATTATGGACATGTGCAATACTGAAACTTAATACTTAACAAAATGAAGGGCATCTGTTAGCTTATTCTTTTTGACAACAAAATACAAAGTAATTATTTTGAATTTTTCATTTCTAGGAATGGAAATAAATTTTCATTTTTCCTGTATCCCGTAGAAGGTTAAGTCATTGTGCATATATTTCTTGGACACTTTGTGTGTTATTTTCTACAAATCATTTTGCATATAAATTGCTCACTTTCCACTCCCAGAGTTGGGTGGGTTATTTATTATTCTTAATCATTTGTAGAAATCCTTTAAGTATACCAGATAATTACTTTGTACTCTACATGTCCTGTAGTTTTTTTT
>NW_008353482.1:584074-618623 GCF_000622305.1 Nannospalax galili | reverse complement strand
TGGTAATTTAACTATTTTAGACAGGGTTTTATAGTAATTTAAGTATATTGTAAATATAAAATATAAAGTTCTCATTTTCTCTAGGTGAATGAAATTGAAAATTACCCCACTTTAATTTTTCTCTTTGTCTCTATATAGTTTTACAATCTATAGTTAGAACCATAGGACAAGGGTTTCTGTTTTCTCTTTAATCATTACCATCATACATATACATCATACTCTACTTCCTATAATTTTCTCTTATATTGAGAAATGGATCTTATAGAAAAATTCGTTCAAGTGCACAATGTGCACACTTTACTCAAACCATTCAAAATATATTAAATACCGCATATTTTAAACTCAAATCTTTTAGAATGCTTTTGTGGTAAAACTGACATTCATACATTTCAGGAATGTAAGAATTGATTATCTACTATTGTCTACCTCACAGTCCATATTCAAATTGTTTCTAGTATTTTAATTATGAACTTTTAGAGATTTCATTTTAGGATCTGGAATCATGTTACATTTAGTTATTATGTCTCTTTACTCAGTTTCTATCTAGTGAATATTTTAGGTGTTTCCTGAAGTTTCTATTTTGAGGTGTACAAATAATTTTGTAAATTTCCCGAGTTGATGCTCATCTAACATTTTCCAATTATTATATATATGCTATACACTTTCTTACAAGAATCATATCACTATTGTATCTATAAACTCGTTATTTCCAAGCCTGTATGATCTTTCAAAAGACATGTAGTGTTTTGCTACAATTTGGTAATATTAACTTTAATCATTTGCTAAGTTGAGATCATAAGTTTCTCCGTGACTAACATCTTTTCATAATTAATAGTTTGTGATCAGATACTTAATGATATTTTATACTTTGAAGAATTTGGTAACTTTCTAAATCCTTTGCCATTTTTAAGGGTAATGTTTGGTATCATACTCTGATTTTTTTTCTTCTTTCATTTATTTACACGAGTAAGTACACGATTCTCACTTTATTCAGTTTGAGAATCTGCTACTACCTATATACATTGAGAAACCAAACAACAATAAAAACAAAACAGTGCATGAAATCCTATTCAAAATAGCATATTGTGTTCACTCACTATGTCTCTTTGGAATCTTCTAGATATCCATTCTTTGTTTTTAAAGTTTATACTTTATGCCTCACTGACCACCATGTCTTTTGCACAATGCTCTTCAACTGGATCACCTTACCTGTGTTACTTGTAAATTTACTGCACTTCCAGTTTCTAAAGCCTTTGAATTCTATCTGGGAAATTTATATCAATTATCACTTGAAGTGAGATTTTCCTGAGAACAGCTCTATTTTTTTCTAATTAAAATCCATTCAGTTGTGAGGTATCACTAGTAGACTACTACCATAAAGCTAGTCAATATCGCCATCTGTCATTCAGGAATGGAAGTACAGGGACACTCTAAATCAAATGGCTGGGAATCCAGGCTCCCAACAGCTGCTGAATTAGTGGCACAAAGAGATACACCACTGTGTATAGGATGGAGGGGGTATGGGAGGTGTGGATGGGGTAGGGGGCCTAAGTATGATTAAGATTTATTATATGAAATGCACAAAATATCAAAATATACATTAAAATAAATAAAATCACCCTTATAGGAAAACATAAAAACAAACCAAAACCCAAAGAGATACAGATTCTGGAAAGAGTCCATGACACCACTGCTGACAGAATTCAATGAGGAACCGATTTAAAATGTCCTTTTATTCATTTTATTTTATTTCTTTTTTTGGTCAGTCTTGATGATGCACACCTGTAATCCCATTAAACAAAACAATGTCTCATTCAAAAATGAAGTTGGACATCCGCCTGGGTTACATATTTAAACTCTATCTCAAAAACTGAACATTTCTGCCACCACCACTACCACCAAACCAAAAGACTACAAGTTAAAAGTTAAAAGGGTAGGCTAGCACATAATATCTTCTTTTATATCAACTCCATATCTCTTTACTTCTTTTTTATTATTTTTTGACAGCATCTCCCTAGCCCCAATCCACCTGGAACTCACAATTTATACCAGGCTGACCTTGAACTCAGAGAGATCTGCCTGCCCCTGCCTCCTGAGTGCTGGGATTAAAGGCATGCACCATCATGCCACTTTTAAAATAAGTAAACACATTAAAAAATTTCAAGACCTTAACAAATGCATAAAATTTATGTATATGCATATATAGAGATTTCTATCTGTATGGACACAGGTAGATGGTGGCAGATACAGATGAAAATGTAATTGTCACATTTTATTAGACTTATCTAGGTAAATATTCAATGAAATATGAAATCTAGACTTATCTAGGTAAATATTTGTACAAAATTAACATGAAAAAACCTATTGCTAATGTATACAGCTAGCTACATGTGATAGTCACCCTTTCTGAATGTTGATTTTGCAGGCTTTCTCTGTGGATTTTCCTTTTAATTAGATATACATGTATTACTGTATTTTATAATCTAAAACATGTATTCATTCTTATTTGTCTCTGGATCATTGATGTATACTCGACTTATTTATTTATTTTTTTGGTTTTGCAGAAAATACAGTAAGAACCAGTACTGAAAATTTCATACTTAGTGTACACTTCACTAGCCAAACTTGTGAGCCTGAGAAAGGCAATGACACCATGTAATCTAGATTAACAAATTATGAAATTAAATATGCAGTGATCATTCTTTAATATTAGCAGGTCATATCCTCCCATTCAGGCTAACATAGCTCATCCAATTAGGTTATTTTGGTGGTTTCCAATGCCTACTATTCATTGTCCTCATTTATTTTTCTCTTTGGAAACCTGTTCATGACTTACATTTTAATAATTATGTGCTTTTAATTTTCTTACTAATTTTAGGTCATGTAGTATCCTACACATACCACACTATATACATACTAACTATTTTCTAGATACTTTACTCTGTTTAATCTTAGTCTGTTATGCTTAACCATTACCAATAGATTAATAGAAAAATGTAAATACTTCTGATTTCATGTGAAATCATTCTCAAGCAAAAACATATACATGCTATTCTTTCATTTAAAACATTGTTATTTATTTATATTTGTGGGGAAAGGTACAAAATTTGACATTTTATGAATGTCTTAAAATTCCCCAAGCTCTAAATTATTCAGCCATTTTTAAGTGATATTTCATTAAATCAAGTTCTTGATTTTGTAGAAAATGAATTAAGTGCAAAAATAGGACTAAGCATCACCTGTATGTAAGGTGTGAGACAAACCCATTTACCATTTCAGCAATGTTTTATCTGTAATCGTGTTGATTGTAGCAAGTTTGTATAAATTTTTTATCTTAGAATATGTAGAGTCTTTTATTAGTGTATTCCAACTATTTCAAACAATGGGATGAGACTCGGTGTGGGTCCGCACATTTTTTTTCTTTTTTTCTTTTAACTTCAATGTGTAGTCTGTGATGCAGAGGCAGAAACTCCCAGACCTCTTGTTCTAGTCTCCTAAGTGACCCGGGGGTCCACCCCCAGCACATAGAGATGGTGGCTGCTAGCCTCAGGAAGAAAACCTCCGGCTGCTCCAGGAGCGGTGTGGGAAAATCACGTGGCTAGTGCTGCGGATGGCGGCTCACACGGGCCAATCTTGGCCAGGCACGTAGGGCGTTAGTGAGGTGGCCAGGTGTACTGCCTTTTCCTGTCTAGGCCACCGTCCAGGCAGCCTCTGTGCATCCGTGCTGGCCTATGGCGCGATGCGCAGGAACAGTTTTCAGAATCTGCTGCTGGACCAGCAACCTTTGCGCTAATGCGTGCAGCGGAGGTTTCCGGCGCTTTACACTTGGGATATTTTATTTCCCCTTACTTATCGAGAAATAAATCCCCCCGCCCCCACCTCCGAAAAAACGCAGAACTGTATTTTAATGTCTATTAACTATATTCACCCGAAAGTATATAAAATTGCGTGTATTTTTCATGCCGTTCTGTCTTCTGTTCCTCTAAGCTGTTTTCAAACGTTTAAATTTGTGGTTGAAGTTTTTTTTTTCGTTTCGTTTTAATGACAAGTCGACAGTTATAAGTAAATCTAGGTTTGGTTTTCTTTATTGTACATTTTGAATTGGTATATGCCTCTTCGTGTTTTAGCATTCTGAATTTACAGAAAGAAATAAACGAAAAGTGCAAAACAATTAGAGGAAAGAGTCTCAGCACAAAACTGATAACAGCATTTAAGAATAACGTTTATCTCTACATTTATATGTATTAGAGTTATTTATAGAATATTCAGAAATGTATTTGAATAATCATTTTACCGTGTGGGTTTTTATAATTTTTGAAGGAAGAATTTTTCTTAGTGAAAATTGTACCGAGTAAAATTGCACAACGAAAAAATTACCATCTACCTTTTGAATTCTTCATTTTGTAACAAACACGGTACTTTAATGTCTGCCTTTTCAACCTATGTGTTCAGAATACACATGTATTACTATTTGTGTTTTGTATTTTGTATAAAGTCTTCAATGATCAACATGTTAATTTCGGATAGACATGTTTTGCTATGGCATAGTCGTGTTATTGATTATTCGTACCCCTTTAACTGTTTAGAAGTTACACAAAAGGCACATATTTTAAATGTGGTACCCACCAGAACAGTTGCAGAGGACTAAGTGATATCAAAACACTGTTCTTTCTGCACTGTTCTCCTCATTGTGAGAAATTTTTATTTTTACTACCCCTTTGCTCAATAGTCTTTTACTGCGGATGCTTAGATATTTTTAAAAATTGATTTATTTCTAATGTTTAAAATACATTTTAGGGATAAGAGGTGATATTGTCACCAAATTATCCATTATTATTTGGTTAGCATATATTGTATATGTTTTCCTCTTTTTATTTGACTTAGTTTGGATTTATCTTTGCTTTATTTTCTTTCCCAAAACAAAAATACTGAAATTCACATATCTGTGTATTCACATATCTCTGTATATTTATCTTCACCAGCGACCTATTATTTTGTAGAACATAAAATTTTAATTTCTTGGCAAAAGGATGCACACCTATCAAATCTTACTGTAGATTAGCAAAAGTTTTATTATTTACTATAGTATGCATTATCTCCTACAGTTATTTATGACAGAAGAATAAATTTTCACATTGAAAATATCCATATATGATTTATAAAGCATATGATTCAATCACTTCACACGAACAGCTCTTTAAATAATGTCAACTGCTTTTATCTATACCTTTCTCATTCCATTCACTGTATTTGTTTTGGGGCAGCTGATTGGCAGGGTCACTGAAAATGCATAGTAAACCAGAGAGGAGAGAGCAGAAACTAACCACAGAGACAAAGGTGCTGTTTAATTAAGACTACTGAGTGAGGCATTTGGTGGTGGTGGTGGTTATGGTGATGGTGGAGTGTGTGTGTGCGTGTGTGTGCACGTGTGAATCCTGCCTAGATGTAATATAAGGTAAAATTACCATGTTTCTTTGTGGTTCTTAGAATTCCAGTTTTAATGAAAATTCCTACTTTTGTTTCTTAAAACTGCAGTGAGGATTTATTTTCCAGATGTCCTCTGGGTTTTGACATTCTTTTCCATTCGCCTCACTCAATAGGTAGGATGATTCAGAGGGAGAGGATCAGCCTTAGTCCTTTCAATCTGGAAGGTAGCATTATAGAAGCAGGAGGAATGCCATCACACTTTTTGATAGATGGCATATGTAGAGTCATTCAAGTTATGACATATTTCTGTGTAACTTACATCCCTCATGGTTAAATTTAGAGTTTACACAGGGCATTTGAATAATTGAATATTGAATCAGATCTCTTAACATTTAGTACAGCATGATTCAGTAGAAACATTGATCAAATCCTTAAGGCAGAGATGGTGATTCATGCCTGTAACCTCACCAATCATTAGTCTGAGGCAGGAGGATCATCATTAGTTTGAAGCCAGCCTGAGCTACACTGTAGGGCCCTACTTTATTCACCCCTCCCTCCAAAAATTTCCCCTGAGGAATAGAAAATGTTGAATGTTATCAGTTCTTATTTTAGTGATTATATGAAGTGTCCCTGTTATTGTAATGATGAAACAAACAAAACTTAAGCAATGCTAAACTGAGTGCTTATTTCTTAGATTTCATTCTTATTAATACAATGAGATACAGCCACACTTAGTTTCAAGCATGAAAGAGCACAATTATCACAAGTCCTTCTCTTTGTACTCCACTTTTCTCTGTTTTCATTTGTTCTTATCCTCCTGATAACATCGATTTTGGATATACTATCTCACTTGGGCATCACTCACAGGTGGACAGACAGATTGTAAAATAATGAGTCTCTAGGACTACCTTTAAATGTGTTGAGGAATGGATAATGGTAAACCGCACAATTAATTACATCCTGAAATTCCCACAGGACCATGAAAGTCAGAAGAGTAAAATAGTAAGCCTTGGCTTTGAAACACCAAAGATGCAAAATTTTGTGTAAAAGTTTGTGCTTCCAGTTAATATTTTTTTGTGTGTGAGGAGACTAGATTTACAAGTATACTTAAAGAATGTAAGAACTAGGCAACCATGTATGCAAGGGATATTTTTGCTCCAGTGATGTTGCTTAGCATAGCAAAGCTGTAAGCTGTGTACAAATGGGACACATTACAGAAATCACAGCTTTGCTGGACCGTTTAGGCATCCCTCCAAACAATATAATTTTATGTAACTGTATTATGTTGACTCAGTTAAGAAATGGCATTAGTTTAATATAAATAAAACTACATATATTATTCAGTTTTCAGTAACTTTTTTAATGTACTATAAATTTTTTATCACATGTATATATTTGTGTAATAACCATCAAATTCAGGATGTAGAATGTTTTCCTTTATCCTCCTAAATATCTTGTGTGCTACACTGTATTGATACTATTCTCCACCTCTACTGACAGATTTCTTTCCAAACTCTAAATTTAGAATTTGATTTTATTTTTAAATTTGTTTTTATTGAATTTTTGTGTATTTCATACAGAAAATCTCAATCAATCTTAATCATCTTTATATTCCTGTCCCCACTCACACTCTCCCATAGACCCCCACTGGAATTTATACATTCTTTCATTTGTGTTAAGGCCTATTGTCTCAAGTTAGTGTCCCCAGTTGTTCCTCAGTGCAAGTTTATCTACTTATATATAAATTATATTTATATACACACATATATATGCATATATATAATTTTACTGTGATATGTTAGGATCCACCGTTGGAATAAATAATGTATTATTACTTATTACTGAATAGTCTATGACTTTCCTTGAATATTTCATTTTTTATTCCTTTGCCTGTTGAAGGAAATTAAGGTTCTTAAAATCTACTATGAACACTTATATGCAAGTCTTTGAATGAGCATATTTTTTTTCTTTTTTTGTTGTTAGGATAAAGGTTAAAAAAATGACATAGCTGAATCATATGGAAGCTGCACTCTTTACATTATCATACATTGACATGTTCCCTGGAGTACCATTACATATTTTCAACACCATTTGTGATCTTTTTAGTTGAATTTCCGAATATGGACTAGTTTTAATTTTAATTTTTCAAGTGGCAGTGTTGTGCCAGTCTTTGCATATAAAATGCCTATTCAAGACAATTTGTATGATTTTTTTATTTTTCAGTTTCCAATTTTGTTTTCACTACATCCCCTCCACAAGCTTGCATACTTACATATCATGTACATGCACATGTTCTGTGTTGGCTTTTTAATCTAGCAAATTTAACTATCAGTATTAGGTTTTTTTTTTTTTTTTGGTCTTTTTTGAGTCAAGATCTCCCTGTATCCCCAGCTGGCCTGAAACTCACGATGTAGACCAGGCTGGCCTCGAACTCACAGAGATCCGCTTGCCTCTGCCTCTTGAGTGCTGTGATTAAAGGCATGTGCCACCATGCCTGGATACTAGTAGTAATTTTTAACAGGTGAAATTTTCTATATAACTATATCATTTGAAAACACTTGTTTTCTCACCCATCCAGCTTCTCCCCTCTCTAGTTTCTCCCAATTTTCTGCTGTCCTACTCTCTCCACATTTCCTATAATATTCCTTGCTATGCCCCTCCTCTTCTACTTATTTTGCTCTATGCATGCTTTATTTTAGAATGGCAGTTTATTTTGAATAGAAATCTTTCCCTTCTATAACTTCTACAAAGGAATCATCAGAATTATCCACTGTAATATTAAATATAGATTTTAAGTATAAGATCCTAACCAGTTGAGGAAATTCATTTATTGGATTTTGACCTGTTCTATTTCCTGACAAATATTATTCACAGTGAATGATTCAATTTGTTTCATTTGAATGCTTCAAATTTACTTAGGCTGACATTTTGTCCAAGGATGTGGTTTATCTTAGCAAATGTTCTGTGTTCAATTGAAAGAGGATCCAGATGTTGGGAGGAGCATATAAAGCTCTACATGACAATTAGATCGAGTTAGTGAATAGATTTAGATTTTCAAATCTTCTACATTATCAATAGTTTGTTTCCTTATTGTTTTATTAATAATTGAGGATGTGATATTGTAATTTACAATTAAATCTTTGAGTTCACGATTGGTCCTTGAGGTTCTATAACAACATGTATAACAGAATGCATGAAATCCACTAATGGAGATGTGGGGGGTGCACAGGTACTGGAGGGGGCACACAGATAGTGGAGGGGGGGTCGAAATTTGCTTGCGATCGATTATATAAAATTCTAAAAAAATCAATAAAGAATACTACAAATGAAAACAAATCTGCATGCAGTGCTAAATGGTTATGTTGCTGAGGTCCAATTACAAATTAATATATTTTTAAACAACCTTTATATCTAGTTCTCTTTTATATAAATTCTACTTTGACATTAGTATTAGCAAAATATTTTATAATTGTTTTAAAGGCACGTATTTATCTACCATTTTACCTTTACCCATCTCATACCTTTATAGCTGATGTGTGTTTCTGCAGGCTCTTGATTTTATGTTCAACCTGACAGATTTTCTTTGAGTAAATGTGTTTAGTAGCTCCTTTACAATTTAAATCTACATTATATCCATTTTATCTGTACCTGCTTTACTTAAGAATAATAGCAATTTTAATGATTCAATTTTCTCTTCTTTGGATTATTGTCTACACTTTTACTCTAATGATTGATTTAGGATTTATTGTATGGTATGTTTATCTGTCCACATTCTACTTTCCAGTAACATTCTACCACAATAAAAGCATAATTCCATTTATCTCATCCTGGTATTTATAAAACTGTTACACATTTATTGTTTTGGTAACCTCATATCCCACTGTAATCAATTTGTCTAGGCAATAAATTATATGTTATATGTATTCAAATATTAAATAATATTTTTAACTTAGTCATGTGTCTATAAATTCTTTTTGTAGATATCAATTTCTGTTACTATTTTAGTTTTACCTGAAATTAACCTTTTTCATGCTGAAGTTTAATTGTTATAAAGCATTGAGATTACTTACATATTGTGCAGGATAGCTTTAGTGTCTACTTGACATACCTGGGTTGAGGGAGCCTCAATTAGGGAATTTCCTCCATAGGACTGGCCTGTGGCCATGTCTGTGGGGCATCTTCTTGATTGTTGAGTCATGCAAGAGGGCCCATCCCACTGTGGGTGGTGCCATCCCTGGGCAGTTGGGCCTATGTTGTATAAGAAAGCAAGCTGAGCAGGGGCCGGTGGAGTAAGCCAATAAGCAGCATTCCTCCATGGCCTGTGCTCCAGCTCCTGCCTCTAGGTTCCTGCCCTGAGTTCCTACCTTGGGTTACCTGATGAACTATGATCCAGGATATAAGCCCAATAAACCCTTTCCTCCCCAAGTTGGTATTGGTCAGAGTATTTTGTCACAGCAATGGAGAAACAAACTAGGACACATATACATAAAATAATATTTAGATGTTTAATTTGAAAATATATTTACTTTTTGTAGAGTACTTACTAACTTCATTCTATTGCAGCACTAGGGAAATCCTACTATATTCTCTCCATGGTTTTGTTATATCTGATGATAATTGTACTGTTTTCCAAATATCTCTTTTGTACTAATATGCCTTATCTTAAGCTGCGTTTAGATTTCTGTTTGGAGCATGTTGTGTATGATGTCTTTTGTCTAGTCATCTTCATTTTGTTTGTGCTTAGATCACACAGACCTATTGAATTGTGGATTTATGTTTTTACCTGGTTTGAGTCTAAGGCATACTCATATATGAAACTGCTTGAAGCTGTCTCTGCATTTGGATGCTATTTTTATTTATGTTGTGTTTATCTTCCTTTTTATTTTGAGTAGTTCCTGTTTAAGTCTTCAAGTTTTTAGTAGTTTTTGTTGAAAGTTATAACTTCAGTTTAATTTATAGTATCAATTACATTATAATTTACTTTCTTAATAGTTTTATTTGAGTCTTTGTATATCTACTACATCTTTATGTAACTGCTGAACTTTTAATTGTGTAGAGTGCAATGATTAATATTTTAGTGTAAGGAAAACAATCTTGTGATTTGTTTTTGTTTGAATTCTAATCTCTATGCTACTTCTAATTCAGCTTCAGATGAAAATTTCCCCCTTATGATGGATGAGCAATGTTACTTCAGTCATGTGTAACTGTGAAGCATCACTAATATTTCTAAGTTATCCAACCCTTAACTGCATCTAGGTTCCTGATTCAGACTACTATACAACCATTGTGAGTTGACAGACTTCAAGTTACATGTGGCTCTTGCTTCTCTAGAATGTTTTGCTAGAAAATTAAGCCATTTAGTTTCCAGATTCTCAGTAGTGTCACCTTAATTTAGAAAGCCTGGAAAGATTCTTTCCATACACAGGCTGAATACCAGAAGTTGAGGCAAAATAAATGAGATTACTTCATATTTCTAATGCGTCGTCACTGTTATTATACTCTGATATGCAGTGTCTTACACATCATTGATTTATATGTTTTGTCCACTTATAATTTTAATGTGGCAAAGCATATATAACCGTTATCACTTTTCCACAACGTCTTGATAAATCTCTATTTCAACTTATTATCCTTGCAACCTGGCTATGTAATTTGAGGTAGAAATGTTGAGATGAATGAAAAACAAAGTGAATTTAATTCACAGAGGAAGACAACAGTGGCATAGGTATTTTTAACAAGAAAGGAAACCAGGCATGGATCTTGATCTTAAGGCCAGCCTGGACTATATGAGGAGATGCTATCTAAAAAATCTTACAGGGTTTATACTGAGTTCAATATTGTATAACTGTATTAATTCAACTGTGAAACTAAAAATTTTATAGCTACTTTTGAAAGAGATTTATCTTTGCTCTGGAAATTGTTGTTATGTTAAAGCTGTAATGAAACACTTCTTCTAAAAATAAAAAAATCTTGATAAGGATCACATATTTATGTCAATAAAGAAAAAAGATCTAAAATGAATAATATAACTATAACATTATTATGCATATAATAACCTCTTTTCTATAACTGCTTTATTTTTTCATTTATTTGTTTTCATTTTCATGTGTATGAATGTATTGCCTTCATGTATGTAAGTGCACTTGTGTCATGTAGTGCCTGTGGAGGACAGAAGAGGGTGTTAGATTGCCTGGACCTGTAGTTATGGATGATTGTTAGTTGCCATGTGGATGCTGGGATTCAAACCCTGATCTTATTCAAGAATAGTGGGTGCTAGAGGTGGCTGAGCCATCTCTCCAGTCCCTCTATAACTTTTTAAAATCCTACAATTACAGGTCTCAGTTTTTCATTCTTACGAAAAAGGAAAACAATATTTAAATTAACAAATGACCTTACACATATCTTTATGTTCTGATTCTTATGAGTTATGGCTAGACCCAGAATCATAAGTGTATGTCTATGTGTCTGTATGTCTGTCTGACTGTCTCTCTTTCTGTGTGTGGTGTATCCATGCATGCATGCATGTATAACTTTATACTCATAAGTGTGAGCTCATGATTCTACAGTTTGACATTGGGATGCCTTTCCTTAATTGGTTCTGAACATTTATTTTGAAAAAGTTTCTCACTAACATGGATCTTGCCACTTTGGATAGAATGATTGGCTACTGAGACCCTGAGATTTACCTTTCTTTGTCCCACCTCCAGAATTGGGGATACAGACACACCATAACTCATTTTTGAGGGTGCTGGAGATTCAAAATCTAGTCCCCAGGTTTGCACCATATCAAGCTCCTAGAAACTTGGTTATCTTAATATTACCCTCTGTAGTATTAAAAACTGTTGACAAAAATGTGATCAGTAGAAGAGGGTGTGGTGTTGTTATGGAATGAGGCCCACTTTGCCAATAGCCTAGTAAGGCAGACAGTGGAATGGGGTTTGCTGAAGACAGTTTACTCGTGTAGTTGCCAAACATGGGGTTTGGAAAATAAATCTGAAATATTACTCCTGAGAGACTAGCATTCATAAATATTTACGGGATAAAGAATCAGGGTGATTTAAGGCATAGGCAAAGATGATGGGAGTGAAGGTAATCAGTATTTGATTCATGTGTAATCCATCTTCATATATATCCACAGGATGCATGTTCAGCTTCATGAAATCAAAGTCACTCATATGACATTTACAGTGGCCCAAAGGAAATGTCAGTGGCTTCAACAAAAGTGACCTTCAAATCTGTGACAAGTAACCTACACAACCCTTATGAACATGATGAAACTGTCAGAGGTGTTATCTACAACAAAGACAGTGCAAGACCAATAATATACTGCTGTAATATGTGATCTCCAAAGATGGTGACTTTCTTTTCTACAGGGTTTGCTTCATTTTTTTACATGTAGTAGAAGTTAAGAGCATGAATTGACACATGAGCAGATTTGGAGGTCATATGATAGAATACATCATGGAGTTTAGAAATACTATAACCATGCTACCTCTCAAATAAATGTTTATTATTTTTATTTTATGTGTGTAAGTATATTGCCTGCATGTATGTCAGTGCACACATGTCATGCAGTCTCACAGAGGTAGGAAGAAGGCATTGAATTTCCTTGGAACTGGAATTATGGAAAGTTGTTCGCCACCATGTTAGTGCTGGGAATCTAATCCCAGTCTTCTATAAGAGCAGCCAGTGCTCTTAACCACTGAGCAATCTCTCCAGTTTATTATTTTTATCATATGTGTGTGTGTGTGTGTGTGTGTGTGTGTGTGTGTGTATTGTCTGCATGTGTGCAAGTAAACCTGTGTCAGGCAATGCCCCTTGAGGTCAGAAGAGATCATTGGAATCCTTGGAATTGGAATTACAGATGGTTGTTAGCCAACACGTGGGTGCTGGGAATGGAACCTGGGTCCTCTGCAAAAGTGGCTATGCTGCTAACCACCTAGACATCTCTCCAGCCCTGGTTTCTGAATATTGTTTTTACTTAGGTATTAGTCAATGTATTCAACATCTTGCATATATGATTGTTCATATGTACATGCACCTCTGTGTGCAAGTGTGTGAGAGTGAGTTTCTGTGCAAGTGGAGGCCAGAGTTTTAAGTCAAGACTCTTGCTCAATCTCTATCCACCTTCTTTTTGGAAATGCTGAATTTGGAGCTTGTAACTGAGCTAGGCTTGCTGTGTAGCAAGACATGAGGATCTTGTCTCTACCTCCCCAACATTGGGATTGCAGGTGAATTCAACCACACCTGGCTTTTTGAATGGGTGCTGGAGATCAAAATCAGTGTCTTATACTTGTATGGGAAGCACTTTACAAACTTAGCCATCTCCCCAGCCCCATAAATTTTTGGAGGGATACATTAAATCTGATTATGTCTGTATTTCTGTAGAAGCCAATGGCTTAGCCAGGCATGGTGGCACACGCCATTAAGCCCAGCACTTGGGAGGCAGAGGCAGGCAGATCTCTGTGAGTTCAATGCCAGCCTGGTCTACATAGTGAGTTCCAGGACAGCTACAGCTACAGGGAGACCCTGTATCAAAAATACCAAAAAAAAAAATTAAGAGCTTAAATATGAGTTTAGCATGGTGGTAAAATCCTAGCACTCAGGAGGTGGAAGGACAAGGATCTGGTGTTCAAAGCCTTCCTCAGTTGCATAACAAGTTAGAGTTCAGCCAGAACTACATGAGATTCTAAACCAAAACCAAAACCAAAACCAAAACAAACAAACAAAAATCTGGTCAACTGGCTTGGCAGGATACACCACGGGTTCAATACTGACACAAATATTTTGGGACTAACCAGCTGCTTTTCTAATTGGATTTAAGGAACACTCCATAAGATAGAAGACATGCCTGGCAACCATTATCAGGGCCAGGAACTTATGGATATATCGGTCGTAAACCCTAGAGGTGAACCTACTACCATTTATCTGCTGAATGAATATAGTATTAAGCAGACTCCTAATAATTTATCACTTATAATGACAGATTAGTACATCCCTCAAGCCTTATCAGAGTAGCTTCCTTTTGCAGTATATAATTAACAGAGACCCACAACTGGTTAAGTTACAGAAAATAACGGACTTTGGAGTGCTCAGCCCTAAATGGAACATCTTTATCATATCCCCTTCTTCCAAGATTAAGTGATCATTGTGAGAGGGTGTGGAAAGATAATAGGAACTGGAAAGTAAATGTTTATACTGAAATAGTGTTTTCTGGATTGAATATGGAATTTGCATGTATGACTCCAAAGTTGCTGTGACAGCATGCATGCACAAGACTTATTCATGATCAAGTTGGTCATGAAGTCCCACTTCTAACTGAGCAGCTATTTCTGATTGATAATTGTTCTGAGAGTGAGATCCAGTACTCATTAAAGGATGTGGCCCCTGGTAGGTTGACCACATTCCAATGAATGACTCTATCTATACTGAGGGTTATATGGGCATCAAAACTGGACTTGATAGGTTTATAAAAAGGAAATGAAATTGCGGGGAACTAGGTAGGTTATGTGGACCTTGAAAGAGATAGGGAGAGAAGTTTTATTTTTTATTTTTTAAGTTCAAGCTTATATTGAAATTAGTGCTCTGTAGGCAATTAAAACAACCATTTTTCAAGGCATAAAGACCTCAGCCATCATCATTTTGTTTTCTTGATTCCTTGATAGGTTTTTCCATTACCCCAAAGCAAAGAACAATTTAGAAAAGCACACCCAGAAACCTGGCATCCCACAGCTTAATAGCCAAGAATGTTAATTGTGTCATTCAGAATTCAATGCCACTTAAATGGTGACAGCTTTGCCAATAAACAAGAACATACCCTTCCATAGGTAGGAAGGGAGACTGCCACACCTGGCAGGTTCCAAAGATATATGGAGAGAAGTTGGATTTTTAATCTGAAAATAAATTCTATTGTTTTCAAAGTATTAGTAAAAGTAAATTTTTAAAAAGGTGTGGGTAAGACAAACTTCATTTGCTATTAAAATGGAATGTGTGATCTTCTTTGAAATATAATTCAAACACAGCAGTCATAAAGGGATGCTTTATGAAAGCATTATTGAATACCCAATAGCAAGTCAAAAATTATTTAATTTCAAGACATGATAATAGAATGGATTTATGTAAGAAAATGTTTTAGAGATGCATAAAAAGGTATAAAATGACCCAACATCAAGATAGTTGGAATTTGTTCTAAAATATTCAGGCAAATTGACAAATCTATTTAAGAATTTAATAATTATGTAAGTGATGAGCAAAGGATGATTCATTGTGTTGCTCCATTTTGTGTATGTTTATTTAAGTGTTAAGACAATGTCTCATTGTGTTGCTATATCACACAGGCTGGAATCAAACTCTTGGGCTCAGACATACTTCATTCTTCATCTTGCCAAGTGCATGGACTGCTGACATGTACCATCATAATTGATTGTTTTTTTTTTCTCTCTCTCTCTGTCTCTCTCTCTCTCTCCCTCTCTCCCTCTCCCCCTCTACCCCTCTCCCCATCTCTCCCTCTCCGCCCTCTCCCCTGCTCTCCCTCTTCCCCTCTCTCCCTCATCTGATTTCCCAGTGCTGGGATTACAGGCACATGTTAAATGTTGGTGATTTGGAAAGTCAGCATACTCGTGCTTCTCTTAATTCCATCATCCTCTGTGTCCTTTCCACTTCTATGTATACAGATTCTTTGAGCTTTGTCAGAAGTGATCTACCCAGGGTGACAGAAATTTCAGGACCCATTCATTTACCAGCAGAGTGAAAATCAGGTCATGTTGTTACCAGCCCAGAAGAAATTTCCATACATTATAAAACAAAACACACAATCATACTGGCAAAATATAATAAGGATTTGAAAATATTTATCTAAGACAGGCAAATGAAGCTAAATATTGGATAATAATTTTCACTTCATTCAAATGAGAAAAATTAAGAAGGAAAGAAAAGGTACACACGACTGTCTACTGGGGAATGATAAATATGGCCAGAAAGAGGTTAAAGTGGAAATTGTGGCCTATAATCTTGTCTCAAGAACATAGGGAGAAATAGAAAGTATGTTTGTCATCAAGTTCAAATCCTTTAAATTGCAAGATAGCTTCTATTAGAAAGAAGGTGAGAAAATTCACCTGTGATATTCAGTATAAGGAAGAATCTTTTTTTTTTTTTTTTTTTTTAACACTACATGTGTGGGATCTACGGGGGAATAGTATAGATAGTTGTAATATTCTCTGATATTTCAGTCCAGAGGGCATGCAGGAAACTTGAATATAAGCTGCAGAGGAAGACTTGTAGCTTGGGGTCAACAGCAGCTTTATAGTGGGATAGACCAGGATGGGTTCATGGAGGAGAAAGATTGGAGGGTTCTCTGAAGAGTTAAGGACTAGTGAGTCGAGAAGCAAGGGAGGGAAGGAAGAGACAAGTGTGCCTGTGGCACTGGAGGCCAGTGGATCTTCAGCGAAGTGGGTAACAGTCATGATAAACACAGCAGGAGCTGGAGGCAAGGAGGGGAGGCAAAGCAGGCACAACTCTCAGAGGAGTGCTCATTGTGTTGAAGAACTTTGAAAGACTGAGTTTATTCATGAAATGTTTCTCTAGTACATGAGGTCTGTCTGTGAGGAAGGCAGTCAGGACAAGTTTCTCTTTCCTGGGTTTATTTCCTGTGTCATTTCCAGGAAGTTTGGATCTAGGAAGGGTCCAGGTGTTATTGAAAGAGCTTCTGGGCACATGGACTAGAAGGCTTGGAGACCTCAAGTGCTTCTGTCCTCTGTTATGCTCCACTGCTCAGAACTCTACCCGACCTGGACAGTAAGTTCAGGTCAGATCATTCAGTTGCCAGCTGTTGAAAGTTCTCTAGAAATTCAGTCTGGCAGCTCACGTTGCCCCCTAGTGTCCACGTCCTGGAGGCTGCAAAACTGCCTGCCAGGAAGCTGCACATGAGCAGGATCCGCTGCTGCGTGGAGAAGGAACTGCAGGTTCCTACAGCAGCATGGCAGGCCGCTCCGCAGAAGGTAAGCCTTGGGGATGGCCTGGGTGGCATCCAGGGACAGAAGGGGGTGAATCGGAATGGCGGGGGAGGAAGCACCCTGGGATCTTGGCAGGCCTTCATGAGATGGTTCTCAGCATGCATGGCGATGCCCTGGTGTCTGCATCCTGTTCTGTATAAAGCCTTCGTGATTTTTCCGTGAGTCTCAAATCCTAAGAGGTTGTTTGGTATTATTCTTCTGTAACATGTCCCCATTTGCTTTCCACATGAAGCCATATTGTAGGTACCTACATTTTTACTGGTGGGTATTTATAAAGCATTTGCCATTCTAGCAAACAAAAGAAATTACCATATATTGGTATATATTTAGTCATTACTAAAGAATAATATTTCATTATTTCATTGGGGATTCACTTCTGCATGCCCTGAAGTAAAGGATGTGTATGGGTATGGTGTGTCTGATTATTTTCGGATAATTGTATTGTAAATTGTTAAAATAGCAGTATTCCTTTGTAAAATCACTTGTGGCCTCATTTGTTTTTAAAATATATTTTAATTCATTATTTGAGAATTTCATACACATATACACTGTATTAATATCATAGCCACCCCCATTCCTCCTCCAACTCTTTCCTAACCCCACCCATACTATACCTCCCTCCCAAATTCATGGGGTTTTTTTTTGTTTGTTTGTTTTGTTTTTTAAATATGTAACCCACAGAGTCCAATTTGTGCTTCTGATATGTATATGGGTGAACTGCCATCCACTGGATCATGAGAAATCTCCCAGGGGCCACACCCCTGAAGAAAATTGCCTCTCCCTCTACCAGCAACCATCAACTGCTAGGCCCAGATGGACAAAGCGCACAGGTTTTTTCTCTTATATGTGGACCCTAGGTTTAAATCTTTGGATTTGTATTTTTAATGTAGAGTATCCATTGAAACCAGGAAATTAGAAAGGGTCTATTTTGGGGCGAGGGGTGGCAGTGGGGGTGGGATGGGGAGCAGTAGAACAATACAGGTGGATTTACATTTTTATTATCTTTAAAGTGTTATAACTCTCCCATCCTACACACCTTAATTTATATTTAATTGGCTCTGCCTTTGTAGGTACATAGAACAAAAAATTTAGAAACTATTTGAGGCCTTCCTTCTTTCTGACATGTATTCAAACATTTAGATTTTGCTTAAACTTCTGTTGCTACCAAGAGGCAATGCTCATTGTGTGTGCTCTCTGCCAAAGCCTAAATTTCCTCATTTCCTTACAGATTTCCCCATTGTGTTCACTGAAGAGTGCTGTTGGAGAAGAACATCTTCCCACCAGGTCTATTATTATTTTTAGAACTCTCTTGAGTCTAAATCTGGTTGGCTGACATAACAAATACATATATCTGTGTAAAAAATCATAGATATACACATGACTATAATCATATAAATATGTGAGCATGTGTATCTCTACTGAGTGTATGTATGAACAAATCAAGTAGAATAAATCTACCTAGTGTCCTTTATTTATGTATATTCTCCCTGTCAGTGAGAAATTTGGCTCCATTGATTTGATCAACTAGACCATAGATATGTGCAAAGTGGTTCCAGAATTTGAACTTCACACCAAGGAAGAAAAGTTACCCACTAAATGAAGCATTAGCTGACATCCCCCTTCTCTAGATGTACGAGGTCTTATCACTTCCTAAGCTCCTGGGTAAGCTCCCCTTCCCTCTACTTCTTTTAGAAGGTAAGAGTATTTCAAAACTCATACAGGAGTTATTCATTTGCAATGTTCCCTGAGATAACTGAACATATTATGTTTCTTAATTTATAGTCAATGTAAATGCATTCATTTTTCTCATTTATTATTTATTTATTTATTTATTTATTTATTTATTATTTTCGAGACAGGGTGTCCCTGTAGCCCCAGCTGGCCTAGAGCTCACTATGTAGACCAGTCTGGTCTTGATCTCACTACAAGTGCTGGGATTAAAGGCATGCACCAACACACCCAACTGTAAGTATGTTCTTCATGTTATAAAATGATGTAGAATTTTCAAAACAATGCAATATAAAATATTTTCAGTGTCATAGGAAAAATCATCTGACTTTAGCCTGTGCAACTTTCCTCTGCCCCAAAAGTATGTAGTCACCAACCGTTTTAGTACTTTATCTCCTCTATATCTCTTCTATATATCACTTTTGCCTGATGTAAATGGCTATGCATCATTTTGTATTTCTTTAACTTTCTTATTTTACTTGACAATATTCACTTTGGATTCATTCCCTAGGGTCTGAAAGTATTGAGGCATGTTGTGCTAATTGGGTATTTATAAAGCTACTAAGGGGACAGGTCTATTGGAAAATTATTTAGTTTTAATTAAGATTGTCTTCTTTTAACTTTAGAGCTGTAAGTTATTTTGTATATTATGGAAAATACATCACTATCAGGTACATGAAAATCTTTGTTTCATTTACTGAGATGTCTTTTCATTTTTTTTCATGGTACCCTTTTTGTTTCTGTTTTTTTATTGTTACTTTGTGTTAATGTTTTGTTGGGATTCATAAGCCAATGCAGGGAGAATCTGGGGAAAATTTAGCAAAATGAAGGATGCATGAGACACAGCTAGTGAGTATATTCCATCATGTGAGGTATTTTTGCAGAGTCTAAGTAGGTAGCGTAATTTCAGCTACCTGCTGACTCTCCCCTCAAAACGTGATCTCTTATGGCAATGATTGTTCTAACAAAATTAAGTTTTTCTACTTCTGTGTGATCTCCTTCTGATTTCCCATGTCCCCATATATATATATTGCTTGCATGTATATAAGTTCACCCATGCCATGCAATGCCCGTGGAGGTCAGAATAGGATGTCAGACTCCCTGGAACTGGAGTTAGCATGATTGTTAAATGCTATGTGAGGAATTGAACCCAGGTCCTCTGCAAGGGCAGCCAGTGCTCTTAACTGCTGAGCCATGTCTTGAGTCCATATTTTTATATAATCTGTTGAATCAATTTAGAGCTTCTTGCTTATGTATTTGATCAGAGCTGACTTTTTTGGATTGATAATTTAGCAGGGAATTCAGCCCTGGAGAAAAGTGTTTTTCTCTCCATCATCAACCACTTATTGCCTGGAAGGCTTTTGTAGGCAACACTATTTTTGAGATTTCATGTGTGCAGCTTCCTTATCATTTCCAGAATACGCCACCTAGCAGAAGGCATCCTGGTCCTCTGGCTGTTAGAGCCTTCCCACCCCCATTTCTGGTCTGTTTTCTTTGCCTTATGTATAAGGGGTGCATTATAGATGTATCAATTGGGGCTGGTATCACCACAGGCACTTATTCTCTGCATTAGATCAGTTTGGGAAATTTATAATAGTCTCCATCTATTGAAAAAACAAGTGTCTTTGATGAATGCTGAGGACTACATTTATCTATGAATATAAATATAATTTCAGCATTAGTTTTTTTTTTCAGTGAAACAAAACATATGAAATAGCTGGGGTTTGGATGGGGTCTGCATTTATTTCTAGATATGTTTAGAAATCATTGTCAAAACAATATTTGTCCTACTATTCAATAAGTCTAGAACTTTAAAAAATGTATAACTACTATACTTTAACATTTTATTGCAAGTTTTAAATAATGTTGTTTTCTTCCCCTACAGTTATATGTTCTTTGCATTTCTTTCCCTCTTTTCTCTCTTCTCTTTCAATTTCTTTAAAAGTAAATTCATTGCCAAACATTTTCTTTTGGAGGTTATTTTACTTATTATTGTTGGTTTTGTTTTAAACAGACTTTTCCTGTTAAAAACAGCTCTTGTGACCAAGAGTGAAGCAACGGAAATTGGTGTCCAGCCAGCCCTAGCCCAGGATCTGTTGGAAACTGATCACTACTGGGTGAGGGAGAGTAGAACTTATTTAAGGTCTCTAGATAGGCTGGCTAGACTTCAGTGGATGAATTTTCATGGATGGACATCCGGGTACAAATGCTTAACTGGATAGGATCTAACATGTATGGTGGGATGCATGAGGTTGGAAGAGGGGTGGTGGTGTATGGGGACATGGATGTAGAAGTTGTCTAAATTTGATTAAGAAGTGTTGTATAAAATGTGCAAAAGCCAAATAAAAATTAAAACAAATACAAAAAAATCCTCAGCTCTTTCTCTTCTTTCAGACTTATGCACTTAACTGTCGGGATGCTCTATCCAGAGTCTTCTAGTAATTGCTCTATTGACACAGACTACCACACCCAGTTGATGGTATTGTAAATGTAATTGCCTTGTGAGTTAACTGTATATTGTTAATTCTTTTGTATAAAATCTAATGAAATTTCATGTCATCATATATGCTAATACTTTTATTAATTTACATTTAGTTGTAATTTTATTTTTATGGATTTTGTAGGATCAAAAAATCAATTATGTCTGTGTCTGTGTATGGGTATATGCATGTGAGTCGGGGTACATCTGGAGGACAGAATAGTGCATCAGATCCACTGGAGCTGGAGTTACAGGAGATTTTGAGCTACCTGATATGGGTGCTGGGAAACAAACTCACTTCCTCTCCAAGGACAACAACATTGGTTAACACAGTCCCCTGATTTTTTTTCCATACAGAAGATTATTTCCTTTGTAAATAGTTTCAGTTTTTCCTCTGTGTCATATGGAAAAGATATATAGGAACTAAACATATACTTATTTTTCTATTAAGTTCCCTGAGGGTTAAGCTCCAAAATAAGCTTTAGTATAGATGAGAAGATTGGGTATTTCCTTTTAAATGTTTTCTTTTGAGGGTGAGTGTATATATTTGTATATGTGTAAGTGTATATGTACATGTGTGCATGATTGTGTGTGCATGTCTGTGAAGACCATAGATTAACCTCAGGTATTGATTAACAGGAGCTGGCCATCTGATGAACTTACAGTTTAGACATCAGCCTTGACCATGCTGCGCATCTGCATTCCAGAACCAGAGAACCAGCGAGTCATCCATGTGTGGTGCTGAGCCAGGAAGCCATGCAGTAAGTCTAAGACAACTGACACTAAATCTAATACGGATCCTAGTTTGGAGCAATAAATAGAAAATGATTACACTCATGGAAATTTGGTAATATAAGTAAAATTGGAAAGTTGAGCTAATACTTTGTAGCACTGTCAACTTTACTTTCTTTAATTTTTATTTTATGTGTATCAGTGTACTGCCTGTGTGTGTATAAGTGCACCAGTGTCGTGCAATGCCTGTGGAGGACAGAAGAAGGCATCGGATTCCCTGGAACTGCAGTTACAGATGATTGTTAGTCACCACCTGAGTTCTGGGATTCAAACCTGGGTCTGCTTAACCACTGACCCATCTCTCCAGCCCCAGATTTGTTGTTTGTATAAGTACATGATAGTTAAATAACATGTTGACATGATAAGAAACTGAATGGCATAGGAAACTCTTTGTGCTGACTTGAAATTTTCTGTAATTCTAAAATAACTTCAAAAGAACTTTAAAAAAAGATATTGATGTGGTACAGCCCCCATCCCAAAACAAAGAATATTTATGCAGGGTTTCAGGAGCAAAATATACATTTAGAAAGAGAATACCTGAACAGTTTCCATTAATATCCAGTATTCCAGACACAAGTGCACCTGCCTCATCAAAATCAGAATTTTTTTTCTTCTTTGTCCACAAAGAGCTCTCTAGTTACAGTCAAAAGTTTGAGTGGTGGTCTCCAACTTGCTTCTCCAAATATACATCTTTAAGACATTTTCTTGCAGATTACCTGAAGGATCCTTGGCTCTGAGGAGATGACTTAGATGTTAAGAACAGAGGCTGGAGAGATGACTTAGCAGTTAAGCAAACTGAATGTTTTGGCAGAAGATCCGGGTTCGAATCCCAGCATCCACGTGGCAGCTAACAACTGTCCATAACTCCAGTTCCTGGGGATCCAACAGCCTCTTCTGTCCTCCATGGGCATTGCAGGACACAAGTGCACTTACTTACATGCAGGCGTAACACTCATACACATGAAATAAAAATAATAAAATATTAAAAAGGGAATGGATAGTGCTCCTGCAGAAGACCAGGTTTTGGTTTCCAGCACCCAGGCCAGGTGGTTCACTGCAGCCTGTAACTGCAGCTCCACTGGTGAAGCCTCTCGCCTCTGTGAGCACCTGTATTCTCAAGCACATATTGTTTCCCCTACACATAATTTTAAAAATAATAAAATAATCTCAAGTATTTTGTTAATGGTGGTTTGAAAAACATGACATCTGGTCATTATAAACAATGTATATGAGTCAACTTTCCATTATTGTTGCAAGATATTTGAGAATATCAAAAGCCTTCACTTTTGTCACAGTTTTGGAAGTTACAATAAGTTATCCACATGTATTTTTGAGTCCATTACTTTCTGGCCAGGAACAAGGCAGCACATCAAGGAAGGAATGCACAAGTCATAGAAAGATGCTGACTTAATGGCTCAGAATTGAAAACAGAGGGGAAAAAAGTTAAGGATCTCACAATACCTGGGCACAGTATGTCTCCTCATGTCCTAATGCCCTTACTCTAGGCCACATATTATATCCTAGCACCTCCTTGTAGAAGCATGCTAGGGCATGAATCCTTAAACGCCAATGTTACCCATGGGACCTTATGGAACACTTAAGATAACTGTAGCACCAGGATTGCAAATGTCCACAAAAGGTAAGAGAAGTCATTTAAACATTACTGTATTCTTGGTGCATGCATTTAGTTTGGAGTTTCAAGATATAGCTTTACCTAAGAACATTTGAGATAGCCATCTGGAGAGAGGAGAAAGAGGGAGAGAGAGAGAGAGAGAGAGAACAGTAAGACAGAGACAGAGACAGAGAGAGAGAGAGACAGAGAGAGAGACAGAGAGAGAGACAGAGACAGAGAGACAGAGAGACAGAGAAACAGAGACAGAGAGAGGCAGAGAGAATGCTGCAGCATGGTGCCAAAGCCATTGTTGAATTGTTTATGACTGCATTTAGACATGAGTTTAAAGGAAGGAAGTAGTTTTCAGGAGGTCGTGTTATGTCTGAGAGAATATTGATGCATACGCATTTCTTCCTTGACCATGGGGCAAACAAGGATCAGTGGAACAATTCAAATATTTGGTTTGTTTTTTCTCTAAGAAGCTTATTATGAGGTAGCAGTTTTATGAGATGGGCAGCTGAATGGACCTCTTTGAGGAATTTGGAGGAGGCAGAGAAAAAGAAGGAATCGAGTATGTGTACACTGTTCTTATTTTACAATAATGTTAAACTGATACACAAATGATTATGATACAACATAAATTTATGACTTCATCATATCATTTAAATAGTAATTACATTAGTCTGTAATTACTGTAAGGGCTCCCATTACCAGATAGGGGACAAATGAATGTTTTTATTTTAATGAAATTTTATTTAAACATATTTTATTAGGACCAGAAAGGTGGCTCAGTGACCAAGAGCACTAGCTGCCCTTGCAGAGGAACCAGGTTTAATTCCCAGCACCCAAGTTTTGGCTAACAACCACTAGTAAATCCAATTCCAGGGTAATCCAACACCTTCTTCTGACCTCCACTGGCATTGCACAACACAGCTAAACTTACATACATTCAGGCATACACTCATACATATAAAATAAAAATAATAAATAAAATACTTTAAACATGTTTTATCATACTACTCCAGATTATAGCTGAGCCATCATGGTGTTACATTTGAAATCACAGAGAATAATATTTTTTTTCATTAATGATAGTGTATTTACATCAGTAGGAATGGTAGGTTAGCCAGAAAGCAGTCATAGTATAACTAACCCTATGAAATCACGCATGTGCTTAGTCAGAAAACATTCCTCAGCCCCTTACAGAGATACACAACTTGTGGAGGGGATGATACAGCTGAGAAATGGAGTTTATCAAGGAATGTGAAACATTAAGAAGTATATCATAAAAACATCATATCATCACAGACATTGTTAATGTTGGGAAAATGACAGACAAGGGGATAGGAAGGCCTGTCACAGAGTTTGATCTGAAGGGAAGAAAGTTCAGCATTTGTGTTAATATTTACTTCCATTTCATACAATCATAGAAATGCTATTGTGAATATTAATACATTTGAATATAATTACAAGAGAATTTAGTAATGAAGTATAAGTGTTAAGAAATAATCATGTCACACTTTCTTAGTAATTTTTCATAGCTATGCAGGAAATGAAGGCTTGATGACCAATGCAAATAATATTTCTGAGAAAAATAATCAGTATTAGAAAATAGTCTTAGTGATATATATATATATATATATATACATACTTTTAATTAGTCTCTTGTACCTATGTATAGTTACATCATTCAGTTCTCATAACATGTCAGGGAGTCGGCACTAGCCCCACTTCCTTCCCCATTTTGAAATCTGAGATAATACCTGAAGAAATGAATAGAAAACAACAACAACAAAGCTGTTCGGCTGTGCCTCAGTATTTAGAAAGTCAAATAACCTTGTTAGAGTGTTGCCTCATATGTATAGAACTGCTGTGTAACTACTTACTGTAAACCAAAATATCCCATTCTGGAGGGAAGAAGTTTATTCATAAGACTTAGGAACTTAAGCACCTTACAAGACTCATTAGCCTCAGCAAGTTACATGGCTCATGATGCCGTGCTGTTTTTCCTTTTTTTTTTCTTCCTGCTGCCTGAATCTCAGTAACTCTATATTACCACAGACATACCCAGCAGATCTGAGCCTGTGTGGACATTTCAAGGTGGAACCAACAAGCAGAGAAGACCACATGGCCACAATCTCCCCCAAACATACTTTTTATTGGTGATATCACCAGATCCAGCTGAGCTCAGCCTCTGTGCACCTGTGTAGCAGGTACTGCTGACACGTACCTTCTAAGGCAGGAATGGAATTCAGCTCATTTATATAAACATGAAATTGTTAAAGAAGCAGTCTGCTTCAGTTATTTACAATAGCCCCACTTTTAAAACTTTTACCTGAAAATGTTACATTTTCATATGAATTTTGTTTTAATGTTATCTAAATATCTAAGGCTACATTTTAATTATTTATTTGATGATGTACTTTTGTTTCTGTATTTGAAATGCATACTTACAATTTTTCAAGATTATTTTCAAGGATTCTGAGTTTTTCATTTTATTAGTTAATTGGATAGGGAATATTTGTTTTTAAGTAGAGACACTATTCAAAATTTAAATTTTCTGAAAACTCTAAAACACAATTGACCTGGAAAGATAAAGAAGGAAAATGTTTTCCAAAGAAAAAAAATTCTTGGTTAGGTAATCAAAATCTCATGGTTAGGACATTCTACAGATGGTTTCATTGTATAGTTAAGTTTTATTAATTGTTAAATGTTACAAAGACATTTACATATGTCACCTTCCTGAATACAGAGGCTAGGTCACTTACTACCATGCTCTTGTGAGTTTCGTTGCCTTTCCTTGCTCTCTTTAATTGGATGCTGCACTACCTGGAGGCCTGGATTTTTCTCATCTCACTTTTGCACCTATCTTCAAGGCGTATCCTTATGAAGATGCTCCATAATACAGCTATGTATTGTTTTTTAAATGTTTAATGAATGTTTAGGAAGTAATTTTAGTGACATAAATATTACTTAAAAGTGTTCACACATATCTTACAGCACAAGGCTTTTAATATTGATTGGTATAAAATGAAATTTAAATATTTATTTATTTTATCAATGTATGTTTTACTGAATTTTTGTGCATTTCATCTTAATCATATCCAGACCCCTTCTCCTACCTGCACATCTTTAGAAACTCCACTGAATTTCATTCATTCTGTCATACATGCCAAGGCCTATCAAGCTAAGTTTGTGTACCAACATGTCCCTTGGTGTGAGTTCTTCCACTGGAGTCCATTCAGTCTATCTCAAGTCACTTCCCCAAAGAAAATTTTATTTACGTTTGTTACCAGCTCATATATTACTTCAGAAATGTTTTCATGCTTGTATCTGACATACATGATCAATTCATTTCATTAGACTATAAATAGCACACCTTTCCATTATTTAGCCAACAGCACTGTCCAGTACAT
Source organism: Nannospalax galili (assembly GCF_000622305.1). Taxonomy (NCBI): domain Eukaryota; kingdom Metazoa; phylum Chordata; class Mammalia; order Rodentia; family Spalacidae; genus Nannospalax; species Nannospalax galili. The sequence goes on along the minus strand of NW_008353482.1, from coordinate 591,158 downwards.
TAGGCTGACCCACTGACCCTCTTTTGACATTCTGTGTGCGTAGACTGTCATGAACAGTAAGGATGGGTTTCCTTAATATGGGTGAGCAGGGATTTCCTCATCTGAAACCAAGAACCATAAAAATCAAGAAGAGGACAGAGATGATGAAGGCTCCCACAGCTGACTGTAGACTATGTAGGGTCTCCAGCATGGAGGGCTCTGACAGCAGCATGCCTGTTGGGAGGAACATATGTGCCAGTGAAGGAGGATCCCACATAGTACTGGTATCACACTAAAAGCAAGTTCTGCTATTTCATTCACTACATTGTCAATTTTTTGATTTAGAAATACGTTGGGTCAGGGGGAACATTTGTTAGAAATGCATGACAATATGAATAACTGAAGGTTGTTGATACGTTTATAGATGAATATATTTATTTATTGTATGTTCTGAGGATCTAGATTTTTGCAACTCTTTTTAAATACAAAGAAATTCAAGGGTAGTCCTTAGTGAAGAAGAAAAAAACAGTAGTTTATGTTCCATATCATAGTATTAAGACTTGGCACTATTAACCACAGATTCATTTTTTTTCTTAAAAGGAATACTACAGTACATGAAAACTGCATACACTGCCGCTGGGTATAGGGCACAGAATTTAAACTGAGAACTGATGTGTTCTGCTCTAAATAAAAGTGGGAAACAGGATTTGTGATAATAATTATAAACTCTTATAAACTGGAAAATCTATTTAAATTCCTCATGATATGGTAATTTTATTATCCCTATATAACAAAAAAAATCGGGTAAATGGGGGTTGGAGGGTCTATGAAAGTTTCGGCCTTTCTAAACAAATTGTAAAGGAGTTTATCCATAATTGTAAGGGGTTTCAAGACTATTGGAAACAGATTGAATCCATGTGTGAACTTTTAGAGATGCCTGACTACTTTGAGACAGTCAGTATAAAGGTGACTCCTCAGGGCTGAAGAGATGGCTCAGCAATTAAAAGCACTGACTTCTCTTTCAGAGGATCCAGGTTTGATCCCCAGAACTCACATGGCAGTTAACATCCATCTGTAACTCCAGTTTCAGGGGACCTGATGCCCTATTCTGACCCCTGACGGTATTGTATGACCTGGGTGCACTTAAAAACATGCGGGCAACAACTCATACACATGAAATAAAAATAATAAACAATATACTTAAAAAAAGTTGAATCATCTTTGTTGCTGCTTTTCTACTACATGCATGGGACTCCAAAGGTAACCAACACAGAAAGTATTCATAATCTCTGATTTCATCTCACAGAAGTAGCAGAAAAATCTAAAACTAAAGTGCAGGAAGAAGAGGAGCACTTGAACACAAAGGTCAGTATCAGAGATGGGGTAGGATGGACAAGGACAGTCTCTTAGAGGAGGAGATTTGGACAGTGGCCTACTGTGAAGAGTAGTGTCAAATTATACTTAACAGCCATGTTTTCCTCTTAGGATCATGAGGTGCATAATTAGGTAAAAGTCATGATTGTCTCTTTTCTAAGAAATTTACTCAACAAGTTGATTTGTTTTTGAGACAATGTCTCCATGTTGCCCCAGCTTACCCGGAACTTGCTGTGTAGACGAGGGGAGCCTCTGTTCCACAGAGATCCACAAGCCTCTGCCCCCACCCCTGACTGCTGAGATTAAAGGCATGCACTATCAATCCTGGCTAGCCATTTGATTTTTAAAAATACTACTGGATACCTCATGCCACAGCCTTCAACCTACAATTACAAACCTACACCTTGATGGCCAGATAACGTCATATTTTTAAAACAATTTGTTCATTTCTCTCTCTCCCTTTCCTGCCTTTTTCTCATGAATGCCTCTCCGTGTATGTGCAGGTTTGTATTAATGTGTTTCAGTGTATTTGTAGAGGTCAGAAGTCAATGTGAGTTGTCTTCGTCAATTGATCCACATTCTTTTTTTGAGACAGGACTTCTGACTGTATCTTGAGCTCACTGATTCAGCTAGTCCAGCTGACCAGTGAGCCCCAGGAATTCCTCTGTCTCTGCCTCCCGAGCCCTGGAATGACAGGCAAGCACTGATGCACTTGGCTTTTCACATGAGTCACATGAGTGCTGAAATCTTAATCTTTTTTTTGTAAGATCCTTTATTCCTTGTGCTGAGATGAAGATGATTCTAAATAAGTATTGATGTATTGACATAACCTAAAACATTGGGAGGTACTGGTAAACAAGTGAAGGAGAAAACATACTTTATAATGATGCTAATAAGGAGCATTTTGTTTTAATTTTATGTTTTCTATATGTCCCTTTCTATATTATTTAGAGATTAGAGTGAAAAAGATATTCAGATCTAAGAGTCTGGAGCTCAATATTGATTTTTGTTTCTTTTTCACTTGTGCTTTAGATTTCACCAGAACTAAAGCAGATTGAACCCTGTGATCCTTCGGCACATCTTCTAAGGTTAGTGCTCACGTTTCAGTATATGCTTTGTTTTCAGTCAATTAGGTATAATATGGTAAAAACTCCAGTTGGTACTTCATACCTACATGTCAAAACATGTTTATTATTTATTGATTATTATTATTTTTTTATTATTTGTGTGTATGGTGTGTGTCTGTGCATGCGAGGTGTGTATGTGTGTGTGTGTGTGTGTGTGTGTGTGTGTGTGTGTGTGACATACATGCCACAGAAAGTATGTGCAGATCAGAGGATAACATTATGTTCTTTCTATCCACATTTACATGAATTTAAGGATGGAATTCTGGTAGCCAGACTTCCACAGCCAGTACTAAAATGTGCTCAGTTAGCTGAAATATACCCAATACATGGGGATTTAACAATTAGTTATTGATTACTATAAAGAAAGATAGCTAGGGATTTGAAAGAGATTGCTGTGGATCTTTAAGCCTAATAAACCTTTGCCTGAAAAAGAGGAGAGAAAAATAATCCTTTTTTCCCTCATTGAACCACCAGGTATTTTTTTCCCTAAATCTCATGCTTAGGAAGTTCTGTGGATGGCTTTATTATATAGTTAAGTTACTAAAATTGTGACATGATGCAAAGGTCTTATTTTCCAGTGACTTTTTGCATGTGGACATCATGCAGTTCATTCTAGTAATCATGTTTTATCACAGTTATTTGTCTATATCTACCTGAATGCTTGCAGGCAGTTACAGGCGGATTTGATATTTTCCATTACATTTATTCAAATATCTACCTGGTGTTTCCTTGTATAGTTGGCCCATAATATAGGTATGCATTGTCTTCTGAGTCCTTAATGAAAGATTTTTAAATCATTTTAAGTGACAAGAAAATGTCATTCAAATGTGCCCATATTTCTTGTAGTACATTTTAAATAATATTGGCATAGAGAAGAGGAATTTAATTTTTATCATCTTATATATTATTTCAGGAAGGTCTTGATTATAAATCATACATCACCGATTTCCTAAATAACTCATCCATTATTTAGCCACCTGTGTTGTCCATTGGTTTAGGCAGCAGACATTTGACCCTCCTTTCACATATTCTCAGAATAAATAGACTGTCTTGAACTTGGAATTTCTCACTCAGGGATGGGCAGGGATTTCCTAATTTAAACCACCAAAACCACAGAGCAAGGAGGGAACAGAAACAATGCAGAGTTCTTACAAGCTGAATAGAGTTTGTTCAGGTTCTGGGACATGGAGGTCAGAGAGCAGCATGCCTGTTGAAAGGATCATGTCCTTGGGTGGAAGATGAACCCCACATGGTGTAGGTTTCACTTACACTGAGAACAGGGTCTGATTCTCTTCTCAAAGTTTCCTCAGTCTACTCTTCTAGGAGCTCTTTTCTGAGAAGGCATTTGGTAAACATGCATGCTGTGTTATTACCTATTGGAGCAAGGCTATTGGAACTTTATTGATGCTTCCAAAGGTGAGTGTTTTACTTAATGCATGGCATTGCTACATTCAGAAGCCCTTGGGATCTTCAATGTCAATTATCATTTAAAAATATAACAAAGAAAGAAAGAAGGACTAAAAGAAAAGGAAGGAAGGAAGGAAGAGAGGAAAGTAGGGACTTGGGAAGTAAAGTAGGGACTTGAGGATAGGAAGGAGGCAGTAGCTAGTCTGAGTATGGTTGGAAGGATGGGGGAGGGGTGGACCAGTGTGGAGAGGGAGGGTATGCAGTCATAGAGCATTGATGACGAGTATGATGTTGTTAAAATTTTCACAAAGAGGAAGAAGAAAACTAAAATAAACCTTTATCAGGGTTGATTATTATTTAAGGGCCTGATTCCTTAACCTAACTTCATTTTTATGCAAGAGATTGATAATTAATGAAAGCTGCCTAGATTTGGCATATATTATAGCCAAGAATTTAAAGTAAACTAGAGATTTTTCAGGGAAATCCAAACAGTAAATAACTTTTACATTAGGTTTTTATTCTTATGAAAATAATTCTGTCATATTCTAATGATTTGGAAGACACATTTAAATTACTTCATATAACAAAATTTTTTGTTTTTACTTTTTTTGAGACAGGGTCTCCCTGTGTTCTTAGCAGTTTGGAAGGCACTATATAAACCAGGATGGCCTCAGTCTCACAGAGATTCACCTGCTGCTGCCTTCCGAGTGGAATTAAAGGCATACCCTACCCCACCCAGTTATAATATAGTATATTATTTACCACACATAATGAAAAATCCTAAAAAATGTAGAATGTGGTCCCTGATGTACTTTATAAACCAGGATTGCCTTGATCTCACAGATATCCACCTGCCTCTGCCTCCTGTGTGGAATTAAAGGCAAACTTAACACACCCAGTTATAATATAGCATTTTATTTATGACACATAATGAAAAAAATCCTAAAAATTGCAGAATGTGGTCCCTGGTGTACAGCTCAACCTGCCTATGCAAATATTCCCTTCTTAGCTTAACTCATATGTGACACAGAACAACGTATATGTTGTTGTGTTTCACTATGTGTGTGGGTCTCACAGGGGAACAGCACAGATGATTCCCCTTTCTCTGAGATTTCAGTCCAGAGAATGTTCAGAAATCTTAAATCAAAACTAGAGGGAGAAGAGTTGCGTGTGTAACTCAGAGGACAGTGTGAATGCTGAGGTGGGATGGATATGAGGATCTTTTGGTGGAAGAAGATTGGATGGTGTTCTATAGAGTTAGTAGCACTGTGGACCTGCAGGTATATTCAATTGGTTATTTACCTCTTATGGCCAAAATATGCAGGGCTGGGGAGCTGGCTCTGCTAGTAAATTTCTTGCCTTGCAGGCATGAACACCTGCATTTGATTTCCAGATCTCATAGAAGAAAGCTAGGTCTAGTGCCCTGGGCTTGCAGTAACAGCAACTAGGATTCAGAGATAGAAAGATCTCTGGGGGTGGCTGAACAGATAGCCTAGACTACTTGATCAGTTCCAGACCAGTGAAAAACCTTATAAAATCCAAAAACCAAGCAGTAGGAGCAACAATGAAAAAATAAGGATGATACCTGAAGAACTGTTACAGTTGGTGGGGTTTCAGGTCTCATGTTTCCAGGTTCTTGGTCTTTTATCATGAGTGGAAATTAAGGGCTCACCATGTTTGAACAGTGTTCAAATGTGATTATTACCTGGGGGTAGGGGAAATTTCTGCCACAATTTAGAGATGGGTACTTGCAATTTGATGCAGGTGTCAGGTTGAGGGATTCCTGAGGTTGCTAGGTACATTGTTTGGAGATGTGTGTGTGTGCATAGTAAAGACAAAGGAAGGATCTGGGGTGTTAGTGCATTATTACTAAGTAGGAGACACATTACTAAAAAACAAATAAGGGTCCCAAGCTAAACAATGTTTTATGCTTGCCTTCCTCTGAATCATACCCCAGGTTGTCCTCTGGTCTACACAAGTATGTGCACACATATGTACTCTACCCCTACACAAATATACAGCTACATGCACACACAGAGAAAAATGTCAAAATATGCATACTTTTAAAAATTTCATTTCTAAGATAAACAGTCACCAAATCTTACCATTCAGGGTAAAACAATCCATAATAAATGTTTATATTGCTTTCCTTGGAATAATATCCACCATTTATTTGAGAATCCAAGCAACTTTTATTAGAGAGCTCTATTAGAAAATCAAATCAAGCATGGTGGTTCACACTTGTAATCGAAGCACTTGGGAAAAGTGACATGTAAGTATTGCTGCACATTTCAGGCAAATGAAATCCAAGGGTACTGTAATTTGATTCTGAATCCTATGGACTGACATAGCAAGGGAATGCACCTGGGTGTATGAACTCTTCCATGTACTCATATCAGTACCTGTGTCTATGAGTGTCCATATGTATCTATACTGAATTAAACATGAATGCCAGCAGTGTTCCAGGATGACATAACCTTCCACATAATCAGTAAAAAAATGATCTATTGAGTTTATCATGTAGAACAAGATGCATGTAAGCAGTGGCAGGGTTAGGAGAGACCTCAGATTTGGAGCTTTAAGGCAGCAGATGAAAGATAGCTCCTGTATGTAAGAGGATAGCAGCAGGCTGCCTTTGATTACCCACAATCAGTGACCCCAGACTGAGTTCCAGATTTCTTATAGACAGTCAGGATATAGGCTCCAGCAGGAGAAAAAAAATCAATCAAACGAACAAACAAACAAACAAACAAACAAACAAATACACATACACATGCTTAAACCTTTAGGGAGCAAAGGCAATTGGCACATGGAGCCTAGAACCCAGGGGGAATTTGCAGTATTTTTTCCTGCCTCTCTCCTTCCATTTCCCCTGCTCAGGCTGAAACACTCAGGGAGGAGGGAGATGGGGAGGAGCTCTGATTAAGAATGCTCTCAGTTTAGAGAAGAAGGCTTTTCCCTTCCCTTCCACACATGCTTAAACCTTTAGGGAGCAAAGGCAATTGGCACATGGAGCCTAGAACCCAGGGGGAATTTGCAGTATTTTTTCCTGCCTCTCTCCTTCCATTTCCCCTGCTCAGGCTGAAACACTCAGGGAGGAGGGAGATGGGGAGGAGCTCTGATTAAGAATGCTCTCAGTTTAGAGAAGAAGGCTTTTCCCTTCCCTTCCAAAGTTTGAGACCTCTCTCTCTCGACCT
>NW_008353482.1:509928-584012 GCF_000622305.1 Nannospalax galili | reverse complement strand
GGGTCAACCTAGCAGAGCCAAACTGAGCTTTAATAAGTCTTTGCAAAGAGATTTTTGCCAGTCAGGATCCTGTCTGGAGTCCAGATCTTAGCTGGATCCAGGCTCTGGCCAGGGGCCTGACTTCAAAGCTCTAAGAAGAGGAGGAGGACTATTCCTGAGACCTGCAGGAGACAGACCTGCTAGAGACCCAGTATAGGCAGGGAACTCACTGGGGTCCTGCTGCTTCCTGTAGGGCATTTGTTCCTGCATCTGAAGCGACTGCTCCTGATTTGAAATCTTCCAATAATGCCTTAACCCTTGAGAATCACTGTTTCACTTATAAGCACTCCTTATAAGATTTTCTCAAGACTTCAGGACCTAACAGGTACAGGAAATCTGTTTGCCCTGATACTCTCTGGTGGGCAACCCACTATGTGCGGAATTGCTCGCTGCAAGACTGCTCTCCTTGGTACCCTGATGCCAACTTTACCATTTGAATCCGGTATTATCCAGTGGCTCTCCTTCTTACTTCATTCTGTGAATTTGCCACTTCTTTGTCTAATTCAGTTTCCTGTTTCAACCAATCCCTTCCATGGGGTTATTCAAATGTTTATAACACAGTTATAATGCTTTTTTCCTGAATTGTTCCCTGGGATCACCACTTCTTAAAAATTCACAGTCAAATTCATTTTATCGTGTTTTCCATAGTCATAGAAAATAACCTCAGTGTCCTAAAGTCCTTTTGTTCCCAACCTACACAATCTTCCTCTTCCTGAAGCCTGTGGAATCCACTAGCTATTTTACAGTCCCTGTACTTTTCCCTTGCAGTGTCACATGAAGGGGATGACTCAGAATTTTGCTTTTTTCTAATTTGCATTTACTTAATCATATGCTCTTATCCTTATACAGTGCTCACCATCATTCTTAGTTTTGATTTATCTGTATTCTGAACAGGCTTTAATTTTTATTTTTTGTGTATGAGTATCATGCCTAAATGTGCATAAGTGCACCCATATCAGGCAGTGTTTGCAGAGGACAGAAGAGGGCATCAGATCCTCTGGAAATGGAGTTATGGCTAGTTGTTAACCCTCATGTGGGCGATGACATTCAAACTCAGGTCTTCTGCAAGAATAGCCAGTGCTCTTAACTGCTGAACCATCTCTCCTAGTCTCTAAACTTGCATTTGTATTGTGATGTTTGAGCATACACATCAATTCTGAAAGTAATTCTACTTAAGTGATTTGCCCTTTATCATATCTTAAGGTAATTTTCATAATGTGACCAGTAGAATGCTCTTTATTATATGATCTGAAAATATTTAATACACATCTTTAAATTGCCTTTTCTTTTTCTCATTAGTGTCAACTTCTTTCCCTATCGCCCAATTGAGCTCAAACTTCTGATCTTCCATCTGCCGCTTCCTTCTTTCAGTGTTAGGGGCTCTAGCACCATGGTAGGCTTGCTTGTTCCTTTTTCTTAGTCTTTTGACTTTATTTTCTCTCTCTTCCCTCCTCCTTTCTTTGTATCATGCAATTTGATGGTGTACACACATGCGTGATGTGTGACACTATTCCTGGATAGATGTAAGCAAATGTGTGCTCACTTATCTTTGTTTGGTTTCTATTGCTGTGTTGAAAATTCTGGCCAAAACGAAGTTCAGGAGGAAAGGGTTTCTTTCCTTACATGTCTGGACCACAGTCCTTGAGGGAAGCCAGGGCAGGATTTGGAGGCAGGAAACTGAGAACAGTCCACAGATGAAACTGCCTTCAGGCTTGTTCCTCAGACCTGTGCTCTGCCTGTTTTATTATAAAGCTCTCTCACATCACTGAATAATAAGGAAAATGCCTAACAGAATTTCCCACAGGAGAGACCAATAAAGGGGAATTCCAAAATTAAGAGTCCCTCTTCCCAGGTGTGTCAACTTGACAAAAGATGATAACTATGACATCATCCCCAATAAAGAATGTTTGGCTCCGTAAGCCAATCAGTTTTATTGGGATGACTTACAGTTGTATGGGTGAGGAGTTACTTACATGAGCAGAAATGGTTCAAAGCTGCTTCACTTAAAATTCGTTCCAGCATGGGTGACAGTTCATGAAAATGGAAACTTGGAATGCTCTGCACAAACTTCAAGTGGTTCAACAAGTTGAAGAGTGTCTTTTCTAGGCAGTTTAGTTGGTCTGAGCCTCTTACAGGCAGCCCACTGACAGTTTACCTACTGAGCAATGATTTCAGTGTGACCTTTCACTTTTGATGCTATACTTTCTATGTCAGTAATATATAGTTCTGATGGAGTTTTGTTCACCTTGTGCCTTTGATTACAGTTGATACTTTTTTTTGATACTTTACAGATTGATACCCATGTTTCTTCTTTCCTATGAGGTTTGTTATCAGTCAGTTGGGTATAACATATGAATAAAAACTCCAGCTCGTACTTCGTAACCCCCAGTTTATTATTATTGTTCTTATGTGAGCACATGTGCATATATCAAGTTGCATAATTGGCACAGGACTACGTTGTTGAGTCAGCTCTTTCTGTCTACTTCCACTCAGATGGGATCCATGGATTGAGTTCATGTTGCCATAGTTATTGATCAAGCACCTTAAATATGTGGAACCATATGACTTATAGCTAAATGTATAGCAATTTTCAAACTTCCAATTGATGACCTAAAATAGAAGCTAGGGATTTCTTAGTGATTCCTAGGGGTCCTTCAATTTTATTGGAACTTACTGATTTTTGATTAACATTGGTCCAGTGATGAATAAAACTTGTCCCAGTTAGAATGGCTATGATCTAGAAAGGGATTGACCACACATGCTGGTGAGAATATATGAAGTGAACACTCATTCACTGTTGGTGAGATTGCAAACTGTTGCAGCTATTGTGTAATTAAGTGTGGAGAATTCTCAAAAAGTTAAAATAGATCTACCATATGATCATCAGTGCCAGTACTTGGCATACACCCACTATCTTGCTTGGGCCAGGTCTATTGCCACTCTTTTCATAACAGCTAGAAAATGGAAGCATCCTAGATGACCTTCAACTGATGAATGATAATGAAAGTGTACATTTACACCATGGAGTTCTATTGAGCTGTTAATAAAATGAAATCATAAAGTATTTAGGAAAATGGATGATACTGAAGATACACTAAGGGAGGTAACCCAGACCCCAAAAGAGAAACTCTGGAGGTTCTCATTTGTGGGTCTTAGCTCTTAATCCTTAGGTTCGAGTATATAACCTGAAGCAACTGCAGAAGCCAGGGAAGTAGAATGGTCCCTATCAGAAGGATCTCTAGATAGGGGCATAATTAGACATAAGCTCTATGAAGAAGTAAAAGGGAAGTTTGGAATGATTTATTTGGGGAGTTGTAGGGAGCATAACTGAGAAAGAGAGCAGAAAGAGATATAAATAAGATGTCTGAAAAGGACACAAACAAATAAGGTTTGAGAAAGACATAAAGTATTTTATAAGCTTATTTAAACCATATATATATAATTTATATATATTTAACTTCCACTTTTATTGAGCTGTTAAACTTTTATACATTTCCCACTCAAATTCAGACCCCCCCATCTATGCATCCTACTATCCCCCCACTGAACCCTTTGCACTCTGCCATACATGCTGAGTCCTATTTGTTCAGGTGTTTGTACCCAAATGTCCTTCCATGTAAATGCATTCACTGGAGATTATTCAGTCCATCAGGTCATCATATATAAGTCATACTCCCCCTTACCCAGCAGCATTCAGTCTCAAATATTTCTCAGTATTGTGTTGGCCCACCGTCTATTTCTCACCTCCCCTTTGGACCCTTCTTTAATTGAGCTGACATGGGTTCCATGCCTGATACCACTGCTGCCATAGGCTCACATGAGCAACCATCCAGTGGCCTGGAAGCCTCCACTGTGTTCAGAAGCCAGCCCTGGCACTTTCTGCCTCCTCTTCCACAGTGGTCCTTGAACTGTGGGTGGGTGAGGTTACATATAGGAGTCCCATCCTACACTCTACAGTCTCTTATTCACCAAAACTTAGCGAGATATGGCCTTCTGTGTGCATCACACTTTGATGAACAGGAAGGTTCACTGGTGAGAGTTGAGAGGTATATTAGCACTCTCTGCCACAGGGATTTGCCACAGGGGATTATCACATTCCTTCCCAGGAGAGGTAAATTAACAAAACTCCTAGTGCTGAGGGAGGGCATATTAGTTTACCCCAGGGATGATTCCCTCTGTTAATTTGTCCTGTCCCATGTGGTTGTCCCTAAACACTTGGATATGTGAAAGCACTAAATGGACTCAGCAGGATATGTGTGTGTGTGTGTGTGTGTGTGTATGTGTGTGTGTGTGTCTGTGCATGTGTGTCTGTGTGTGTGTGTACAAATATGTGTCAGTAATAATTATAGAAGAAGTGTTCATGAATTTGCGATGGCATGGAGCTGACATGGGAGGAGTTGGGGAGGAGGAGTGGAAGTGATGTAAACACAGTACTCAAATATGCAATTCTCAAATATTTTAAAATTAAATTTGTGTGTGTGTGTGTGTGTGTGTGTGTGTGTGTTTATGTGCATTTGTGTTTAGGCCCGTATGGATGTGCCATGGATTACATGTGAAAGAGTAAACCTACTGAGAGTTTTTTTTTATTTTCCTTCTATCTGTGAATCTCAGGGATTGAACTCAGGGGTTCAGACTTGACCCCAGATACCATGACCCAAATATAGTCAATAGCTTCAGTTTTAGAAGAGGATTCTTTTTGAGTATCCATCAGTGGTGACAAACACATGCCAGTCCACCTGCTCAGTGTACAAAGTGCTGATATTTCAGTCTTACCCCACCATACCTTGCTTTTATACTGTATGTGTAGCTATCATGCACTTTTTGTCAATGTTTTTCTGTATCTTCTGTGTTATTTATTTATTTCCATTCTTTTGTCACAGGAGCTCTCTATGTTGTCCAGGCTCTTCTCCAATTCCCACACTCTAGTGATCCTTCTGATTGATTTTTCCAAGGAGCTAGGGCAACCTAGGTGTACCACCAAGTCTCACTGATGGAACTTTAATGCGATTGATTTGTGAGTTCCATTTTGGAGGGTTTTGCATATGGAAATAAAACTGGACATTTATGTGTATCATATATGTTGCAGCATTTCACTTTTTTAATATTCTTGCGTATTTTGTGATGGAGTATATAGGTTTTAAAATTTGGAATCATTTTGTAGTGAATCATCTTGAATCATGTGGAAATTAAGTCCAATGATGACCCCTTGAGTTTGATTGGAGGCCTTGTCAGAAGATCCTTCAGTGCAGACATTTTTATGGACCTCAATCGGTATACCTGAAGCCGAGAAACTAGTTATTGGTATGTGTAGGTTTGAGCCATGAGATGTATGATAAGTGGTTAAACAAAAAAAATTCTTGTATTTCACAGTATCTAATATGGGATCCTGAGTGGGCTATGGAAAAATAAAAAAGAAGAACATGTCATTCACTAAAGCTTGATAAAATAAAAAGTAATTACATAATTAAGGGAGTAGTTTCATACTGTCCTGGTTAATTTTTATTGTTAATTTGATACAACTAAGAGTCATCTGTGAAGAGGGAATCTCACCCGATATATTTCCCACAACAATTTTGTCTGATATGTTTATGAGGAATTTTCTTGGTTTTTGATGAATGCAGAAGGGCCCGATCCCACTGTGAGTGGCATCATCCATTGGCAGGTGGGACTGGGTTGTAAAATAAAATGAGCTGTCACCAAGGAGAGAGCAAGCCAGTAAGCAAAGTTCTTCTCTGGTTTCTTCTTTAGTTTCTGCATGACTTCCTGCCCTCAGTTCCCTTAGTAAAGGACTGTGACCTGGACACGTAAGACAAATAAGTTTCCTGAAGTTGTTTTTGTTCAGAAGGGTTTTTATTTATATACTTATTTACTTATTTACTTATCATTTTTATTTCTTCTTATTTTATGTGTACGAGTGTAGCCTGCAGGTATTTAAGTGCACCTGTGTCATGCAGTACATGCAAAGGTGAGAGAAGGGCGTTGGATCCCAGGGAACTGGAGTTCGAGACAGTTGTAAGTTACCATGTGGGTGCTGGAAAATGAACCTGGGCATATAAAATTAATGCTACTTAAAATGTGAATATATTTTGAATTCATCATTCAGCACCTGTCTTAATGTGTTAATAAAGGAAAAGTAGAAACAACAACAAAACCTAGGACTAAGAGAAGGGGGTTTTCTTTTGAGATGGTTTCTTAAGTTTTTCCTAGGTATTCAAAGAAACTATCTGATAATTAATTTCCTTATCTTCTAGGAAAGGAACTTCATCAGTAATTCTTTGTGATCATGTCATATGCTATTACTCACTAGAATTACCTTCCTCAATGTCATTACTAAATCCAACCAAATAGTTGTAATTTTGATTGACGAATCATGTAGAAAGACCAAGTATTGTATCTTAAGAAGACAATTGTTATTAAAGAATGTATTGTGCACATGTAGAAAAAAATCTAATGTAAGCCCAGAAAAAGGCATGATAAAGCACACTCCATCTCCTCAAAGAGTGACCTAAGACACAGAAAAACTCTCGATGAAAACGCTGAAGATGTGCTGAATAAGCAGACTATGCAGAATTTAAAAGACTTCCTGCTTTGTAGTCCCTCATGTACCACACCCCTCTACTGGGCAGCAGCAAGATTGTGTACAAGAACCAAGAATAGAAAGCCTATTAATAACATGAGCATGCACACACTCGATCCTATGGGCACCCACACCATCAAGATGCCTATTTTAATAGCTATAACTATGGAGTGTATTTTTCATCACTTTCACATATTTAGTAGAAAACTAACACCTGTGTCCTAGAGCCTGGACATAGAGTCACAGCTGGCCTGTCCCACATGCCTCACTTCTCAGATCAGGTCTACTTTTCTTTGGGAGTTTTTATTTTGTGTATGTGTTCATTAATAGGTGTGTATGATAAGTTTCTAATTTATGATCATTTATATATTTTACATTTCATGTGCGACGGACCAGCCCAGACTGGAGCACTCAGTCTGACGGGAACAGGGAATTGGAGAGTGGGCAAGGATTCGGCAAGTGACAAACAGACACAACACAAGACATGGTTGATGATCTGAATGTAATTTTCTAAAGTGGAGCATCAGATTTTATACAAGTTACAGAACAAGATTGTGCAAGCATCAGGTTGATTTCATGGTTAATCATTTTCTTAGAAATACAATTCAAAATCAAAGCAATACAGTATAGGGTACGAGTGTTCTTATCTAATTAATCAGGTGCTTAGAATATTTGTCCTTTTCCCTTAGTGGCTTGGCAACATCAGCTACCTATAAATTTTATGGTTGGTAATTTTATTGTTCCGTTTTCTCAATTTTGAGGTTTCGGTGGCTGAGGCCAATGACTAGGTCAGTGAAGTTATAATAACTCCATATAACTTTAAAGCCTTGTTTTTCTAATCCTTATTTTCCTATTCTTTCTATCTGTTTCTTCTACTGCTTGTAATTATTTAAATATACTTTGCTATGCTGACTTGTAGTGAAGGCACCAAGGTGGTCTGTATCTAGCTAACCTATCCATAAACTATAGTGAATACCATGAAACCTTCCTTCCTAGAATATTTACCCATCTATTATTTCCTTCATAAACTCCTGTATGAGGAAGAGGTTCATCAGTGGGCTCGGGGATTCTAAATATGCTCTCCTTTCCCTCAAGGGGATGCCATAGCCTACCTCTCCCTAACTCGTAGGCAATTCCTAAGTCTGTCTTAACTAAAGGCAGCAATCTTCTTTCAGTATCCCTTTGATCTCCTTGAGTCAACTCTAGGGACTGAAGTAGGGGGATTATTTACAAATAATTCTTCTTGCTGTAACTTATCTAGAATTCTTCAAAGTTGCTTAATCTTAGCTACTTTACTTATTGTTTGAAATAAGAAAAGAGCATTTGGAGGAAGTCTAATATCAGGTGACTGAGTTCTCAGGAAATCATCCATATCTAGTCTCTCTTCAGGTGGGCCTAATGACCTGAGTAGGTACAAAGCAGTTCCTCTATGAGGAAAGAACAGGAATAAAGACAGCAATGAAGACAAGAACTAAAGCAGAACAGCCAAGGACACAGCACGCTTTTTTAACACAGCCATTCTCCAGGAAGCATTCTTCCTTTGAAGTTTTCTCAGCCTCGACCCACGGAGAGTTCCTCAAGCGGGCTACAATGTAGTTATTGAAACCAAGAAGCAGAGACGTAAAGTGAAATATTCCCACTTATAGTCATATAAACAGGAGCCAGGAGAGATGGCTCAGTGGTTAAGATCACTGGCTGCTCTTCCAGCACACCCAGGTTTGATTCCCAGTACCCACATCGTGGCTAACAACTGTCTGTATCTCAAGTTCCAGGGTATTCGTCACCCGCTTCTGACTTCCACAGGCATTGCATGACACAGGTGTACCTATGTACATGCCAGCAATGCACTCATACACATAAAGTAAAAATAATACATAAAATAAAAAAATAATTAAAACAGGATAAATGTTCATGATGTAATGTGGATTTTGGTTTTGGTTGTGCTTTATCCAGCAGTAAGATATGGGGTAATGGAGTGAGAAAGATTCTCAAGTTTCAGGTGGATGTCATAGTGTTCACTCTGAACATATGGCATATTGGAGAACTTTTATTCACAGATTCTAGACACATCCCTAGACATATATTGAATCCTATGTTCTTTCCTGTTTCTTACACTGGGATTTTTCAATTTATATAGAGTTAATTCTATGATTATAATTTCCTTCACCTGACATAATGCATGTCTCTGTTTTTATCTTTTTTTTCCTTTGTGATTCATCAGTCAATAATGTAACACCTAATCTGTTACCTTTGGTAGTGGTATTGTGTACTGTAATTATAGTATGTGAATGATAACAGAAGACATGCTATGTATCATTGGCAAAGTTTGATCCAACAAATTTAAGCAATTGTACTTTTAGGTCATATCACCTCTTTTAGTATATATATATTTTTCTTGGATGTGAGAGTAATATATATATATTGACTATACATTGCATGGGTACATGTATGTGCACTACATGTATGTGCACTTGGTGTGGAGGTAAAATCACTTTTGGTATCTTGCTAAATTGCTTTGATCTTAAGTTTTTAGTCAAAATCTCTCACAGAACCCAGGGCTCATTGTTTACATGTGACCATCTGATCAGTGAGGCCCCAGGATTCTCAGATCCCTACCTCTAAATTTCTGGGATTATAGGTTTGCAAAATTCCTGTCCCTGAATTTGTATGTGGCTCCTATAGATTGATTTAGATCTTGTTTTCACAGTGGAAAGTTTATTGAGTAAGTCTTCCACAGCCCTCCTGTACTTTTCTTATGTTTATATGCATAGGTGTATGGGTCTATAATGTTTATTATCAAGTGTTTTATTAGTTTAGTATCTAATTATTCCCATTCTAATTATTTGAAATGCTATTTTATATGACTTTAACTTGTGAATGATTGGCATTAATTCCATAAATATTTGAATCATTTTCCAGTGAATTCATCTTGAACAATCAGGATTTTAATGCAAAGGACAACCAGATGAATATGGAAGTGACCCTACCCTGATGAGCCTTCAGTTCAGACTTCGTTCTTGGCCATAATCCACACCTGCATTTCTGACCAGAGAAGGTGTGAGTAATCTACATGTAGCTTTTTATCACCAAACTACAAGGTAATGTGTTAGGTATACTCAATAAGTAACACATCTGGCAGCGAATCTAATGTGGTTTCCTGGTTAGGACCAAGATACAGTAAATGATGTCACTGTAGGGAAATTGGTAAAATCAGCAAAAAATGGGAAGTAGCTAATATTTTGTAGGACTGTTGAGGGTACTGTTGGTACAAACATACTATGTTTAATAGGTTGTTGTTAAGACATTAAGCTGAAGAATATATAATAATCTCTGTCTCATTTTAAATATTTAATTCTAAAATAACATCTACTGGATTGGGAAAAATATGCCCACTGGTGCAATGGTGGAAGGAATATTATGGAAGCAATCAACCACCATCTTATTGTATTTAAGGATCTACAGGATCGAGCTCATACTTGATATTGTTATCAGGGAAATATACTTGATATTGTCTAGTCTTCTGTGACTAAACAGGTCATAAGCCATAAAGGAAATATTGCTGCTATCAGTATTAACCTGATTCACAATGACATTTTGTTTATATGGATAGTTTTATTACATCTTTCATCTCTCACAAGAATAGGTTTTTTTCACAACAGATGATAATTAACACAGAGACCTACTGCTGGTGAATACACAGAGAATGAGACTATGCAGTACTCAAAATTAAATGAGATATCTATATTAAACCCCACCCACCAAGGCTCATGAATCATTGTGGAAGAGAGGAAGGAAAGACTGTAAATGCCAGAGGTATAAGATGAATAAAATGAAACTGTTGTTTGGATACCACAGGATAGGTCCATATCTAAACACAGAGTGATTGTAAAAGCATGCACAAGATATGTACAAATTCAAGTCAAATGGGGACCCAGAATGGATGGGGGAAGTGGACAGGAAACCCCAACCCTAGCTGAGAATCTTCTGGCATTTGATAGATGGTAGGAGAGGGAGAGTCAGTTTTACTTACTGATATGATTCCTGATATTTTGACCAGATGACAAGGGATAAACCCCCATCCAAGTGAATTTAGGAAACACAGATTAGATTCAATATACTTTTAAAAAGAGTAATAATACCAAAGTACATGAAGTTGAAGGAAGTAGTAAGGTGGGAGTGGAGGGGCTTCTCAATATGATCAAAATGCACTGCATCAAATTCTTGAATCAAGAAGTATTACAAACAAACAATAAAACAATATCTAATGGACACTAACAAAAACAAAGTAATGTTGTTTTAGAAAGTAATTAAATTGATGGAACACCCTACCTAAGCACCTAATTGTGAGCCCATGCCTCAAGTATAGATATGTAGACAGAGGATATGAGCACATCTTCATGATTTCCCTCCATTCCAAAAGGAGGCACATCCACCTCAGGTAACTCATTCAGTTTTCAGGAAAAATTTCCTCATTCTCACTCCATGTAACACACTCAATTTTCCTTAACAAGGGGCACTGTCCACCTCTTCCCATCCTATGTCCCATCGTCTACCAGGGTAGCTGAGGGATCCTTTCTGTAAAACATGACTTCTGGTCATTAGAAGCAAGAAGCACCAAAGAGATTTCAGTTACTGTTTATAAAAACACTTAAGATAATCTATAAAGAGAAAAATAGGGCACACAGTTTTGGAAGTTACCCTCCTTCTTATATTGGCTCAATGGCCTTTGGGACTGGCATGAACCACAAAATGATGGAAATTATGAATGGTGGAGGATGATAGTCATAGATGCCAGGATTTCATAATGTCCTTTCAGAGTATTCCTCTAGATGTCACAATGTCTTTACTCTAAGCTCCTACTCTTTAACTTATTGCCCTGTCTAATAGTGTGGTGGGCCATGAGTCAACAGAGTCCCATGTTACCTCTGGTATTTTTGAAGCAATTATCAGATTGACAATATAGTGCTATTACGGGAAATGACAAGTAGGCAAACCATTTGTCTTTTTTAGTGTAGTGTTGGTACATAGCTTCCCCTTCTCTTTTTTCTTTATTGTTTTCCTTTTATTTTAAGACACGTTCTCCCTGTAGCCCCAACTGGCCAGAAAATTGCTATGTAGAACAGACTGGCCTCGATCTCATGGTGATACACCTATCCTCTGCCTCCTAAATGCTATAATTAAAGGCCCATGACACCATACCCAGCAGTCCCCTCCTACACACACTTTTTAAAATTTTATTTTTTATTGAATTTTCAAGATTTTTCTATAATATAGTTTGCTAGCATTTAGATCCCGTCTCCTATCTGCACCTCCACCCACTGTCCCCCACCTGATTTAATGTACTCATATATATTATAAGGAAATAATTTAAAAGTTTATAATCTATGAAGTTACAAAACATATACATGCATATGTACACACACACATACACACACACACACACACACACACACACACACACACACACATATATATATATATATTTGATTGTATGGGGCATGTCATATATACATACATACATTTATCTATGGGCCATGTCATACATATATACGTGTTTGTATGGCATGGCCCATAGAGTCTGATTTGTGTCCTCAATTTTCCTTTAGTGTAGATCAATCCAATGGGCCCAGCAAGAATCCAACCCATATATGACACTGTCTTTTCCCCTCTTGGCAGCCATCAATTGCCCAAACCTCCTTAAGTTGGGTTGGGATTTCATACCCATTTCCACATGTCTATGTTGATATTTTGTCTGGTTTCTGCTTGCCTAGGATTTGTGCATGCTGTCACTATTGCTGTGAGTTCATATGAGTAACTGACCAACTGTCTGGAAGACTCTGCTTCTTGTGGTCATCCACACCCTCTTACATAATGATCCCTGAGCCTTGTGATGCAGAGTTTTGGTATATTTGTCCTATTAAAGGATAAATACCCTGCAGACTCTTGATCTCTGTACCATGGACAATTGTGGATTTCTGTGTTAATCATGATCTATTGCATAAGGAAACTTCTTTGGTTAGAGTTGAAAGAGCTACATTTATACAACATGTAGAGGTTGCACTGAAGATGTGTTACTTAAGGTTAAGCATCCCACAGATACTCATCCTCTAGTTTGACCAGATTTACATGATTTCTATTTTCCTTCTTCCTTTCTTACTCCTTCCATGTCCATCCCCACCCCCTCTTTAATTAATCAGATCTATGAATGTTTTGGTTTTATGCACACACACACGCACACAGACACACACAAATACATACTCACAGTTACATTTCTTCTTTGAAAGTGTCAAAGGATTCTGCTATGACTCCAACCAAATTATTACTATTTTTAGTTGGAAGGCTTTTATTACTGTATTAATCTCCTTATTTGTTTTAGGACTACTTGAATTGCTCATCTCTTCTTGGTTTAACTTTTTGTTGTTTGAATGAATATAGAAATTTATTCACTTCTTTTGGTTTTCTAACTTTAAATGGAGTATAGATTTTTAAATTATTTCCTTTTAATATTCTGAATTCCTTTGATGCCACAGTAATGTTTCCATGTTTATCTCTGATTTTTGTAAATTGTCATGGTCCCATGTTCATATCTGACTTTGTTATTTTGAATCTCTTCCTCCTTTCATATTTATTTTAGTTAACTGGTCTAAGCATCTGTCAATATTTTTTAATCTTTCCAAAGAACCAGCTTTTAGTTCCATTGATTCTTTTTTTAAAAGACATATTTTATTTATTATTTTTATTTTATTTATATGAGTGTTCTGCTAGCATATACGTGAGTGGACCACATGCATACAATGCCCCACAGAAGCCAGAAAAGTTTGTGTTTGATTCACTGACACTGAAGTTAAAGATGGTTGTTAGGCACAATTTGTGTGCTCAAAATCAAACCTTGGCCCCCTGGTAGAGCAGAAAGTATTCCTTAACTGCAGAGTCATCTCTCCAGCCCACAGATTCATTGATTCTTTGTATCATTTTCTTTGTTTCTATTTTATTAACAGCTTTTCTGGTTTTCAGTATTTCTTTCTGTCTAATGGATTTGAGTTTAGTTTGTTCTTGTTTTACAAAATTGTTTATTTTCATCATTAACCATTTATTTGTGGTCTTTTTTAAATGTAAGTGCTTAGAGCTACAAGTTTAATGTATAACAGAGGTCCTGTTGGCTTGTGTTTTAATTTTTATTTAGTTTTAGGATTTATTTTTCTTTAGTTCTTCTTTGACACATGTATTATTCAGCAATATGCTGTTTAATCTCCATGAGTTTATGTAGTAATTCTTTGGCTGTTTATTTTATGTTTTTTTCCTTGTCTTATGATAGGATACACGGAAATATTTTGATTTAATATACTGGTTGAGTTTTGTTTTATATCCAACTATGTAGTTCACTTTAGAGAAGCTTCCATGGTCTTCTAAGAATAATGCATATTCCTTAATATTAGGGTGGAAGATGATGTAGAAATCTCAGGTCCATTTGATATATGATTACATTTAATTCTGATGTTTCTCTATTTTAAAGACATTTTATTGAATTTTTGTGGATTTCAACAATGCATTTTAAAAATATATTTTATTAATTTTTGTGCATTTTCTATAATAGAGCTTAATCAAATTGAGACACACCCATCCATACACAAGACACATGCTGACTCAATCAGACAAAAACCACCATTAAGTGGATCTTAATCATATTTAGCTAGCACCTCCACATTTGAACTTCACGATATCCCACCTACAGGACTTCATGCATTTTATCACCTATATTAAGCACTATCAAGTCAAGTTTGTGTACACAGATGTCCCTCAGTGTGCATTCATTCACTAGAGCCTGTTTAGCTCTCTAGTGTAACCCAGAAGTGATCAGCTGCAAATAGTTCCTCACCAAAGTTGTGGCTTCCTGCCCATTTACCCAGTTCTGTATTTGTTTTTGTGTGAATAAGTTTACGTGGTCTTGTATATGCTGTTACCATTACTGTAAGTTTATATGAATGAGGGTCCTATAAGACTGTTTCCTTACGGTTATGCCCTTCCTCTCCTGGATCTTTCAATGTTTCTGCCTCTCTTCTGCAATGGTCCCTGAGTCCTGTGTGGGTGAAGTTTAATATAGAAGTCCTAGCTAGGGACCAACACTGTAGTCTCTTATTCTCTACACTCTGGCCAGTTGTGACCATTTGTGTCCATCACCCTCTGTTACCTGTGGAAGCTTTGTTGATGAGAGTTGAGAAATACTCTCAACTCTCTACCCTTTGTTCCACTATGTTTCATGAGTCTTAGATGTAGTGGTTCCATTGATGATGCGTCAGTTGGGGTTGGACGTGTCACAGACACTTATTTTCTGTGTGTAGCTACGTGTGAAACTCTGTAATAGTCTTCATCTGTTACAAAAAGAAGCTTCTTTGATGACTGGTGATTGGCATTCTTGTGTATAAGGATTTATATTTAGCATATAGTAAGAAATTATATTTGTCTAGGGGTGTGACAGACTTAGGGTTTTCTCTAAGATCTGTGACATCTCCAGTCATGTATATTTGGCTATGTTTATAGTACCACATGTATTCCCTCACATTGATCAGGTTTTAGGTTCGGTTAGGTTGCTGTTGATTACCCCCAAGATAAAAGTGCCACTACTGGACCAATATAGTTTGCTCTGCCTGTCATTGTTGTGCTTTTAGGCTTACAGCTGGGTTGGACCATTGATTGTTTTTCTGCCTTAACAGCTTGCATAATGTCCACCAAATCTATGAGAGCTAGTCTTCAGGGAGGTGGCTTTCATGTCAGTTCCAGCTCCATTGCTCCAATCCCTGTGTCCAAAGTATGTCCTGTTTTCAGCAATAGGGGCTTGCTTTCAAGTTCTGGGAAATAATCAAGGGCTGTGACAATAACCTGTGTAATTCTGAGAGTTTCTTGTACTCTCATGACCAACAACTCGAAGGGAGGTGTCTCCTGTCTGGAACTGTTTTGTGTCATATAGCCTTTAGCTGTACACCTGCAGCTTAAGGTACAGATATTGTGTGTGTATATTTCAGTAACAGATTGAACTGATACATTGACCTCCATTTTTACACTGTCTAAGCATTATTTATCTAGTTGTTTTGTCTGGGAGATCAAAATATTTGAGAAAGAGGGTATTGTAATCACTTTTTGATTTTTTTTTTTAAATTATGGAGCTTTTGTACATTCATACAACATTAATCAAATTTAGAACCCTCCCCCATCCGTATCCCCAACACCACCCACCCATGGCTAGGGACTGTTGCAGAAGAGGGAGTGGAAAGTTTGTTAAGAGCATAATGAGCCAGGGTTGGTCAAGCAGGATTTGGAAGTAGAAACCATGAAAGTTCACTGCTGGCTTGCTCCCTTCTCAGGCTTATGCTTAGCTAGCTTTTTTTCAGGGTCCTATGCATGTTAGGCAAGTACTTGGTTTTCTGAGAGTAGAAGAGGTTTTATTTTTTAATTTGTTTTTATTGTAATCACTTTTTCACTTGGGGTTAATTTGTGTCTTGAAATCCACTAGTATACTTCTTATGAATGTGGATGTACCGGGATTCAGTGCAGATATGTTTAGGATGGTAATGTCCTCTATTTAACTGTTTCTGATACTGATCAGAAAGAAGTATCCTTTTTCATCTTTTCTGATTACTTTTGGTTGAATTTTGTCAGCTATTAAGGCAGTGATGTTGTATTGTTCCCTGATTCCATTAGCTTTGAATACTTTTTCCAATCTTTACACTCTTAAGTGGAGTCTGTTCTTGACTGAGTCTTTTATAAATGACAGAAAGATGAATACTGTTCCTTACTTCATTTTACTAATCTGTACCTTTTGATGGGGAGCTGAGGCCATTCATATTTAAAGTTATTATTAAATGGTATGTTTTTATTGCTGTCATTTTGTCAGTTTTTGTTGTTTCTGTTCTTTATCCTAGTTTATAGTTCAGTAATTATAAAGTCATTTTTCTCTTTCTGGAGCCTCTTGGATATGATCACTCCTTTTATTAGTCTGAGGTGATTTTTTAAAAATTTTATGACTATGAATGTTTTCCTACAAATTTCAGTACACCACATGAGTGCAAAGAATGTGGAGGCCAGACTAGGTTGTTGGATCTCCTGGAACAAGGAACAGTTGTTAGCTGAAATGAGTCCTGTATTCAGCAGTAGGGTCTTATCTTTCGGTTCTTGAAGATAACCAAGAGCTCTAGCAATAGCCTGTGTTATTTGGGGAGCCTCATGGACCACTCTGGTAACCACTCAAAAGGAGGTCTCTCCTGCCTAGCACTGTGTTCA
Organism: Nannospalax galili; assembly: GCF_000622305.1. NCBI lineage: Eukaryota > Metazoa > Chordata > Mammalia > Rodentia > Spalacidae > Nannospalax > Nannospalax galili. The sequence goes on along the minus strand of NW_008353482.1, from coordinate 567,121 downwards.
TTGCCATACAGCCCTAGGTATACATATGCACTAATGTTCAGATATTTTATGTGCATTTTTGGGCTAATACATTTCCCCCTGGATTTTTATGCCACCTAAACTTTATGTATACCCTCTCTCTCTCTCCCTCCTCAGTTTAAGTGCCCCATTTTCTGCTTGATAATTCCTGTCTCCTGTTGTCCTCCCTCTTTTGAATTTCTTCTTTCTCCTTACCCCCAGGTTTCCATGTGTAGCCTCCCCTTCTCTCCATTTTAATACCCACATTTTCCCCATCTCCCCCCAGTAATATCTGTTCCCTACTATCCCCCTCTTTCAGCCTCTTTGTTTTCCTTTCACTCCCTATTTCCTTTCCATTGCCCTGACTCCTGCTGTTACATCAGGATATATGCTTATATATAAGTGATTGGTGCTACGATCTGCAAATGATGGAAAACCTACATTGCTTGCTTTTCTGAGTCTGTGTTACTTTACTCAGTATAACAGTTTCTAGTTCGATCTATTTACCAGCAAATTACATAATTTCATCTTTCCGTTTCTTAACCATTGTGTAAAGACCAGAAACACACGTGGATATACACGTATCTATACAGTAGAATGAGTCCTTTGGCTGTATGCCAATGAATGGTGAAACAGGATCATGTGGTAGATTCATTTTTAGTTTTTTAAAAGATCTCCATACTGCTATCTGTAGTGGTTTCAAGAGTTTGCATTCTCAACAGCAGTGAATGAGCTTTCCCTGTTCTCTACATCCTTGCCAGCATTTGGTATCTTTTATTCTCCTGATCTTAGTCAATCTGAATTTGGAAAGATGGAATCATAAAGTGGTTTTTATCTGCATTTCTCAAATTAATAAAGATGTTGAACACTTTTTTGCATTTCTTAGCAATTTTTATTTCCTCCTTTGAGAACTCTCTGTTCAAATCCTTAGCTTATCTATTTATTGGGTCATTTCTTTGCTTTTTGAATTATTTGTACATTCTGGATATTAATCTTGCCAGATGTGTAGCATGTGAAAATTTCCTCCCACTCAGTGGGATTTGTCTTCAGTTCCTTGTTTTTTTTTTCTGCTCTACAGAAGCTTTTAAGTTTAATGAGGTCCCACTTGTTGACTGTTGAACTTATTACAGAGTTGTACGTATAAAAGCAGCACATTACAGGCACAAATCCAGACATGTATATCACTGGAACACAATAGAAAACTCAAAGATACATGGATGCAATTTCAGCCATCTGATATTTGACAAAGGTGAGAAGAATGCAAAATGGAGGGAAGACAGCATATTCAACAAATGGTACATGTACAACTGGATCTCCACCTGTAAAAGGATTAAATTGTACTCTTATCTTTCAACATGTGCAACAGTCTACTCCAAGTGGATCAAAGAGCTTAATATAAAACCTTAAACTCTGAAAATGGTAGAAAAAATATGGGCAGTTCACTATAAGATATAGGTTCAGGAAATAAGTTTCTAAATTTGTCATTGGTTGCTCAGGCATTAAGGTTGACTATCAACAAATGGAAACTCCTTACTTTTGAGACTAGACCTTTCACTGAACCTGTAGCTCAAGCATTAGGCTATGCAGGCTGTCATATAATATCTAGGGATCTGCTTTATGATGTACCCCTAATGATGTATGCCATAACACCTGGAGTTAATCTGAGTAATGAGGATCAAGCCCAGGTCCTGTCCTCATGGTTGTTGTCATTCACATCATTAACTGAGCCATCTCTGTATCCCTTGTATAGATTTTATGCAAAATATCTGTTTGATAATTAGTTTACTTCATTTTATTTAAGATGGTACCCCCTTATGCTGTTAGTGTATATATTTTATACACTAGACTTCTGTTACTTGATTTTAAAAGTCTATTCTCCCTCCTTTGGGGGCTGCAGAGATGGCTCAGTGGTTAATAGCACTGGATGTGCTTGCAGAGGGACCAAGCTTTGTTTAGCAATGCCCACATGGCAGTTAAAAACCCTCCATAACTCTAGTTCCAGGAGAATCCAAAACCCTCTTCTGACGTCGAAAGGTATACCACAACGAAGGGTATGTGAACTTACATACATGCAGGCAATACATACATACACATAAAATTACTAAATAAAAACGTTTTGTTTCTCACTATTGAAATAGCATTTTTCTTACTATTTTGGTCTGAGTCAGTATCTAGCTAATAGCACAATATGGGATTCAACTTGTGATTCATCTGCCACAGTCTTTTGTTTCACATTACCTTGATGAAACACAGATTAATTAATAGGTTCCCTTTCACAGAATTTTTGATGACATGCCTTAAAATTTTTTATTGTATAATTGGTTTTGAGTGAATTATGCAAAAGATCATATGGAGAACTCCAATGCATATATGACACTGAATACTTGTCAGACATTATTTTTGAAGTACACATTTCATGTTGAATATATTGGTAAATTAGTATCCTGATTAACTTTAAAACGTTATGTTTGGATCTAGGAATTATATTTCACTAAATTATCTCTCTGATCTTATATCAACATAACAGTGTCTGGATTTTTCTCACATTGCTGTCCAGCCTTCTTCATTAAAAAAATTGTTCTGACTATATAACTATGTCACAATAGGGATATAGTTAAGACTGAGTTTCTCAAATGCTTCGAGTTACAGTTGCCTTTTGTATTGTTTTAACTACAACTGATTTATAGCAAATAGCACAGGAATTTATCACCAGATTTTTATTACAATAAAATTTTAGATACTTTGTTGTTCCTTTTCCCACATTATAAAATATTGTCTTCTGAATATTAAGACTTGGGGTCAATTGTCCTAGGTCACCGTAAAATTTAATGAGATCTTCGTACTTCATAATTTTTTTCTGAATTTATAGTAATTTTATTTATTTTTGAATTGTTATTTTTTATTTTTTAAGCAAAATAAAGGAAGAACTTATTTCTGATATTGGAAAGATAGACCAGTGCAAAAATTATAAATAAATATAAAAAATATAAAATGATGAAAATATAGTATTAGTCATGTTGAAGGAGAAATTTAAAATGAAGATACAATGGTAGTGAACATATAGCACACAATATAACATTCACCTTCAAAATGTACAAGGATTGATTTCTAAAACATATTTGTATATGTATGTCTATGTTCATGTAGGTGCACACATGGAGTCTGAAGTGAAGCTTGATTGTTGTTCTTTAGGAGCCTTCCAGTTTATTTTTATTACAAGTTCTCTATCTACTGAAGGTTTCTCTAGGCTGAAGACAAAATGCTGTGAGAGCTGATGCTCTGAAACCTGGGGAAGAAACCATTTCTTCAGTTACATCACATTCCATAACTCATAGTCCCTATCATAAATTAGTTTAGCCTTTTTTCTTTAGGTTATCCATAATTTTTTTCTTTTTGCAAAATAAGCATTCACTTACCTGCCATTCTAATTTTATTTTATTTTATTAAATAAATTTTAAGATACTGTATTACAAAAAGGCATGCTCTTGGGTGTCAGTTTATCCCCTGAAGCCTACTCAACCTACTTGGCTTCATATCCTAAAATAAACTAATTATCTATTTCCTGGCAGTGTCAGGTGCCAATAGTTTCCCAGCTATGGCTGGGCTTCATGTCTATATCCCCTTTCCATAATCGGGTTTTGTGTGGCTTGGACTTCAAGTCTTGTACATGATGTCACAAGCACTGTGGCTTCCTGTGCACAGACTGTTTCCTCATACTTATCCACCAACTCTGGAGCTTACATTTTTTAAATATTATTGACTTTTTGTGCATTTTATATATTAGATGTTAATCAAATTTAGACACTATCCTCCTTTTGTGCCCCCTGTTAAACCCCACACTGGATCTTATTCATTCTCTTATATATGCTAAGTCCCCTTTGGTCAAACATTTGTATCCAGATGTCCCTTGGTTCAAGTTCATCCGCTGGAGTCAGCCTATTTAGTCATTCCCTTAAAAAAGATTTATTCTTCCTCACCCAGTAGTGAGAGGTTGATAATAGATTTTTTTTTGGCTAGGTTTGGGGCTTGCTGTCCATTTCCCTCATTCTATCCTGGATTTTTATCTGATGAAGTCTTCATGAGCCTTGCAAGTTCATTGTTGCATATTGCTGCAAGTTCATATGAGCAAGTTTCCAGTGGCCTGAAATGCTCTGTTTCCTTATGCTCATGCAAAGACCCTGGCTTTTACAATCATTCACCCCAGCTGTCAGCTGTGCAGCCTGAGGGGAATCAAGACACAGTGGATGGGATTTGACTTACCAGGGTAGTAGGCAGATCTGTGGCAGACAGATCTGGAGGCCAGGGGCAAAATGGTGGTGAGGACACCCTGCTGAGGGTTTAACAGTTGAAGTTGGAGAATTAAGTTTTGTTTTCATTCAGGGGAACAGGACCCACTGGGCAGATATGGACTAAGAGGGTAGTACAGAGATGTGGGTCAGAAAGTGTAGGAATGGGCCTGGCCCCAAGGTAAAAAGGAGAGACGATTGCTGGGAGATACTGGAGCTGCTCAGACTGCAAGGGAATCAAGAGGCAGTAGGCAGATCTGACTTACTGGGTCAGTGGTCAGGTCTGTGGCAGGCAGATCAGGAGGCCAGGGGCAAGGTGAGGGTGAGGACAGCCTTTTGAGGGTCTAACAATCTTTGCTTGAGGGTTAAACTAGTGTGGATTAGAAAGCTAATCCAGAGATCTGAGGCTGAAGAGGAGGAGTGCTCCTGTGCCCAAGGCTAGAATGAGGACTGAATGTGTGAAATAGTGGAACTGCTTGAGTTGCAGGGGAATCAAGCACAGTGTTCAAGATCTAACTTACCAGGGTAATAGATGGGTGTGTGGCTGGTAGATCAGTAGGCTAGGGGCAGTTTGAGGGTAGGGGAGCCTATGAACCCTCTAACAATCTATGCTAGAGGATCAAGCTAGTCTGGGTTATGAAGGTAGTCCAGAAATCTGAGGTAAAAGAGCAGGAGCAGACCTGGGCCCAAGGCTAGAAGGGGAACATAATGCAAGAGACAGTGGAGATGCTCAGGATGCAGGTTAATCAAGTCACCAAGCAGGTCAAGAGGCCAGGAGCAACATGGCGGTGGGAACTCCCTGTGGAGGGTCTAAGAAAATATGTTTCTTAAGTTTTTTGTGTATATCTTCTTCACTTCACACTTCCCTTTCTTCTTCCTTCCTGAATCCACTTTTTTCCTCTAGACAGTCTCATAAATTTTGATATATTTTTTTTTCTTTTTGAGTGTTTTGCTTGCCTGTATGTAAGTACACCCTTGAATGCAATAACTGTAGAGGCCAGAAGACTGTAATTGATCCCAGGAACTGGAATTATGGATGGTCATTAGCTGTTATAAGGGTTTTAGTAACAGAACTTGAGTGCCCTGAAATAGCAGCCAGTGCTTATAGTTGAGCCTTCAGCCCTAGGGTCACTTCTAACATGTCATATGACTTTCCCCATCTCCTCTCTGATCCACTTCCACCTCCTTAACACTTCTCACTTCATGCCATCGATTATATTTTAAAGCCCATCAAATGTAATTTGTGTTCCCCAAATGCTATTGGGTTTGGTTCTATCCCATGGAGCCTGGTCAACCTATCTGGCATCATACCCTAAAATTGACCTACAATCCCTGACTCAGCAGCTATCAGTTGCCAATAGTTTCTCAGGTAGGGGTGGGATTTCCTGTTCACATTCCCTCTCCATGATAGTTTTTGTGTGTGTGGCCTGACTGGCACAGGTTTTGTGTATACTGTTGCAAGTGCTGTAGGTTCTTATATGCAATAATTCTCTTATTCACCAACTCTGGCTTTGAATCTCTTTCTGCCCTTTCTTCCAAAATGACACCTCAGCCTTGGGAGAGGGTGTACTTATACATGTGTCTTATTTAAAATGAGCCCTCAGAAGTCTCTTATTGGCATCTTGAAAACTTGTGGGTCTCTGGGCTAATTACTCTCAGTTGAAAGGAGACGCTTCTTTGGTGAAAGCTGAGAACTGATTTAATCTATGGGCATAACAGAAAGTCATTAGGAATTCATATAATATGCCCATTTAGGAGAATAATAGTAGTAGATTCTCCCCTATGGACTATGAACTGTCTAGTCACAGGTTCATGGCTTGATAACAGTTCAACATATGGGCTACATTTTGGGAAATGAGCTTTAATTACAATCAGAAATTGGATTTATATCCATGCCACTATTGTACCAGTGGACATATCTTACCAAAGGAGATGTTACTGTAGCTGCCAGGGGTAAGAACTTGATAAGTTTGATGATTACTTTTCCATTCTGATACCCTACATAGTACATTCCAGCACTGTGAAATCAAGAAGAAGAGATGAAACTCAGAGTTCAGTACAAACTTGATTTATCCATGTTTGTTTTGTGACTCGTATACATAATGTCTTGGTCAAGAGCATCTTACTGTCACATTCTGGAGGAAACCAAAAGCAGTGTCAATAGCTGGTATCGTTGATGGATCTCTTCAGCCTACCTAGTAAATGACTCAAAAAGGAGGAGGTCATTCCTAGAGTTAGGCTTTTTATTTGCTAGTTTGTTGTATATGATAAGGCCATCCCCCCATTATAGGATAATTCCATATAAACTCATATATACGAGTATACAGGAGTAGGTTTCCATATGACTTTTTCAGGATGCACTTAGTGTTAGTCATCCCTCCCCATACTCACTTCCTGGTCCCAGGTCCACACCCAGCAGATCCCTGGCTCCCTCTCTTTTCCAATCTTGCTGCCCCTAGCTCTGCCAAAGACTAGGCTCAACCCCTCTTCCCAGGGTATCCTGCGCTTGCCATTGCCCATGCTTTTCAGAGGAATAGGTAATTTCTGGGCTATAGGCCCCTAACTAGTTTCCTGACCTATAAAAGTTATCCAATTAAAATGGTTAAACATTCAAAGCTGACATTCTACCATGAATTTTAGAGAAAGGAAATTAGGAAATAAAATGGAATTTATTGTCACAGGAAGGAAATTATGAACAGGAGTCTGATAGTTCAGTTATTAGTACCAATTATTGACAAATGGGGCATTGTGAAACTAAAACAAAACTTCTGTATACCAAAGGACACCATCGTTTAAGTGAAGGGGCAGGATACAGAATGGAAAATCAACTTTTTTGAATATACATCTGACAAAGGTTTAGGATCTAGAATATATAATGAAAAAATTAAAAATAAAAACTAAGCATCAAACAACCCAATTAAAATTGGGGCAAGGAACTAAGAGAATTCTCAAAAGATGAAATGCAAAAGACTTAGAATTTTTCTTAAATGATCAATATTCTTAGTCTTCACAGAAATGCAAATTAAAACTACTTTGAGAATTCATCTCACCAAAGTTAGAATGGTAAGATTAAAAAAAACAAAGGATGAGAATGGAAAGACGGATCAACAATAAAAGCACTGGCTGCTCTTGCAGGCGACCCATGTTTGATTCCCAGGACCTACATGGTGGCTAACAACCATCTGTAACTCCAGTTTCAAGGGAATCCATTGCCCTCTTCTGACCTCCATAGGCTTGCACAACATGTGTGAACTTCCACATATGCAGGCAATATGCTCATAACATGAAATAAAAAATAAACTATTAAATTAGCAAAGGATGTCAAATACTGACGAAGTTGGGAAAGGGGTATACTTTTCATTTCTGGAAGAAGTATAGACTAGTGCAGTCACTATGGAAATCAGTGAAGAGTTTCTTCATAAAGCTCGATATAGATCTACCACATGATCCAGCTATGCCTTGCTTGGGAATATAGCCAAAGGACTCTATATCCTAATACAGAAATACCCATTCATCTATGTTTATTGATGGTCTATTCACATTAGCCAGGAAAATTGAAACAAGCTGTATATCTATGAACTTATAGATGGAGAGTTAAATAATAGTGCATTGAATATTATTCAGCTGTTAAGTAAATGAAATTATCATATTTACAGGTATTTGATGGAAGCGGAATCAATCTTCTCGAGGGAGGTAGCTCAGACAAAGAAAGACAAATATCATATGTTATAATTATTTTCATTTAAAATTTTTTAACCCTCCTTTTACTCCCTCTCCTGCAGTACTCTCCCATTCCCCACACCATTACACCTCTCCCTTTCCCATTTATATCATTGCATGCTATGAAAACACCTTATGTGAAATACTCAAACCAATTAAAATATTTAAAATGTTTTAAATAATGTTTATACATTTGTCTAATATTTTTATCAAGTCTTTCCCATGCCCCCTGAAATTTCTCCCTTACTCCCTAGTGTTTATTTCCTACTTTATATGCAGTTTTGTCTTAATACCTAGGGATTTCATTAAGTGCTGCCTGTATGTGCATGGTTGTGTGATTACTTACTGGATGGTTTACTAGTTTCTCAATACCTGTATCCCTAAAGAAAATGGACTCTCCCTTCCTCTACAACCATCAATTGCAAATTTGTGTTCAGTTAGGGTGAATCAATTTCTCCCAGTGCAACCTACACTGATCTGGAACTCAGGTGAGTCCTCTGGTTTCACTTTCTCAAATGTTCAGGCTCTCAGTATAAACACAGTGATATGTAGATTTTTTTTTCTGATACCACATCCCTGGTCTACCTAATTGTTTGAGTTTTTGTATTAGTGTATTTTGAATTTGTGATATATTCTATTGGCCTCCTTTCAGATAAACACTTGATTTTTGTATTTTTCTTTTAATGTAGTGTATTATATTGTGTTCATTCTGTTAAACCAAATGAACATTTTTGCCCACATGCCCATTGTTTTAGTGTTTAATTCTGCTCCCCTTTTTTGGGGTGTTTCATCAATAGTTTTCCATAAGTTTTCCCCCTATATTCATGCCATATTTATCTGTTTTACTCTGTAATTATGGAGTTTTGTTATCAGGAAAATCTGGCAACATTGAAAGAGTTGCCTAATGGTTATCACATCTGTTTTGTTTGTTTTAATTCCTTTCAAAGGGTTTATAAAGGAATGTTATTATTGTGTGTGTGTGTGCATGCAAGTGTGCATGTGTGTGGGGTGTGTGTGTGTGTGTGTGTGTGTGTATGTGTTTAATACTGGAACTGGGGATGGAGAGATGACTCAGTAGTTAAGAGCATTGGCTACTCTTATGGAGGACAAGGGTTCAATTCCCAGCACCCACATGACTACTAACAACCTTCAATGACTCCAGCTCTAGGGAAATCCAATACCCTCTTCTGACCTCCTTGGGCATTGCACGACATGGGCATACACATTCATGCAGGCAATACACTCATACACATAAAATTTTTAAAAAATGAAATATTTTAAAATAAAAAAGTAAATACTGGAATCATTTTCTAGTGATCCCTTTGATGGAAGAGGGAGTTAAAACAAAATACCGTGACAGGAGCTTGAGTGAGGACCTGCTCAGCTGAACCTTCATGCAGACATTGTTCCTGGATCTTGATTCTTTTTTTGAGTTCATTTTTAATAAGCTTTTTCAAGTTCATACAGCAGTTCTTAATCAAATTCAGACCCTCCTCCCCCATCCATGCCTCCCCCATATCCTCACAGAACCTCTTGTATTCTGCCATACATGCTAAGTCCCATTCATTCAGGCATTTGTATCCAAGTGTCCTTCAGTGCAAATGGTCCGCTGGAGTCCAGTCAGCAGCCCATCTAGTGACTGAATCTAAGTCATACTCTCTCTCACCCAGCAGTCTTGAATAGTTCTCAGTAGAGTGCCTGCCTGCCACCCATATTTATCCTCCTTTCTTGGCCTCTGCTCAACTGAGTTGACATGGGTCCCATGCTCAATGCCACCATTGCCACAAGTCCAGATGTGCAAGTTCCCTGTGTTCATGAACCAGCCTTGGCCACTAAAGACTTTCTGTCCCCTCTTCCTCAGTGGTCTCTGAGCCATGGGTGGGTGAGATTTCACATAGGAGTTCTATTTTATACTCTATAGTCTCTTGTCTTACAAAACTTAGCCAGTTGTGACCTGTGTGAATCACACTATGTTGTATCAGGAAGCTTTACTGGTCAGAGTTGAGGGATGTATGGGATTTCTTTCCACACCTTATTTTTCTATGTTCTCATGAGCCTTGCTTGTAGAGTTTCAGCTGTAGATATGTTACCCTATACAGGGCATCTCCCAGATATATGTTCTCTGTGTCTGACAGGATGTGAAATTCTGCAGTTGCTTCCATCTATTTCAAAAAGAAGCTTCTTTGATGAGTACTGTCTGGTATGTTTGTCAGAGTCCTGGCTGAGCAGCATTATCTGGATTCTTTAACCAGAGAAATTGGTGAGTGACATGAGTGAAGTTTTGAGTACTCCGTCATGCAGTTACACAACAAGAAGGAAATAGATGGATTCCTCATTAGATCCCTGAAGAATTAAAGCATGTCATTTATTGAAAACTGGTGAAATAAGCAATTGCACAGTTGATCTGTAAGTTTCATACCATTGTGAACTTGATATGTATGATATGATTATATAAGGGATTTTCTTGCTAGGCACAAAGAGTACATTAAAGTATATCATTATGAAATATTCTATAAATTTCTTATTTAAAATTCATATACTTTAATATCAACATTTATAATCCTCTTTTTATATTTAAATTAGAAGTGTTTGTGTGTGTGTCTGTGTGTCTGTACATATATATGTGTATGACAGAAAAGGGTGTCAGATTTCCAGGAGCTGGAGTTACAGGTAGGTGTGAGTCAACCAATGTAGATACTGTGAACTAACTCGGGTCTCCTGCAATAGAATTCTTTTTAAAAAAATTGATCAATATCGCAATCCCTAGAATTCCCTCTTAAGCATTTAAATATAACCCTAGATTTTAAGAGCTGAATAGTAGTGTAAAGATGAAAGAGCAGGGCCAGTTACATTATTATCCCCTATTTCAATCCTGGAATAACTGCCTCAGGGAAAACCCCTAAAATTCTCAAACATTTTGCCCCTTTTGATTGATGACTGGTTGATGATTGATTGATTGATTTTAGGAGGCAGCAGTCTGAAATTATTTATTTGAGAAGATAGTTATTCTGATTAGATGTGTATATTTTCTTATTTTTAAAGGACTCTTTCCTTAAGCACAGTCATAGCTCCACACTGAATTTCAAACCTTTGTTTCCAAGAATTAAAAACGTTAAGGAGATCTTCTAATTTGGAAAATACATGCTGCAGTAACAGACCAATGAATTAGAATTGAAATATTTAAATCTAATGTAATGATAATTTTCAGTATTATTTAAAATATTGTTAAGTAGGAAAAGCAATAATGAAACAGAGTGGAGAAGCATTTGAAAACGTTATGTCTAATTTAGATTGAATGAAATTTGTTTCCAATTAATTCCCAGTGTTTTTTTATTATTTTGTGTGTATGCATATTGCCTGCACGTATGTAAGGGCACCCATCTTGTGCAATGCCCACAGAGGTTAGAAGAGGCATCAAATATCCTGGGATGTGGATGCTGGGAATTGAGCCCAGCTCCTCTGCAAAGCACCCAATGCTTGTAACTGCTGAACAGTGTTTTTTTTCTTTTCTTTTCTTTTCTTTTCTTTTCTTTTCTTTCTGATTACCACTTCAAATAGTATTCTGTTTTCTTAAATTGTATTTTATTTTTAATTTATATATAAGAATGTATGTACAAACTTAGAGACAGGTTTTCCCACAGACAGCATGGAACACGCTGTGTAAACCAGGGTGGCTTTGATCTAAGAGGAAACTGCCTGCCTGAGATTATAGGCATGTGTCACCATGCCTTCCAGCTTGTATTCTGTTTTTGGAACTAAGTTATTAAACAGTTCTTAAAATTAACCAAAGTAGTATACACATATTTTACTTACTTGATAGTGGGCAAAATACTATACATTCCAGTCATGGTATCACATGCTTTTAATTTCACAAATCAGGAGTCAGAAGCAGGTAGATCTTTGTGAGATCCAGGCCAGCCTGGTCTCCATAGTGAGTTATTGGCCAGCTGTGGCTACAGGGAGACCCTGTCTCAAGAAGACCCAAAAACATTGCATAAGATTTGCAATGTATACATACTTTCTCTGTGCAAAGGTATTAATTAGTAAATCTATTACAGTGATTGAACTGTTTTAAATGATTCTGAAAACCCCTCAGCCCCCAACCCCCTTCCCATACATATAGTTGAGGCAATTTCTCACTATACTATGTAGCCCTAGCTGTCCTGGAACTCACTATATAGACCATCCTAGACTGTCCTAAAACTCAAAGAGATCCACTTGCTTCTGCATCCTGAGTGCTATAATTGAAACCTTTTATCAAATTTTCCAGTTTCTTAAAATGTTCTCTTATTCTTCCCAAAGATATTAACTTCATATGTTTTCTTGGTTTATATGAAATACTTTTTCTATTTAAATACATTTTAGAATTTGACTGAATGTTCCTCTTTATGTCACACAAAAATTACAAAATTATGCATCAAAAATCAAAATAGAAAAATACAATTTTTCATGGAAAGTACAATAATTGTTATTACAATGCAGTATTCTATAAATTATTTAAAATAATGTGTTATTCAGAATTCAATAATAGATTGATCACTTGACAGGAAATAGCCAAATCCTAAATGTTTTTAACATTTGAAAGTTTTCATATTACGAAAGAAAGTAAAAAGAATGTCTTCCACAGTATCTGAATAAACAATAGATTCTTAACTAAGAATTTCACAGTTCAAATCATAAAAAATATTAATTTTGTTCATACAAGAATTTTAGATGCCATACAATAATTTGGGGAATAGGTGTTGAGGGTAGGGATGTTTTTTGAGGGTAGGGTTTTAAATGAAAAATAAAGAACTGCTACATTTTAAAATTAAACAATGGACAGATTACATACAAGATTGAGAGAAGACGGTAAAATACTCAATATTTATCAATATCATCAAAAGATCAAGCTATGAGACTGACACACTGCCTACTGTGCTAATACATGAGATCCATTGGGTGGGGCATGTATGGGAGAGGAGACCTAAATTTGATTAAATCTGTTGTATAAAACCACAAAAGCTCAATAAAATTTTTAAAGAAAAGGCCATGCTAAATGAATTTTAACCTTAAAAGTAGAAAAGATTTGAGTGGGTACAGGAGCTTGAAACTTTCATACTTTATTCCCTTATGTGTAAAAATAAAGACATCTCAAAAACCAATCAGCCTGGAAGTAGCAAAAAAATAAATTATATTATTATTATTCAGGTTCTGTGCTGGATTGTTTCAGTTGTCAACTTGACTGTGAGTCTTGAATTAACCAGAATATGAGGGGAATTTTGGGTCAGATTATTTGAAGCTAGACCACACAGACTAACTGTGGAAGGCTCCTTCTGGTGGCAGCCCACATAAAGTGGCATGGCAGAAGGGAACTTTTTCTTTTGCCTGCTTGCCTTCTTTCTCACTGGCTTCTTTCTGTTGCATTTCTTCACTGATATTAAAACCAATTCCTTTGGTTTCCGACATGAACTGAAGACAAGCACCTCTCCAGGGATTCTCCAGGCCTTCTGCACCACAGTGGCATTGCTGAAACATCCAAACTTTGGACTGTGCAACTACCATATTCTCAGCTTCTCCAGTGTGACATAGCCATGGTTGGATTGCACAGACCCCACTCCTGGTACCAACATCTCTATTTGTTTTCTTCTCTATTGCTAGGATAAAACATTGTCTAAAACAGAGAACAACTGAGATTTGGTGCTGTGATAGGCCAAAAGAGGTCACTGGTAAAGGTGCAGCCTGAGTTTCAGTGGAGACACCAGCATATTGGAGATGCCAGGACAGTGGGCTTAATAGCCCTTAACATATATGACTTAATAGATGAAATCTGGTTGCAGTCTATACGAGGTGTACAGATAGGGGAACATGACAAAATATATTGTATGAAATTCACAGAAATCAATAAAAATTATAAAATAAAGTCCTACCATTCTTACAACCTCTAATACTTTAAAACTCCAAGTTCTCTTTAAAAATCCAATGTCTCATAACTGTGCACTCCTCTAAAACAAAAAAAGTGGAATACATTTGTTCTTAATTCTAAAGGGAAGAACCAGACATTCCAAAACCCAAATCTTTCAGGGTAGCTCACTGTATATCATCTGAAAATTGATCATGCTCTCCTGGGCTCCAAAAGGATTCGGTAGTCCCCTGCCATCCAAACCACACACACATACACACACACACACACACACACACACACACAAATAAACATACACACACACAGCTTGTCTCATAGGCCCAGTCTGGCTCCACTCCACACCTGCCACTGCCTTTTGTAGTGATCTTATTTAAATATTTTGTTGATGCCAGTCTTTAGAAGGTTTGTTACATCATTTTTGATATATCTGTGTTTCTTCTTAATATTTGTGTTGCATTACATGATTCAATTTTATAAAGGAGGCCTGTAAAGTCAATTTTGTATCCCCAAATGCCCTCCCATGTGGGTCCATCTACTGGAGCCTGGCTAACCTACTAAGAGCCACATTTATAAATGAGATTGACACTCCCCATACCAGTAGCCATTGGTTGTCAATAGTACCTCAGGTAGGGATAGAGCTTTTTGGCAGTCAGGGGGAGTTTGAGACAGGGTCTCTTTGTAGCCCCTGTTGCCCTGGAACTAACTATGTACATTGGGCTTGCTTCATTCTCACAGAACCTCAGGTATGAGTCACCGTGTCCAACTCTGTGGTGGTTTCTTACATACTTTTACAGGTCTATGATGGGATTTTTGTCAGACTTGAATTTACATGGGAATTGTGAATGCTGTAGCCATCATTGTGAGTTATTATGAGCAGCTGTTCAGTTGTCAAGGAAAACTCAGTTTCCCTGTGGCAGTCTACCACTTCTGGTTATTATACTATTTTGACCCCCTTTTCCATAATGATCCCTAAGCTTTGGGAAGAAGACACTTGATGTAGGTATTCTATTTAAGGATAAGCACTCTGTAGCTTCTTACTCTCTACAAATTGGCCAGTTGTGAGTCTTTGTGATCTGTTTCTCTGGTGAGAGTTGAGAGATGTATTAATCTATGGGTATAGCAATAAGTCATTAGGAGTCAATTTAATACTATATCTATTTTTCAAAATAATATTAGACACTCCCCTATGTCCCGTGATCTGCGTAGCCATGATTCCTAGACAAGATATCAATATCAGGTATGGGCTCCATACTACGAAATGGACCTTAATTCTATTTATAAAGTGGTTGGTTACTCCCATAATATTTGTGCCACTCCTGCACTAGCTAGGCACAGCTCAGTAAGACTGAAGATTGTCTCTTCCAGTAGCATATACAGTACCTTCAGCTTTATAAAGCTAGCCAGGAAAGATTAAAATTTGAACTCAATACCTGCTTGATTTCTCATTGTTTGTTCTAACCTCAATGAAGGCACAGAAACATCTCTTTAAAAGTGTACACTATATTATCAACATATATCCTATTTTATGCATGTATATACTACACTGTTTACATATTCAGTCTCTGTTACTGTCTCCTACCCCTATGCCATTGAATTACTGGGGGTTGTATTTCAAGGAACCAAGTGCTAAGTAAGATAGATCTCTCTTCAAGTAGTTGGTCAGAGTAGTTGAAGAGAGTTCCAAAATAACATAGGCTATTGCCTGAGCTCTTTTTTATATCCCAGAACTAGAAGATAAGAACTAATTTCTGAGGATATGCCATACTTTTGACACAGGACTTGGAGCAGTGGATTGAGAACTGACCTGGTAGCCTTCTGCGAGAAATTTAGCTTTCGTAGTTCTAGAGGATAGTATGCAAGCTGCTAAGGGAGATGGTCAGTCAAAGTTCCAATCTAGCATTAAAGCCTAATAATCATAATGATTGGCACCACAAACTACCCCCACTGATGTAATAGTGGACTGGGGAATAATCAGCAGCTATCTAATTGAGTTTACAGCCCTCTCATGAGAGTGAGCTCATGTGCGGGACTGTAATCATAGCCAAACACACATTTGAGAGGTCATAGATCCTAAAGAAAACCCTATTTCTATCATTTTTCTAGACAAATGAAATTTCTTATAATGAACTAAATATGGATACTTATATTTACAGAGAAATATAAGGCAAACTTTAACTCATCAAAGTAGATTCTTTTTTAACAGATGGAGACTTGCTGCAGAGTTCCACAACTGATCACACATAGAGAATATATAACTGAGAGATGCCCAGTCCTAGATGACATATCTCCAGTAGAAACTCCACACTAAAGGCTCTTACAATATAGTAGAACAGGGAGTAGAGAGAAAACTAAAACTAGTGCATCTCTCAACTCGAACAGTGAAGTTCCTTATACAACAGAGTGTGATGCACACAGAAGGCCACAACTGGCTGAATTTTAGAGAATAAGAGACTGCAGAGTATGTGTACCCAGATAGGACTCCTAAATTGAACCTCATCCACCCACGGCTCAGCGACCATTACAGAAGAGGGGATGGACAGATTGTAAGAGTCAGTTTTGGTGCATGAACATAGGAAAACAGAAGTTTTCAGGACACTAGAAGTTTTCACATGTGAACTTGTTGCACGGTGATGTCGAGCACATGGGCTGTGGCAACTCAATCATCCAAGGGCTCAGAGTGGAGCGAGAGAAATGGGTAGGAGCTAGCCCTAGCCTGGGAACTGTTGGAGACTGATTTCTACTTGGTGAAGGAGAGTAGGCCTTACTTATGATGTCTAGGTAGGCTGACTGTACTCCAGTGGATGAACTTGTACTGAAGGACATCTAGATGCAAATGTTTGACAGGATAAGACTGAACATGCATTGTAGAATGCATGCGGTCCAGTGGGGATGGGAGGGATCTGTCGGGGCATTGATCAGGGAGAGGATCTATATCTGAATAAGGACTGTTTATGAACTGTCCTTTAGTCTAGCTGTGCCTTAACTATGCTAAAAAACAGAATGGTAGAAAGCAAAATTAACAACAGACCAAAATAGTAATGATATTATGATTAATGATATTATTATATAATATAACAAAATAATATAATGATATTGTTATCATAATAATAATCAGAATGATAGGAATAATAATGATAATGACAATGGTGATGATATTTAGACAGTGTTTCTGCATGATGTATATATTCAGCTCTACAGTAACATTTTCTCTTTTAAGTTTCTTTTACTCTTATTCTTACAGCATACACTCCATTTATAGGCACCATTTTGAGAGTCACACAGAACATCTTCAAAGGTGAGTCCCATGGCCTCACATCTCAGAAAGTTCCATGCTCAGACATTACCTAGCAAGGACTATGGAGGATATTACTAAAATCCATTTGGAAGATTTGACTCTGTCCTTTAGAATTCACGTGTGCCGGGCTGATTTTCATTTCTACTAGCAAATACCTGAAATAATCAACTTATAGTAAGAAACTATTTATTATGTAAGTTGCAGTCCATGCTCAGTTTGCTGCATTGCTCCCAGCCCTGTGAATAATAAGCATTAGGTTGTGGTAGGAGTGTGAGGTGGAGCAAAGCTTCTCCTCTTAATTTCATCATAATGAAGTTGGCTGTGAAGAGTCCAGGTGCTCACCAAAGCCTTAATGTCTTTATAATATGCTTCACTTTCTAGGGTCTAACACTTCCTGTTAATACCCAAAAGGGACATATTAACTCATGGAGGTTTATCCTCTTTGTATGTCTTTGAGTCCTAATTATTGACATTTTACTTCTACTTCTTGATTTTGATTCTTGCATCATGTATCATACTTAACTACTATTTTTACAATATAATTATATTGTTAGAGTATACAGTTCTCTAACACACAGCTATACAGTGACACACACATATAGCAGATTTTAAGTCATATATCTGAACAAGGAATATTTCCTCTGATTATGACAAAAGATAGCAGTGTATTCTGAGTGACATACACATTAGCAGGGCTAGACTATATGCACAAATCTCATTATATGATATGAGAGGAGCTTGCTGAGTGAACAACAGCTGAGTAGGACTCTATGATGAAACAGGAGTTATGAGTTCCCACAGCATGCTGCATCAGCTGTAAGAAGTTTTCACAAAGGACTTCTGTCACTTGAATTCTCAGAAAGTTTTCATTTAACAGCCCATTGGGATCACAGTGGAAGGCAGAAACCAACATCCTGTGAATGCACATCTCAGAAGAGGGTGCCCATTGATGCATATATGAAATATTTGATAACATTGCTATAAGATTTATTTAGTTATCCTAAGCCAAGATGAGTGTGTGACTTCACATGACACACTGACTCATAAATGCCATAAATTCCTTACTTGTTAAATATGTTAATTTTAGAACATTAAGTCCATTGTCAAATCAATAGGGAGACATGAGATTTCAACAGAGTATATGAGATCTGAGCTAAATACTTTCCAACACCATTGTGCATGCACTTTGCAAATAATGGTAGAGTGGATTTTATGATCATACCCAGGTTCTACAAATGATTATCAGAGAAGACAAAGTTAGACTAATAGGTGTCATTGATTGGCTTGTTAAACATGGTATGCACCCCCAGGAGGACATTGATCATGTTTCCAAGTGACGTACATAACATTTCAATATATAGACATTTAAAAAATAGATATTCATTAGAAAGCTGTCAACACAGTGCATACCATCAAATGACTTCATAACATTTCTATATTCTTTTTTAATTACTGTTTTGAACTATATTGTATAAAAATTCTTCCCCACTTAGCAGTATGCCCCTTAGATTTGTGCAGAGTATCGAGTATCACATGCTATTTAGATTTATATTCCCATAAGACTAAATTAGTTGAAAAACAATATCTGCTTATTGTATACTTGAATAACTATTTTGTAGGAACATTTATAATGAGCATTATGCATTTATTTGAGATATTGCTCTTTTTAATTTATTGTGTGGTGGCCGGTAGTCTTTTACCAGCAGTGTGATTGTAAATATGTTGTTCCATTGATTAAGTTCTCTTTTTACTTTTTTTTTCATATGACAACATTTTCGAGTATTTTTCATGTTCTTGTTTTCCTCACCTATTATTAAGCATTAGTTGATATTTTAGGTGTTACTGCTATATTCAAATATATAATCAATGCAAAGAAATGGAGGGAAAAAAGGGCCCAAGTAAAAATGTAAGAAGACTCAGGTGGGTGGTGAGTGTATTCTGTCACGTGGGTACATCTTCAGAGATGGTGCATGATAACTTCACTTGTCTTCTGTATCTCCCAAAACCTTTTCTCACTTTGGCAAACATTGCTTCATTAAAATTAAGCCCTAATCTTTTGACTCATATGAACTGTTTGTGTGTTCTATACTACAAAAATAATTCTTGTGCTAGCTGCAATATGTGGATTTTTATGTTTTTTTAGTTTTTATTCATTGCATATATCTTAATCAAAGTTAGACACCCCTCCCCCATCCACACCCTCATAGACTCCCAGCAAATTTTTTGTTGAATTTGTGTGCATTTCATATACATGTCTTAATCATATTTAGAACCCCTCCCCTATCAGCACCACCCCATAGCACACCCACAGATTTCATTCATTCTGTCATATAGGTTAAGGCCTATCAAGTAGAGTTTCTGTACCCAAATGTCCCTCCATGTGAGTTCATCCACTGGAGACAGTTAAGCCTATCTAAAGTCATTCTTTCAAGAAGAACAACTTACCCTCACATAGCAGTGATTAGCTGCCAATAGTTACTTGGTTAAGATTGAGACTGCTGCCTATTTCTCAAGTTCTATGCTGGTTTTTGCCTAATTGAGTTTTCATGGGTCTTGTGTATGCTGACCATTGTTGCAAGTTCATATAAGCAAGTTCCCAGAAGTCTGAAAGACTGTTTCCTTTCGGTCGTACACTACCCCTTGCTCTTAAAATCTTTCCTCCCTGTTTACCACAATGGTCCTTGAGCCCTAAGTAGGTGAAGTTTAATATAGGAGTCCTATCCAGGGACCAGGATTCTGCAGTCACTCATTCTCTACACTATGACCAGTTGTGAACTTCTCTGTTCATCACCCTCTGCTGCATGAGGAACGTTTGCTTACCTGTTTCACTATGTTCTGTGACCCTTGTGTGGCATAGTTTCATTAAAGATGTGCCACATAGGGCTGGGTAGCTCACAGACACTTATGCTTATGCTCTATGGGTGAACAGATATGGACCTCTGCAATAGTCTCAGCTCCTTCCAAAAAGAAGCTTCTTTGATGAGTGGTGGCACTTGTCTGTAAATATAAAGATCCTTTTCTGCTTTGGGTGCACATGTTAGAAAGTACTATTTTAACTAATGCTATAAAGTTTACCTCATATGCGCTTGTGATCTTTGGTACTTTTTCTTACTTTAGATACATTTTCCCATATGAAACTTTCAGAATATATTATGTGTCTTGTTTGAATGAGGACTCCAAATTGAATTTGGCATTCACTTTTCCCTACATTTTTGAAAACTTTGCCTATTTCTTATCTTGATCCTATATAGCATTAATTGACAATATATGTAAGCATTTGAGACTGGAGAAGTGATTCTCTTGTAAAGTGTTCCATACAGCATAAACTACCTGTATTCAGATTCCTAGAATCCATATAAAATACCACCATACATTTATCCTAAGTGTAGAAGTTGCATTAAAGATGTGTCACTTAGGGATAAGTGTCTCATAGACACTTGTTCTCTGCAATTGATCAGTTTTGGAATTTTTTAATACTCTCCATCTCTTTATAGTAAAGTAAGAAATTATGTTGGTCAAAGGATGTAGCAAAAGTAGGGTTTTCTGTGGGCTGGAGAGATGGCTCAGTGGTTAAGATCACTGACTGCTCTTGCACAGGACCTGGGTTTGATTCCCAGCACCCACATGGTGGTTAACAACTGTCTGGAACTCCAGCTCTAGGGGATCCATTGCCTTGTTCTGACCCCCATTGGTATTGCACGACACAGATGCACTTATACACAGGCAGGTAATACACTCGTATACATAAAATGAACAATAAAAAATAATTTTTAATTAAAAATTCGGTTGTTTTCTAGGATTTATGACCATGTGTATTTGGCTATATTTTCAGTATGACAGCATGCACAAGTCCTATGCAAGCTCAAATCAGACAAACTCCCCAGAATGGGGAAGTAACCCTGCCTAAGGAACTTTTGAACTTTTGAGAACTTATGGCTGCTGGGAGGGAGGAAGATATTGTCTTCCAGGTTTGGGCCTTGTGATGGGCCCAGTGAATGAATGGACCTACACTGAAGGACATTGGGGGAGAGAGAGAGAGAGCATGAGAGAGATAATGATATACATATAAGAGTTCATTAAATTGGGTGGGCGCAGTGGGGGATCTGCAGAGAGGTGAGCAGATCTAAATTCTACCAAACTATATTTTATGAAAATCATAAAAATTCAATTAAAAAGTTCATAAAAGAACAGCCATGGGAGCATGCACCTGTAATCACAGCACTGATCATACAGTCTAGACAACTGCTGAGCACTAGTTTCAGAGATCAAAGTCTTTCTCAAAAATAAGGTTGAGGACTCTGAAGGAGACACCAGAAATTGACTTCTGGTCTCCTCATATCTGTGGAGACATATGCACCTTGCCACATACATACACAAATACGCTAATATAACACCTCCACGGTTACAAAATGTAAGTGCTCATTTTAAGCACTCAATGCAAGTCTACTAATATATATGTTTAACCATATACCAGTATGAGAATGTATTCATTATAATTACTTTGCCATAAATATTGAAATGAGAAAATATTTGTCAAGCTCTCAGTCATCCTTCTTGTTTTGGGGATGTCTTGTAGTTCATTATGGATTTTAGATTCATTTGTGATCATAGGACAGAATAAGATGTTGGGAACTTGGATGAGATAACTCAATCTGAAATGATTTTGGAAATTATTGATTTCTTAGCATTAAGACAGTATCAGACATATAAGCCAGTAGATCTGGATGTTTAAAAAGAATACAGATCTAAATAATCAATTTAGATGAGTCTGTGTTTTAATTATGTGTATGTTATATTCATTCTTATTATTTTAAGGAATTTCATGCAGTTTTGGAAAGAGTCACTATGTTGTCCACTATGTTCTCAGATTCATGCATTGAAACAAATCTTCCTTACCAGCATCCTCAGAACCTTGTACTATAGATGCAGACCACTGCACTCATCTGATGGTATTCTAAAACTTATTCTAAAAATTACTTGGGTATGAAATTTAATTGAAATTGTTTTCTTACACACTATCAGTTTGCAGAAGTTAGTTTTTACAGATTTAATAATATTTTTCATATTAGAATTTTTCTCAACATATGATTGTTTCATTTACAAATAGATGTAGGTTTTCTTCTTTGCATTAGTATCAAACATATAAGAAATGGAAATGGAAAATATTTTTTGATTTTTAATTTTTTAAAAGTTATTTAATAACCACATAATTAGAAGCATTTCATTACAACAGCATTAACATATTCAATAACAATTTCCAGAGCTAAGCTACATCTCTTTCAAAACTGGCTGTAAATTTTTAGGTTTATAGTTGAAGTAATACAGTTATACAATATTGTACTCAGTATAAACATTATAAGACATAAAATTGAATGAGTTTTTAGCCTTTGAAAAAGATCTACATTTCATTTTAAAATATACTGTTTCATACAGAGAGACTCATTTTAATGCACCTAACACTTGGATGTTTGCATATGTGTCTCTAATCTATCTCTATATCTGATTATTACTAGTCACAGTCAGTTACTTTCTGAGATCCTTGACACCTGAGCATGGATATAAAATCATCAAGTATATTTCAATGATAATGTTTATCACATCTACTAACTAACATGAAGCAAATTTTTATGCTTCTTCCTCAAATATAACTCATTTTTTAAATTATTGATTTTTTGTGTGTATTTCATATGGAACATCCCAAACAATCTTTTTCATCTACATACACATATCCCAAGTGGCAACCTCCCATAGCCCCCTCCCCACTGGAACCCATATATTCTGCCATTCCTGTTACTGTCCAATTTTGGTCAGTGCCCCTAGCTGTTCCCCAGTGCTTGTCCATCCTCTGAGTTTAGTCAGCCTGTCTAGAGTTCCTTGTTTTAGGAAGATCAGGTCTTCTTCATCTAGCAGCAAGCAGTTGTCAATATTCCGCTGAATGGAATTAATTGCTGGCATTAATGCTTTAAAATTTTGAATAATTCAGCAGGGAAGTCTTCTTTTTATTTTATTATTTTTTTGAGAATTTCATATGTGACTACTGTATGTATATCAGTTCCACCTTTCCTTCTTAAACTCTTTCCATGCCCCCAATCCCTAACAATTTTGTGACCTCTTCTTTATTTATTATTGTTACACATATGCATATTGTTACATATATACATACAACATATTGAGTCAACTGAGTGTTGCTCATATATACATACATATATGATCTCATACACACGTGCACATATCTGTATCCCTATATCTATATCTATCTACATTGATCTATCTATCATCTATCTATCTATCTATCTATCTATCTATCTATCTATCTATCATCTATCTATCTATCTGTTTATGACTCGTCACTGAGGATTGGGTAACTTCTTAGGGGAGCTTGCCCCTGGAGAAAACATATATTACCTCAGTCAGCAGTAACTGTTTTCTTCAGCTCTCTATCTAGAGGTGGGAAAATATGAAATTTCCCCCATGCACACTGATAGGGTTAACTGATATTTTAATTATGCAAGTCTTTTTTAGACAACCATATTTTTGAGATTTTATGGGTGCAGCTTTTCTGTCATGTCAAGAAAATAATATCTAACTGCAAGTAACGTGGTCCTCTGGCTCTTAGAATCTCTGTGTCCTATTCTGTGATTTATCCTGAGTATAGGTGCAGGAATTATATTTTAGAGGTATCATTTGGGACTGGCTCCCAATGGCCACTTATTCTCTATATTTTGACCTGTTGTGGCTCTCTGTAACAGTTTCCATCTGTTGCAAGAAGAAAATTTTATTATGAATGGTGAGGGGTATATTAATCTGTGACTAGAAGGACAGTATTATTAGAAAACAATTAGAAATTATATTGGTTTAGGAAAGTGACAGTAATAGGTTCTCCTCTAGATTATAATCTCTCAAGTCATGGGTATTTGGATAGGTTTACAGTACCAGGTATTATTTCCCTCTATTGAGTGGTCATTAACTCCAAGTAGATATCTGTTGTTTACCACCAAGATAAATGTGACAATTTTGCACCATTAGCAATGTTTGGTTTGGTTATAATTTGTGTAACTCAGGCTTACTCAGGCCACTACAGCTGGCCAGGTCCATTGATGACTTTTCTCCCGTGGAAGCTTGGATAGTACCAATGAATTTTGTGAGAGCCAGTCATTAGGGAAGAAGTTCTCAGGGCACTTCCAACTCAATTTTTTTCAAGTTTTGCCTAATAAATGTGAGATGTCTTTAGTAAAAGAATCTTTCCTTCATGTTTTGGGAAACACCCAAGGGCAATGGCTGTAAATATAACATAGACTCCCATGCTTTGGGAGTCTCTTGGACTAACCTAGTGAACATTCTCAAGTATTTTTCCTATTCCTGGCATTGGAATATTAATTAGATAGCATAGAGCTAACACACAGACATACACAGACAGACACACACACAGAGCACACCCCCACACAGACATATATACATATACACATATATGTATATGTAAGCTCATAAAATAATGTTCCTGTGGTTTTTTCATTTTTATAATTTTTTATTTGCTTTTGTAATTTCATACAACAATTATTAATTAAATTTTGATCCCCTTGCACATCCATGTCTCCCCCATCCTCTAACCAAACCTCATGTATTCTACCATAGATACTAAATCCTATTCATTCTGGAAATTGTATACAAATATCCTTCAGTATAAATGTGCCCACTAGAGTCTAGTCAGCCTATCTAGTGATCATATATAAGTCATACTCTCCCCCACCCAGCAGGAATCAGTTTCCAATTGTTCTCAGTCTAGTGCTGGCACACCACCTATTTCTCTCATACAGTTTTGGCCCTTGTATAATTGAGTTGACATTGGTCCTGTGCTTGATGCCAACATTGTCACAAGTTCACATGTGCAAACTTCCAGTGGCTTGGAAGCCTCTACTTTCTTGTGTTCATGAACCAGCCCTGGCTCTTACGATCATTCCACCCCATCTTCTGAAATGGTCCCTAAGCTATGGGTGTATGAAGTTCCATATTAGAATCTTATCCTACACTCTATAGTCTCTTATTCTTTAAAATTTGGCCATTTGTGGCCTTCTGTGCACATGACACTCTGTTGTATAAGGAAGCTTTACTGGTGAGAGTTGAGGGATGCATTAGTTTTCTCTTTACCCCTTAATCGGCTCTCTTCTATGAGCCTTAGTTGTAGAGGTTCAACTGTAGATATGTCACGTAGTACTGGGCATCTCTCAGACATATGTTCTCTGTGTCAGAGCAGATGTGCAATTCTGCAGCAGCCTTCATCTGTTACAAAAGAAAGCTTCTTTGATGAGTGGTATAAAATATGCTTGTCTGTAAATGTAAGAGTTGATATTTAGCATATAGTAAGAAGTTTCATTTGTCTTGAGATATGAATGAGATAGGATCTATTTTTCCCCTTCTGCCATGTGTATTTTGATGAACTCATTATTGCCACAGTGAGTTCCCTCCCATTGAGAGGGCTTTAAGTTCCATTAGATTTAAGTGTAATTGAATAAGTTCAATTAGCTGTTGATTGCCCCCGATAACAGCGCCACTATTGCACTAATAAAGATAGTTTTCCAGGCCTATTGTTATTGTTATTAGGCTTTTGGGCTGCATTGGACCATTGACTGTTTTTTTTTTTTTTTGGTGGCAGTTTGTGTATCATCATCTAGCATTATGATAGCTAAACTTCAGTTAGGATGCTGCCACCTCAGTTCCTGCTCCATTGTTTCAAGTTCTGTACCCTACGTCTGTTCTGTTCTCAACAGTAGGGTTTTATCTACTAGTTCTGGGAGATAACCAATAAGTTTGGCAATGTCCTGTGTTATTTTGGGAGTTGAAATGATCTTATTGTTTATAATTATTTCTCCCTCCCTCTTACTCTGCATTACACACATTCCTCTTCTCTTCATTTAAAATGTGCTGTGTATTTCAATCTCCTGTTTGATAGAGTGTGTGTCCTGCTAGCCTTGTCTCTGGAGTTCCTTCTCCCCTCCTCCCAGGGTCTCATTATTCTTTCCTGACTTCTGCTTTTAAATTCCTGTACTCACATCTAATGATTCAGAGCTAGGATCCACAAGTAGAGGGAACTTGAAGTGTTTGTCTTTTTGGTTCTGAGTTACCTCACTCAGTATAGTCTTTTCAGTTCATCCATTTACCTGAAAATTTCATGACCTTTTTTTCTTCTTTTTTTTCTTTTTTGTAAAGTTTTAATTGAATTTTTGCATAATTCATATAGTAAGAATTTACATTTGTCTAGGATGCAGCAGCCTTGTGGTTTTTACTAAGATTTATAACCTTACCAGCCATGTGTATTTGTCTGTGTTTACAGTACCACACATGAGCTTCCTCCCATTGTGGGCTTTTCAGGCGAAAGCCTTTGCATCCCTGTGTTTATGGACAAACCCTGGCTGTTACACTCTTTCTACCTCCACTTTCACAGTGGTCTCTGAGTCGTGGGTAAGTGAGGTTCTATATAGGAGTCCTATCCAGAGACACACACTCTGTAGTCTCTTATTCACTAAAACTTGACCAGTTGTGGCCTTCTGTGTGAATCACTGTCATATAAGGAAGCTTCACTGGTGAGAAGTGAAGATTGCACTGTTTTTCTCTCTGCCCACATTCTTCTCTGATCCATGAGACTTTTTAATTTTTTTTAAATTTCCTACAACAACCAATATTTATTTTTTTTAAGTTCTCACACACAACTATCAACCACGTCCTACTACAAAATCAGCAAAAGTTTGGTGAAGATATTATAATAATCATTCTCACTCCCTAATCCTAATGAATTTAAATTAGAATAAACTCTATAATAAGTTGGCAACATCTATCTAAACTTAAAATTTGGGGCCAGAGAGAGAGAGAGAGAGAGAGAGAGAGAGCTCAGTGGTTTTCTTGCAAAAGACCAGAGTTCATTTTCCAGCTCCCATGTAGCATAGCTCATAACTGCCTGTGACTCCAGGTCCAGGGGGATCTGATGCCTTTGGCCTCCATGGACAACTATTCTCACATTCATATATCCATACACAGACACATAATTGCATGCATCTATACACGTAATTAAAAATACTAAAAACCAGGCTGGGTATGGTGGTGCACGTCTATAGTCCTAGCGCTTGGGAGGCAGAGGCAGGTGGATCTCTGTGAGTTCAAGGCCAGCTTGGTCTACATAGTGAGTTCCAGACCAGCTGGGGCTACAGGGAGACCCTGTTTCAAAAATATTAATAATAATAATAACAATAATAATACATATTTTGAGGGTTTCTTATAATGCTACATTCTGAAAATACAAAGGGTTCAAAATGAATTTTTTCCAGAATATATCAAATTATGGATCCAGTCTATCTTTGCCTGCAAAGCAACTTCACATACAGTTACTGTAAATCATTTTTTATTTAATTAAATTAAGATACCACAGTTTTGGCATGTACTGAAATGGTGGGCAGGGTCCCCGGGTTTGTAGTCTCATTCAAAAAATAATTGAAGAATGGACCCAAATGACAAAAGTGGACAGACTTACAGAGATTTTGGCTGGTCAGAAGTTCTGTGGAGTTCTGCATTACAAGGCAGGATTTTTGGCAGGAAAAATTCACTACCTCATTAACATACGAGATATTTCACCCATCTATTTAGCATAACTTAAGGTGAACCTTCCTTCCTAGGGGTGGTTCTATCACAGAATGGATTGGAAAGATGGGTCCTCCAACAGATAGTCCAGGGATTTTATAGTCTTGACCAGTTAAACTTACATTTTTTTTTTTTACCCTAACATTCCCCCCTCAGAAGAGGTAACACTAAAATTTTTTAGGATGTAGAAAAGAGCTCCCAATACTTTTGATATTTTTAGCCTTTGGAACAGAGTTCTCCTCTTCATCTAAAAGCAATCAGTTGCCAACATTCCTACAGATAAGATTGAGTTCAGTTGTTCATTTTCCCGGTACTATGCTGGGTTATTGTCTGCCTGGGTTTGCATGGGACTTGGGTATGCTGATACCATTGCCATAGAGTCCTGTGAGCAGGTTCCCAGGAGCTTGTAGGATTCTGTTTCCATATTGTCACTAACCTCCTCCCTGGCTCTTACAATCTTTCTACCCCCTGTTCTGTGATGGTCTCTGAGTCTTGGTTGGGAGAAATTTAATAAAGGGATCCTGTCTAAGGACCAGCATTCAGCAGACTCTTGATCTCTACAGTTTGACTGTTTGTGACCTTTTGTGTTCCTGGCCCTCCACTGCATAAGGAAGCTTCATCATGGAGAACTGAGAGATTCATTAGTGTCCTCTTCATTATCTCTGTTCTATATTCTATGAGCCTTAGGTTGCATTTTAGATGTGTCACTTAGGCCTGGGCAATTCAGAAACAATGTCTGTGTGTGACCAGTTGTGGTTCTTGGTAATAGTCTCTGACTGGTGCAAAATGAACTTCTTTGATGAGTGGTGACTGGTGTTGTGGGTCCTCCTCAGGCCAGCTGTGAAGACCCTGACCTTTGGGGTGGGGGGTGGGGGCAAGAGGCGCTGAGACAACACAGACACCGGGAGTCGGGTAGAAGCAAGCACTAAGTGAGGTGCTGCAGGCTCATTTAATGCAGGAGGGGGCAGGCCTTATATTTCCCTTTCTCCACTCCCAAGTCCCTTTAGTCAGTGTATAATTTTCCGGTTGGTCGGTGCTATGCAGTCTGTGTGCATCAGCAGTCACTGGGCTTGTGAGCAGGGTACAAAAGTGTGGGATCGTTTTCACCGGCTCGCTTTTGCAGGCCATTTACAGGCCAGGAAGTGAAGTGAACTCTTGCTGAATCCCAGGGCTCTGGGTCCACTCCATCTTTGGAGGCCTCTTGCTACATTTCCACTCTTTTTCTTTAAAAATGACTGTTCAGTGAGAGCCTGTAGGCAGCTCTGCCTTGGAATGACCCCAGGATTATGGACTGTGTCTGTCTTAGGTTGTCCTATCTGGGCATCAACCTTACCCATCATTGGAGCATGGGCGTACAGTCCATGTCCTGGCTTAGGTTGATTCAGCCCGACAGGAGCTTACCCATCATTGACTACCAGCCCTCCAAGGAGTATCATCCCAGGGGATCAGTTGAGGTGGGGAATTATCTGTGGGAGGCCTTGTACATCTGTGTGAGCCAAGTCTGTCTGGCTGCATAGAGCAGGTTGAAATCATCTTCGTGTATTGCTCTGAGGGCCTGATACACTGAGTGATTGGATTTTTTCTGACTGCGGGAGTGAAGAAGAAGGCATTTAAGAAGTAGAAAGAGGAGAATAATTATGCCTGTCAGGAGTAGGTAAGTGACGATCAAGATGGGTCAAACAGTGCTTTTAGATTAGACCAGATTTTTTCTAAGAACCCTGAATTGATGTCCAGCATGGGAACATGGGTATAATTAAGAGCAATAATTTGATTAGTTAGTAATATAGAGTAATTAAGAAACTTTTGGTTCCAGTGGCTGTGAAGATAGTGCACAAGTTGTAGGCATGCTTCAGTAATATTTTGTACATTATAGGGGATGAGAAAAAGTGACTTAAAGTGAGGGTCACAAGCTAGCAGAGCCATGTCTTTGGTAATTGCCAGCTCTTCACTTAAGAGATCAATCTGTTGTTATAACACATTAATTGCCTGATGAAGATGCTGATTGATAAGGGACTGAGTGTGAAAGGTAGAGGAGGTTCTGGATACAGCCTTGTTGAGTGTCTCTACAGTAGTGGAGGATTGGGTGATAGCCACCACAGTGTTGGTGGCTGCACCAAATGCATGGATGATGTCTGAGATGAGAGCAGCAGTGACCCCGAAATCCCGTTTTAAGTGTGTGTGTGGGGCTGTGACAAGGCTCTCTGCTCTATATGGATGATAGCATGGAAGTGGGTTGCCTTGGTGACTGGAACCCAAAGGGCCTGGGTTCATGCATAAAGAGAACTATGTGAGCAAGATGGTTCCAGCAGGCCACCAGTACAGAGCTGGTGTTGGTATCAGAGCAATTGAGTTGTCCCTGAGGGTTGGAGGTAACATTGGCTAGCAATAAGGCAAACGGGCCACACACAAAGAGGGGTAGGGAGCCAGGATGTTGTGTGATCAATGGATGTAAGGATTTTGTTTTTGGCACAAGTAGAGGGATTGGTGTTAGTGTAAGTGTCGTTGGAAAGCTGAAGGCTCTGCTGTGCCAGTGAAAGCCTCATGTCCATGTAGGCATGCGGGCCACAAAGTTCCCAGTTACCGAGTATTGACTCGCGGTTGGTATGGGAGATCTTAATGCCACAGGGATAGGTGGGGGCCAGCTGTCTCCAAGATCCTAGGGGGTGATCAGAGGGGGAGTGGCTGAAGCAGCAGAAGGGAGGGATGGCATGGTTTGGCTTAGGGAGGCATCTCTGCCAAGATATGGGGAGTGCAAGGAAAAAGGGTGCAAGGGAATGTGTGTGTGGGCAGTTGGGGAGTGGTGGGCATAGAATAGCAGGGCAAAATAGGGACGGAGGCATGGCAGCCCCCCTCCACGCCCCCCCCACCATGATTGCCCCCAGTGCAGCGAGGATCGAAGCTACATCGGTGTTGTTGAAGGTGGGGGAAAGGCCCTTGAGTTTAAGCACACGTAACCCGAGGAGGCGTTGCTGTCATAATCTTGGATGGTCAGGTTGAACAGCCCAGTGCATGAAGATGCATTGTTAGTAATGAAGCATATAGAGTTATTTAGGGGCCAGGAAGCATTGAGTGATTCCCAGGAAGTAACTGGTTCTATGGTGGGGAGGCCAAACATAGAATTAGTTGAATAGAGGGTGGGGTAGGCTTGGGAATGAAGTGATAAGGGCAAGAGTATAGGTGAGGAGGGGACCAAGGCCCAGGGATCATGGGCCATGGCAGGGGAAGGGAAGACCAAACCAATTATCCAGATAGCAGCAAGGTCTCTGGGTCCTGGAGGTCCCGTTGGTCAGTTGCTGGTCTCACATCTCTTGCTGGAACCCATACTGGCTTTGTTTCTGTCTGAGGAAACACACAAGCATAGCCTCACTCTCTTGTTAACAAGGTGGCGAGCAGTTGCGATTAACATGTTATGGGGTCCTTCCATCTCACTAGTGGCAGGGGTGTAGGTCTAGGTATGGTGGACCAGTGTTTGTAGGCTGGGCTCAATGCATTTTCATTGAAGGAGAGGAAATTAATGTTAAATAGAACTCTAATTAGAGCCAGGTGTGGGTCCCTTTTAGACTCAGGGGTAGCAAATTTTTGTAAAGTTTCTTTGAGGGTCCTATTGGCCCACTCCACAATGGCCTGTCCCTGTGGATTATAAGGGATGCCGAGGGAGTGGCTAATTTTCCATGTTGACAGGAATGATTGGAATTGTAGAGAGGTATAAGCTGGACCATTATCAGTTTTTAGAGCCCATGGCACTTCCATTACCAGCATTGCTGATTTGACCACCTTAATGGTGTGTGAGGCTTTTTCACTGGTTTGAGCAATGGTGAAAAGAAAGGAGGAGTAGGTGTCAACGATGGCATGGACATACTTAAGATTAACAAAGGAGTTATAATGGGTGACGTCCATTTGCCAGAGGGCATTGGGTAGGAGACCACACAGGTTAACTCCATATCGATTGAGGGAGCCTAAGGGAGCAAGGGGTGCACATGTAATGCAAGACCTCTCAGATGTTTGCATTGAGAGATGGGTAGGTTGGGTAGAAGGTGGTGCAGACTGTGAGAAGAAAGGTGAAATTGTTGGTGTAAGGCTCTGGCTTGTTCTAATAGGGAAATCTCTACAGACATAAGTTTATCTACTTTGTCATTTCCTTTTGCCAAGATCCCAGGGAGCTTGGTGTGTGATCTTATGTGGGAGATGTGCCAGGGCCATTTTCTGTTATCTAATATGATCTGGAGAGCTCTCATGGCTCTAGTGATGAGATCCTTGTGGACTTTACCTGAGCAAAGGGAAGACATCTGAGGGCCTGAATCACATACTGGCTGTTCGGTGAATATGTTAAGCAGCTCAGTATGGCAGACTTGGAAGATTTTTTACAAGGCCAGGAGCACCCCCCAACGGGACGGAGCTGGGATTGGCTTGGACATAATAGGTGTCATCCTTTCCCTTGCACTGAATGACAATGCCATAATGGGACTTATTGGCATCTAAGAAGGCTAACGTGGCTAAAGGTAGGGGGTTTTTACAGGGGGAAGCATGTGGCTGAGTGATTTCCAAACAGGCCAGTCGCTTATCTGGGGGTGTGTGGTTATTCAACTCCCTTGTGAACCCGGACATCATTAGTTGGAAAGCCAGAGAGTCTGCCCATAATGTTTGGGAATGCTCAAAGGAAAGGGCAGTGTAATTTTGTCAAGTTCCTTTCCGAATATGCTTCTGGCTGTTTGTCGGGGCTTAATTGCTAACTTGAAGGCGATATCCTACTTAGAGCTAAGTGTAGTTAGGGCCGAGGTAGCCATGTGGATCCACACCAGGGGGTTTTGCTGCCATAGCGCCCCCAAGACACCATTTTTAGTCCAGAGGATCAAGGCCAGTAATGGTTTTGCTGGGTCATGACATCGGAGTGATGCAGACCAGAGTATATGATCTATCTTATTAAGAAGATCCTTAGCTGGCTGGGTGAGAGGGATCCTTGAAGTTGGTGAATTATGGCCTTCCAGCAGGGAGAACAAGGCCCAGAATTCCAAGTCAGGGACTGGTATGAATTGCTTGAGGCAGTTTATAGTGCCACAGAGTTCTTGGAGCTCAGTCAAGGTATATATAGTTTTTTGTAAATTGGAAGGATTAAGTGGCTTAATTACTGTATCTATGTGGTAGCCAAGGAATGTGAAAGGTTGGATGTATTGTAACTTGTCTCGTGCAATGTGGAGACCTAGACATTCTAGATTGGCAAGCAGACTGGGTATTGCAGCCTGTATTGTGAGATTTGTGTGCTAGCAGTGTGTTGTCCATATAGCGGATGACCATTATGTCCTTGTAGATGTTGGTTAAGGCCTTATTAATATATAATTGACAGATTGTGGGGCTATTTTTCATACCCTGTGGTAGCACCTTCCATTGGTATCTCTTGGCTGTTCTCTGAAATTTGGGCTCCCATACTGTGAAGGCAAAGTGAGGTCTATCTTGGATATCAAGTATTATGACATGACGGGATGGAGGATGGCTGTAGGGTGTGATAAGCCTGCTTGTAGCGAGCCCATTTTTTCCATCTGGACATTGACTGTTCTAAGATCTTGGAGAAGTCTGTATTTCCCCAATTTCTTTTTAATAACAAATATTGGAGTAGTATATCTACTGAGAGAGGGCTCAATGTGGCCAAGCCTCAACTGTTCAGCTACCAAATTTTTGAGGGCAGATAATTTAGGTTCTATTATAGGCCCCTGGTCTACCCGTCATTAGAGAGCCAGGTAATGGGGATCAGCTCAGGGGCCAAGATTGGAGTTAATCCCGGGAAGGCAGTGGCCGTTATGATTGGGGGTGTTGGGCAAGGTGTTGTCCTCTCCCTGATAGTCCCAAGTGATCATGGAGCATGATATCATCATAAAAGGCACAGTCATCCATGTTAAGGACCGCACCCATATCCTCTAGGATGTCTCAGCCCCATAAGTTACAG
The DNA here is from genome assembly GCF_000622305.1 of Nannospalax galili. Taxonomy (NCBI): domain Eukaryota; kingdom Metazoa; phylum Chordata; class Mammalia; order Rodentia; family Spalacidae; genus Nannospalax; species Nannospalax galili. Next base: position 533,357 of record NW_008353482.1, on the reverse strand, counting down.
GGAACATCTTCTACTATGGGGGTAACTGTGCCCTGGTTTCCATCCAAGTCCTTCCAATATACTGAACGTGTGACCAGCTTGGTATCTTGTTTGCTGCCAACCCCTTTTATTGATGGGCCTGGCCCCTATTTCCAATGAGGGAATTTAAGGGATTCAGTGTTCGATATAATGGTGACATTAGCCCCTGTGTCTACCAGGCCCTTTATGGCAGCCCCATCTAGGAATAGGGTCATTAGTGGGGAGTGATTGAGGATCAGGAGGGTCCATGATATCTGTCTCATTTCCCCTCTTGTGAGTGGGGCTGAGGGGGTGTCCTGGGTGAAGTTTAAAGGAGCCGAGTCCAGTTGAGGACTACAGTCCTTAGCCCAATGGAACCCTTTTTTGCACTTGGGGCAGCGAGTCTTGGGGTGGGCTGTACATTTTGGGCAGTGGCTACAAAAGTGGCCAAGACCCCCACAGTTCCAGCAGCCTTCCCATGCGCCAAAGTGGGTTGGTTTTCCTTGAGACAAAAGAGTCTCCAAGGAAGTGCTCAATGCCTCAATAGGGCCCACCCTGGGGTCTAAGTCTCTAGTAGCAAGTACCCATTTGTGAATATTATGATTGCGGACAGATGCGATAGCATTATGAGTACAGGTGTTTAGGCCCTCCCAAGTTAACTGTTTGATAAGCACCTCTTGGGTGGATCCAGACTCCAACCTCCGCTCTACTGCCTCAGTGACATGGGTAAGGAAGTCCGTGAAGGACTCCCCTGACTGTTGAATCAAATTATGGTAAAAGACTTGTGGGCCATGGGGGGAGCAACATTTAAGGGCCTTAAAGGCCAGATTAGAAACTTGTTGGAAATAGGCATGGAGGCCAATAGTAGACTGGGAGATGGGGTCAGTATATTGTCCCTGTCCTGTGAGCATGTCCAATGTAATGTTGAGGTCATATTGGAGATTTAGACGTGCCTGGTTTTCACCCTGATCATCATAGGCTGCATGCCAGTTTAGAAAGACTGAGGGTTCTAAGACTGCCTTTAGTAAGTTATACCAATCATAGTTGGTTTGTAAATGTAAGGACCACTGGCAAAGAATCTGTTCTAAATATGGGGGGTCAGGGCCCGATTGCTCTGCTTCTTGCAGATAAGAGTGAGGTCAGCGAGTCGGGTGGGAAGCCATGGACGCTGCACCACATTGGCCCGATGTTAACCAGAAATGCAGACAAAGATGGGTGAGTGTTTAAGGAGGGGGGCCTAGGATGGAGGGGCATGGTAGCAGGGGAAGGGCAGGATGATTATTGGGGGGGGAGAGTAACTCTTTCCACAGGTAATGGGGCAGGGGAATTTCTGGGCATGGTAGCTCTAGGAGAGTATCCTGAGATGTAGACAAAGGATCTCCTTCCTTATTGAAAGTGGGTGCAGAGGAGGCATCCACCTCTGGGTCCGGGAGGTCCGGGGTCGATGTAATAGCCAGATCTACATTAGATTGCTCCCGGCAGTGCTGGATGTGGGCCGAGATGACTTCCTCAGGAGAGGAAGATTTAAGGCTAGAAATGATGGCTAGGAGGACCGGTACAAATAGTGCAGGGGGAGTGATCCCTGACCCGACCTCTTTTTTTCAGGACAGGAAGAGGACCTGCATCCACATGTCAGCGTCCCACATGTTTTCAGAGGAGACCCATGGAGCTAGATTAGTGGCTACATCCCAAAAGTGTTCGATATCTTTTGGTTTTATTTTTAACCCTCTAGTTATAAGGAGCAGCTTGAGTGCTGCCCTTTGTGGTTCCCTGCATTGTGGTGGTAAATTACCCATTGTGGGAGGGTCTCATGAAGGGGAATTTGCCACAAAAGTAGCAGACGAGGGTGACTACCAAGGGGGCACAAAGGAAGCAAAGAAGAACCTTGAGCCACTCAGATATAAACCACACCAACATGTAAGGGTGTATTGGATCCAAATGTCTTGTGCTTAGTGAGGGACTTCTGAAGGCTGTGACCCCTTCAGCCATATGCTCACACGGTATGTCCGGGACAGACAACAGGATGACCCGAAGCCTGGGCTCTGAGTTTGGGGTGCATCAGCCCTTATGTGAACTCACTGGGACGAGCTGAGAAGGGAGAGGTGCCAACGTGGGCTTCGGGAACACATGGTGGAGTGTGCCTTCCTGATCTAACAAACTAGTCTAACAATAAAAATGACAGACAGGGTGGAGGGGACAGAGGAGGGTGCTACTTGCTCACTCTCGAGCAGCTGAAGAAATAGACAAATCCAGGGGACTACTTACCAAATGAACCAAGGTTCTGGTGTTGCCAACACTGTGGGCAGGAGTCCCTGTTTGGGCACCAGGTGTTATGGGTCCTCCTCAGGCCAGCTGTGAAGACCCTGACTTGGATCCAGTCCCCTTCAGATTGGGGGGGGGCAAGAGGCACAGAGTCAACACACAGACACTGGGAGTTGGGTAGAAGCAAGCACTAGGTGAGGTGCTGGAGGCTCATTTAATATAGGAGGGGGCAGACCTTATAGTTCCCTTTCTCTGTCCCCAAGTCCCTTTAGTCAGTGTATCATTTTCTGTTTGGTCCACGCTACACAGTCTGTTGGCATCAGCAGTCACTAGGCTCACTAGCAGGGTACAGAAGTGCGGGCTCCTTTTCATAGGCATTTATGGGCCAGGAAGTGAAGTGAATTCTTGCTGAATCCCAGGGCTCTTGGTCCATGCCATCTTTGGAGGCCTCCTGCTACAGACTGGGATATTTGTCTGTAAATATAAAGATACATATTTTGCACATAGTAAGAAATAACATTAATGTAACGATGTGACAGTCTTGGTGTTTCCTCTAAGTTCTATTGTCACTCCAGCCATGTGTATTAGGTTATATTTATATTACCACACTGGTTTCCTTCCTATCCTTTTGTGTTCCTTGAACATATTTATGATTGCTATTTTGACACCATTATTTTGTGTACCCTGTATGTTACTCTTCTCAGGAAATACTATAATGGAAGTGCTAATTTCTGGAGGAGACATATGGTATCTTGGTTGTTCAGGATGCTTGTGGTTTTCACATAAGACCTAGGCATCTGGGCTTTGATGGTGGTGTTTCTTGTTATGGGTACAAAGATGGTAATAAAGATGATCTTGTCTTTGTTAGATGCTTTTTTGTAACTTTGTTTGATGTCTCTTCAAATTGTCAGGTTATGGACTTGGCGTTCAGTTTTGGGGCCACTTTTTATTGATGTGCAATTGGAGTGAACTCATTGGTCTCTGTTCAACTGTAGATGGTCACTACTTTTGAGTTGAGGTTCCAGAATTGACTCCACATCGTCCTGGATCAGCAGGGTGTGCTGGGTGGCTACTAGCTGAATTTGCTCTCTGATAATTTAGGCTCCAGAGCTCACAGGCCTGGTGTACCCTTGGATTTTAAGGACTGTTGCAGGTCTGAGAGCTGAGATTTCAGGTGCTAGAATGTCCCAAGAAGGTCAGGAGGAAACTGCAGGTCTGGAGAGAGCCAGGATCCCAGTGATAAAGCAGAACTGAGAGCTGATATGGCAGAGGGAAATAAACATTGTAGGTATGAGATACCTCCATGGTCTGGAGCTCAAAAGGATCCCAGTGAAATGAGCAGGCCTGAGAGCTGAGGTGACTGAGGGAACACAGCACAGAAAGTCTGAAGGTGTACACATGTTTTCGGTGAGGAATGATCCTAGCAACCCAAGGAGGCCAGGGAGCTGAAAAGGTAAGGCACCAGGAACTTTTAGGAAAGGGAGATCAGAACCACAAGTGGGAAAGGATTCTAGTGACCAAAAGAGGTCTGAAAACTGAGATTGCACGGTACCAGGAAGTCTCAGGAAATGAATTCAGGACTGCAGATCTGGAGCAGGCAAGGGTCCAGGTGATCCAAGGTCTGAGAACTGAGATGGTAGGGTACTGGGCAGTCTCCTTAGGCAAACAAGAATATTTGTAAAGATTTCACCAAATAGAAAGCTGAATGACATATGAAACTTTCTATTCCCTTCAAATTGTAAGAAATTATACATTAAACTCAAGGCATTATTGTTTTAAATATGCATTAACTTTGTAAATTCCCCTTACCCAACCACATTCAAATAAACATAAACACCCAAGATTCTAATGGGATTTTCACTAAAAGGGAAAATCAGTGCAGCTTCCATGATTATCCATCTTTTCAAATGTTGTTGCATTTACTAAAGAAAAACATCACTCAGACTTTGCCCCTGAATTAACTGAAGCCCTAATCTCTTGAATGATCATGAAATTTAATGAAGGACATATATGCATTTTTTAGTCTAATCATTTAACCCGGAGGGAAGTCTAAAGTCAGAATGCCAGGCTCTTGAAAAAAGTATCTCTCTCACAGGGCCTTGTTTACATTAATATATTACCTGTAGCTCTTATTGAGTCTCTTTGTTGATTATTTTTCCAAAGTTTTAATTTCCTAGGAAAGCCCTGATGGAAAGCACTTGCACATGTACCATTGGTGTAAGTACATGAGTAACTGCTCACCTGTCTAGAAACTCTGGTTCCTTGTGGTTTCTACCACTTCTGACTCTTACAATATTTCTGTCTACTGTTATGCAATGATCCTTAGCTTTGGGAGGCAGAAGACATATTGATGTCCTATTCAGGTATAAGCACTATGCTGTCTCCTGTTCTCTTCACATTGGCAGGTGGCAGATGATTTATCTTATTTTATTATTTTTATTTTATATGTATGTGTATATTGCCTGCATGTAGGTAAGTGCACCTGTGTTGTGCAATGCCTACAGAGGTCAGAAGAGACTATTGGATACCCTGGGACTGGAGTTATGGACAGTTATTAGCTGCCATGTGGTGCTGGAATTTGAACATGGGTCTTCTGCAAGAACAACCAGTGTTCTTTACCACTGAGCCATCTCTCCAGGGCCGGATGATTATTTTTTAACTCATGAACATTTTATTGGAATATGTTTGCTCAATAATAGAAGAAAATATAATGGCTGTGGCTCCACAACATTATATATGAAATGAAAATTTACTAAGAAAAATAAATACACGTATACACACTACATGAAAAGAAAATAATTCCCAGTAGTGCGGATGTTATATATTTGTCAAGATAGTAAAAATACCTAAAACTGGGTAAGTGTTTTGTCTAGAAGAAAAATTTTACAGGATATATGTATAGCCATTTCATTCAGTCTCGTCATGTCAACATGCTATCCCTTAGCTCAGTACTGTGCCTATGTGCTCAATCTGAGTTGAGGTCATGAAAAGGGACATCATTCATTCTGCTGGGTCTCTCTAGGTTCTTTGTACACATCCCTTGTGTTGAAAATTTGTGTTCATGACGACACCTTCATAAATGAAACATTCACCTCTCAAAGAAGGCCAAAAGCTTGTGGGATTCAGGAAGCCCATCATAAGGATTCTTTCAACGTTTATATCAGTAAATAATTGGGAAAAGGATACTCTTTTGGTGAGGTGCCCACTTTTAGGGAAGAAAGCTCTTGGAATGTACCTATTGTGAATTATCACCTATGATGTGGTAAATATTTGGGTGATTTAGTGTTCCTCATATTACCCATGCTCCTTTAGGAAACAACACCAATGTCATTGTTTCACTAATATAGATGTGGGTGTAATTGCTTTTTTATTTTGCCATTGGGGCTAGATTCTGGGTGAGGAGTCATTCTTCCATGTCTCTAGGGAATAATGCCCAACAGTGACATAAATACTAGACAGGAATAATAATTCTACCTTAACCCATGGCCAATGTACTGTATTAAATATTCTTTATATTTTCATTTATACACACACAGACATATACACACACACACACTTTTGTGTGTATAGAGAGATTCATGTGTCAATTTTATTGGCCCATGCATATGTTCAGTGTTCATGCATACTTACAGAAAAACTTGTTTACTCTATTGCTGACTACAATAAGTAATCTGGGAAAACTTCCACATAGTTCATGTACTACACACAGAGCAGGGTCTGCTATTTTAGTAACGACACGTTCTTTCTATGGCTTTACAAAATCTTCAGGGTTATTTAAAACATTTAAAAAATATTCATGTCATCAATAAATGGGACACAGCTGTTCTTTTTTTTCTCAATGTATATTTTGTATACTGAATTCTTGTGGATTTCATACATCTTAATTATATGTAGATCCTCCTCTCCTATAGGTTCTTACAGAATTCCATGCATTCTATAATATATGTTAAGGCCTATCAAGTCATGTTTCTGTGCCTAGATGTCCCTTGGTGTAAGTTCATCAACTGGACTCTAGTCAGCATATCTAGAGTCACTCCCATAAGAATATCAACTCTCCCTCAATGAATAGTCATCAGCCACCAATAGTTTATTTTTTTTAATTTGTATCTGTGTTTTCTATATAATATGCACAATGCCAGAGCTTGCTGTAATTTTAGAATTGTAAAGCTTGGAAATTCCTGTAAATAACAGATCTTACTACAGGGAGGTCATAGCTGATATTTGAGGAAATCGCAGAAACTGAGTTTTGTCCTCCATCTGCTCAGCTTCACTCTGTGAAATCAGAAGAGATTGCTTTGTTTTCTTGAAGGCAAAGTGATAGGGTTTTTTGTTCAATGTATATTTTCATTGACTTTTTGTGGATTGCATACATTTTCATCATATTTAGACCTCCCCTATCTGCACACCCCTATAGCCTATGTACAAGAATTTATGCATTCTGTCTTATATGTTAAAGCTTATCAAGTCAAGTTTGTGTACCCAGCTGTCTCTAGATGTGAGTTCATCCAGTGGAGCCTGGTCAGCCTGACTAGTGTCACCCCCTTAAAGAAGATCAACTGTCCCTACCCAGCAGTGATCAGCTGCCAATAGTCCCTCAGCAAAGGTTTGGGCCTCCTGCCCTTTTCCCCAGTTCTAAGCTGGGTTTTTGTCTGAGTCTGCATGAGTCTTGTGCATGCTGTCACCATTTCTGTAAGTTCATATGAGCAAGTTTCCAGGAGTCTGAAAGACGGTTTCCTTTTGTTCATGTACCAACCCTGGCTCTTAACTCTTTCCACCCTCTCTTCCACAGTGGTCCTTGAGCCCTCGTGAGTGAGATTTAATATAGGATTCCTAATCCAGGGACAGACACACTCAGCAGTCTCTTGTTCTCTACACTTTGGCCAGTTGTGGCCTTTTGTGTTCATTGCCCTCTGTTGCATAAGGAAGCTTCACTGATGAGAGATGAGAGATGCATTAGTATTCTCTCTGCCCCTTGTTCCATTATGTTCTGTGCACCTTAGATGTAGAGGTTCCATTGTTGATGTGTCACTTATGCAGCCAGAAATAGTTCTTGACTAAATTTGGGATATGTTGCCTATTTTCCCAGTTTTATGCTGTATTTTTGTCTGATTGAGTTAGTATGGGTCGTGTTCATGCTGTCAGCATTGTGGTAAATTCATATGAGACTATTCCCACTGGCCTGATATTTTTTCTTCTTTTATGTTCATGCACCAATCCTAACTTTTACAGTCCTTCTTCCCCTGCTTCAGCAATGATCCCTGAGCTATTGGTTGGTGAGTTTTAATATATGCTGGGGACTCAAACCTGTGACCCCCGGCAAGGTGAGGATTGGGGATGAGTAAGCACGCTGTTCACCAGCCCATGTTGCCCCCATTACCCGGGGACACTCAGTCACAATGGGGAGCCTAGTCAAGCTGGGACTCATTTTATTGCAGGTGTTACAAAGCTTATAAAGGCATCTGGAACTCCCCCCTAAGGGTGTATCTTAAGGATGGTCATGTGCTGATCATGCTGTCTTAAGGATGGTCACGCGCTGATCATGCACTCCTCAGCAGTGCGGAAGTATTCTTCAGACTTTCGAAGCAAGCCAGGCTGTGCCCCCAGTAACTTCCTTTCAGATCTATGCAAGGTGGGGCCTTTAGGTCCCCACATATCCCCTTTTTATTTTTATTTAAAGGCTGGATTGACTTTATTTCATGGGTTACACACCTCATAGGTGGCTCCCTGAAGAGAGATGGCTATCTCCTTCCTCTAATCTTATGCATTTTTGCCTGTCTTAGGTTGTGTCACCTCTGTTCAAGCCTTACCCGTCATTGGATCAGCACCTGGCCATGTGCATGTCCTGTCTTAGGAGTACTTGTCATGGGACATCTTACCCGTCTTTGGCTAAAAATGCATCATGATTAAGGGCAGCCGCGTGGGTAATGCCAGCCCGTGACAGTCTTAGCCTCTGCCTAACTCAGTTAGCCAAGCATGGGCAACCAGAGGGGGTCCTGGGGAAGTCTGTAATCATGAGGAGGTGGGCCGTGGCAGTTTCAAGGGTCCTCTGTTGCCAAATTATCCGGTAAGGACACATAAAGATAAGCATTATCAAGGGAACCAAAGCTAATCCTTCACGTGGGACAAGTTGAAATACTTCTGAGACCATGTTCCTTTTAGCCAATCAGCCAGTTGTCAAAGAGACTGACTAGCAATGAAGTCAAGGAACTGGGTCCTTTACCTCAGATGGATACAAATAAAGAGAGGAATTTTGTCTCATGAACTGTTGTCCATGGACCGTCATGCTAGTCAGTTGGATCCTGGCCTACCCACTTAAGGTTTTTCTCAGGCACCCATATGGGGTTTAAATCTCCTGTAGGGTAGACACAGCAAAAGCCTCGACCCATGGTTAGCAATGGATCTGTTCCTTTCTATTGCCCGTGATGGGATCTTTCCATCTTACCTGTACCTCAGGTCTCTGCTCCTGTCGTCCCCAATGCTTCTGAAACCAGGATTCCAACTGATTTTTTTGAAAATTAAGAACATTAATAGTGAATAAGGCCATACTCAACTGTTGGTGGGGGCTTGTTCCCCCTTTTTGTTTTTGTAATTGAAATTTTAGGTATTGATGGTTGCGTTCTATAATGGCTTGACCTTGGAGATTGTAGGGAATTCCTGTATTGTGTTGAATTCCTCAAAGTGAGAAGAAATCTTTTAAAGTTTTACTCACAAAACATGGTCCATTATCAGTTTTAATTCTTTGGGACAATCCCAATGTGGCAAAGCACTGGAGAAAATGAGATTGAGCATGTTTAGACTTCTCTCCTGTATGAGTGGTAGCCCATGTGAGAATGTGTCAATGGATACAAAAATATACTTAAGCTTTCCAAAATGAGCATAGTGTGTGACATCCATTTGCCATAATGAATTGGGCCTGAGTCCCCTGGGGTTTACCCCTGGCTGTTGCAGAGGTGGTACCTGTAGAAAGGGTTGACAAGACTTACAGGTATGTACAATCTTAACCCCTGGGCTTCATTCAGGCCTGCTGACAGGACCTGGGTGGAAGCCACCTTTTCTGCCTCTGCATTGCCTTGGGATAAAAGCTCAGGTAATCCTTGGTGCCCCCTAAGATACTGTAAGAAGATAGGGGCTTCTCTCTCTCTCTAAGGAGCATACGAGTATGAATACTGTCAGAAAACAATGGCCATGAGTTCCTTGAATTGAGCTGCTTTTTGGTTTCTCCACGTCTGCCCCAGTCAGTGAAAACATTGTTGGCTTTCACTAAGGACTCCCTCAGCCAGGATTTGGCTGCTGCTGGAGGGGCTGTAAGGGGTGGGAGGGCCCCTCCACAAGCCATCTTCCCCTAGGCCTTTTCAGCTGTCCTAGAGCCAGTTGTGGAGCACAGCCAAAGGTCTTCGTTTTTTTGTTTTTGTTTTTGTTTTGTTTTTTTAAATGCACTTTGTGGCTGGGGGTGGTTCCCGCCAGGCTTTCCCACACCGCCCAGACTTCCGCAGGTCACGGTTGCACAAGCCCCTGACTCCTGCAGTCACTGGCCAGGGGTGGGTGGTGGTGGTGGTGGTGGTGGCCCACACATGTTAGTTCAAGGTGGGTGGGGTGGGTGGCTTTTGCCACTGACCCTATTCACTCTGCTCTGCCTTGCCTTTCTGCCCTGGAGGCTCTGAATCTGACCAGGGTATGCCAGAGGTGCAGCTTGTTACCTTGGCCGCTTTTGGGTTCATTTCTGTTGCATCTCTGCCTTCTTCCTCAAACCCTTCCCATGATTCCCATGTATCCCCAGTAAAAACATTAGCCCCAAGTAGCCAGGGAGCCAAATGAATCACCTCTGCCCAAACCTTTTGAGCTATGGGATCTGACAAATCCAATCCCCTGCTTTTAAGCATATCTCTCAGCACTTTAAGCGCTGGGTCTTCAAACTTAAAAATCGTGTTACCCATTTTTAGGGTCTTGCTTACCTCAAACCTCCTCAATTGGCCCCAATCCATTTTGTCTTCTTGTTACTTTTTTCTTTTCTTCTTTTCACCTTCCATCGAGTGCCACATTGAGTGCCAGATGCTGGGGACTCAAACCTGCGACCCCCGGCAAGGTGAGGATTGGGGGTGAGTAAGCATGCCATTTGCCAGCCAACACCACCCCCATTACCTTGGGACACTCAGACGCAAGGGGGATCCTAGTCAAGCTGGAACTCATTTTATTGCAGGTGTTACAGAGTTTATAAAGGCACCTGGAACTCCCCCCTCCCCGCTGAGGATGTATCTTAAGGATGGTCATGCACTGATCATGCACTCCTCAGCAGTGCAGAAGTATTCTTCAGACTTTCAAAGCAAGACAGGCCACGCCCCCAGTAACTTCCTTTTGGACCTATGCAAGGTGGGGCGTTTAGGTCCCCACAAGTATAGGAGTTCTATCCAGGGACATGAATTTTCCTTCTATTATTCTCTATACTTTGGCCAGTTGTGGCCTTCTGTGTACAAATCACACTGTTTCATGAGGAATCTTCACTCTTGATAGTTGAGAGGTGTGTTAGTATTCTCTCTACTCCCTGTTCTTCTATGAACGTTAGGTATAGAGGATCCATTATTGATGTGTCACTTAGAGCTGGGATTCTCTCATAGTTATTCTTTGTCTTCGTCCAGTTTTGGAACTCTGTAATAGTCTACATCTGATGCAAAAATTCTTTGATGTGTGATGACTGGCATTATTGTCTTTAAATATAAGGATCTATATTTAACATACAGGAAAAATTACATTTGTCTTGAGATATGACAGAGGTAAGGTTTTCTCTAGGACCTATTACCCATCTAGCTTTGTGTACTTGGCTATGTTTATAGTGCCACACATGAGTTCCCTCTCATTGAGAGGGCTGTAAGTCCAACTAGGTAGCTGTTGATTGTCCTCCAGATAAAAGTGCTACTGCTGCACTGCTGTAGTTTGTTGTGCCAGGCATTGTTGTGGTTATTAGGCTTTCAAGCTGGACTTGAGCAATGCAGGTGGAACTGACCTGGACGTATTCTCCCTGAGAATGAGCTCTCATAGTTCTTTAGCAAACTATGCAAACTGCTAAGGGAGAAAAATCAATCAATATTCCAACTGTAGCTTTAAAGCCAATCATTTTCTATTTTATTGGTGCTGTCATAGATGAATATTTTGGTTGGTGCAAGGCAATGCTGTATTCAGAGGAAACTGGAATATAGTTGCCAATTTTGGTGAAGATGGAACAATAAGAGAGGTTTGCAAGGAGTGAGAGAAGAAGGAAGGTAGGAAGGAAGGAAAGAAGGAAGAAAAGAAAAACAACAGGGAAGGCTGAACATCCACTCACAGTGAACATTACTAAGACACATTGAATAGGGTCCCTGGTAAACAGTTCAACAGGTCTAAGAAATCTCTCTTCATATGACTACTGGAGCTTGTTGGGTTGAATGCCTGTGAGAACACTGAAAGAAACTTGACTGGTTGTGACATATGATGAACAGTGAATCCTCTGTGTAGCTCCTGATACACTATATGTGTGGGGCTCAAAGGGGAACAGCACAGACACTTTACAATTTTCTAAGATTTTAGCCGGGTATCGAAAAAACTTACATTGAAGCTTAAAAATGAAGGCCCACAATGGTAACACAGAGGACAGCATGAGAACTGTGGTGGGCTGGGTGGTGTTCTGCAGAGGTAGTAGCACTGTGAACCTTGAATCATATTTGATTACTTATTTTTCCTTTTATAAACAAAACGTAGAGCACTTTGCAGATATCTCAGTCAGTAACATGTATGTTTTGCTGAGCATGAGATCGATCTCCAGAATCCCTATAAACAAGCTCTTCACGGTGACAAAACCAATTGACATTCCAGTGTAGGTGGGGGAATTTTCATGGGAGCCATTTGTAGTTGAAGAGCTACAGGCAATGAATGGGTAGTGAATGAAGGAGAACCTGGTTTTTAAAAAGTTTTATTGAGCTTTTGTACATTTCATTCAGCAATTCTTAATCAAATTTATACCCCCTCCACCGTCCAGGACCCCACGAGACCTAATGTATTCTGCCATACATGTTAAGTCTGATCCAGTCAAGCATTTATACCTAGCTTTCCTTCAGCACAAATTCATTGAGTGGGGTCTGGTCAGCCTATCTAGAGGCCATTGGTATAGCCTACTCTCCCTTACCTAGTGGTAACAGTCTCCAATAGTTCCCATTCTATGCTCACCTGCCACCCATTTCCCTCCCTCCACTATGTGCCCTTGTCTGAAGGAGTTGACATGGATCCTGTCCTCGATTCCACCTTTGCCACATATTCACATGTGCAAGCTTCCAGTGTTCGGAAAGCCTCTACTTCTTTATGTTCATGAACCAGCCCTGGCTCTTACAATCTTTCCACCCTTTTTTCTGCCATGGGTGTGAGAGTTTTAATATAGGAATCCTATCCAAGGACACACACTCTTTAGTCTCCTATTTTTAAAATGTGGCCAATTGTGGGCTTCGGTGTGCATCACACTCTGTTGTATAAGGAATCTGCACTGGTGAGAATTGAGGGGTGCACTAGTTTTCTCACCACCCCTCATTCTGATATAGTCCATGAGCCCTAGATGTAGAGGTTCAACTGTAGATGTGTCACCTAGGACTGGACATCTTACAGATGTTGAGCAATTTTTAAGGAGTTTCTTTGCCAATTTAATTTTTTGTTTGAGAACTTTCTGTTCAGGTTTATTGCCCATATTTTTATTGTGTTGTTTATTTGTTTCCTTTTTTAGTTCTTAGTATATTCTAGATATTAATCCTCTGTTGGATGTGCAGCACGTAATATGTAAGACTCTCCTATATTGCACAGGTTTTGATGGCACAAAAGCTCCAAAATTGAAGGGCCATGGAGAGAGTCTGAGGCTTGTCATTGTGTTACACAAGGTGCTGACATTTTTCAAAGGTGCATTCTCAGTGGTGGGGGAGACTGTACAATACTGGAGATGTTGGAACCATGAGAGGAACACTTTGGTAGTCATCTTTAAAGATGTTATGTGGATCCAGCATCAAATTATGTGTGCTATGGATGGCAGAGCCAGAGAATTGGTGATGCTCAAGCCTTTTGGAGACCAGAAAATCTTCAGTGAATCATAGATGTCAGATGCTGAGCTATGTTGCTGGACTTTGGTTTTGTTTAAGTGTACTTGATTTTTACCTTTTGAAATAAGAAAACATTTTTTAAAATATTTATTTAATAAACATATAATTAGAAGAAGCATTTCATTACAACAGCATTGATATATTCAATAAAAATTTCCAGAGCTAAGATGCATCTCTTTCAAAATTGGCTATAAATTTTTAGATTTACAGTTGAATTAATACAGTTATACAGTATTGTAATCCATAAAAACCCTATAAGAAATAAAATTAAATGAGGTTTTAAACTTTAAAAAAGATCTCCATTTCATTATTAAAATACACAGTTTCATACAGAAAAATTCATTTTAAATACAATTGACACTAAGATGCACATGTGTTTCTAATCTCTATATATCTGATTATTACTAGTCATACATATGGACTATATGGACTCATAAAATTATATTGGCCCCTTTAATCTTTGGTTATACATTCCTTTTGGGTGTTTAAGGCCATAGTGTTGGTCCAGATAAACCAATTTATTTTTGCTCTTAAGGTCATTTGAGAATCTGTTCCTCCAGGGTCACATGGGCTTGGGAGGGGCCCCTGGATCCTTTCTTTTACCAGTTCTGCCTATGTGAAGATAAGTCAAAGGTCCTGCTCTACAGTGGTTGGCTTTGCTTGGAGGCATGGAGGAAGTGGTTCCTCTGTGTTGACCCTCTTCTTTATAGAGTGGACACTGGTTCAAGTTCATCTGGTGGGGACTCCTTGGCCTCCTTGATCAAGAGGACAGGTGAACCACCACCATTATAGGACATTTTGAGAGATGCTCATAGTCCCCTGGAGCTAGTCGACCTAGGAGGGAAAGGAGCGAAAAGTGTCTTTTATATCCCTCTGACCAAATTATTATAGGCCTCAAAGTATGTCTGTTGAACACCCAAGAAGGTTAGTTCCACCAGTCTGGAATTTTTAATTACTGTGTATCATGTAGATAAATTTCGGGCAAAGACCGAAAGTTGTTCTCAGATAAACCTTACCTAGACATATATTCCTTGATTTTCTATGTATAATTTGTCAGTAGGTTGTAGGAATAATATGGTTCCCTCTGGTTTTCAAAACTAGCTAGGCTTTGTTTATCTCTCACATTGTCTCACCCCTCCATCATAGTTTTCCCACTTAAGGTGCCCCCAATTTCCCCCTCTCCCTTTCTAATACTCTTCTCCTATGGTCCTACCTCTCTTGAGCTCCTTCTTTCCCTTTATCTCCTAGGTTCCTTGTATACCCTTCCCTCCCCTGTCCCTTAAACTAACCCAATTTTTTATCCATATCTCCCTTATTAAGGCTTGTTTCCTACTGTTCTTCTCTTTTCGGTCTTTTATTTTCCTTTACCTCCCTGTTTCCTTTCCATTATCCTGGTTCCTGTAGTTATGTCTGGTTGAATACTTATTTTTCAGAGTCTGGTTCTAGGATCCACATATGAGGGAGAACATATGTCGATTTTTTTTCTGAGTCTGTATTACCTCACTTAGTATAACAGTTTCTAGTTCCATCCATTTACCTGCAAATTTCACAATTTCATCTTTCTTCACTGCTGAATAAAACTCTATCGTGTAATTGAACCAGATTTTCATTATACCTCATCAATTGAGGGACACTTACGTTGCTTCCATCTCTTAGCTATTGTGAAAAGAGCAGAAACAAACAGAGATGTACAAGTGTTTCTGCAATAGGATGAGTTCTTTGGGTATATGCCAAAGACTGGTATAACTGGGTCAAATGGTAGGTTCATTTGTAATTTTGTAAGAGTTCTCCACACTGCTTTCCATAGTGGTTGAACCAGTTTGCAGCCCCACCAGCAATGGATGAGTGTTCCCCTTTCCCCACATCCTCTCCAACATTTGGTATCATTTGTTTTCTTGATCTTAGCCAGTCTGAATGGGGTAAGGTGAAATCTTAAAGTGGTTTTAATTTGCATTTCCCTAATTATTAGTGATGTTGAACATCTTTTAAGATGTTTCATAGCCATCTTTACTTCTTCTTTTGAGGACTCTCTGTTCAGCTCCTTAGCCCATCTTTTAATTGGGTTACTTCTTGTCTTGGTTATCTCTTTTTTGAGTTTGTTATTTATTCTGGTAATTAAACCTCTGTCAGATGTGTCATGGGTGAAGATTTCTCCCATTTTGTGGATTTTTTGTTTGCTTTCTTGGTTGTCTCCTTTGATGTACAGAAGCTTTTTAGTTTAATGAAGTCCCATTTGTTAATGCTTGCCTTTGTTTCCTGAGCAATTGATTTCCGGTTTAGAAAATCCTTTCCTACATCTATATCTTGTAGAGTTTTCCTAATGTTTTCTTCTAATAGTTTCAGAGTTTTCCAGTTTCACATTAAGGTCTTTGATCCATTTGAAGTTGACTTTTGTGCAGGGTGAAAGACAGAGGTTTAGCTTCATTCTTCTACAGGTGGAGATCCAGTTTTGCCAGCACCATTTGCTGAACCTGCTGTCTTTCCTCCAGTGAATATTCTTGGCCCATTTTTCAAATATCAGGTGGCTGAAATTGAATTTACTCATATTTGGGTCTTCAATTTTGTTCCATTGGTCTATGGGTCTATTTTTGTGCCAGTACCATGATGTTTTTATGACTATAGCTATGTAATACAGCTTGAAATCTGGTATGGTAATCCTCTGGCATTGCTCTTAGTTCTCAGGGTTGTTTTGGCTATCTGAGGTCTTTTGTGCTTCCATATGAATCTTAGGATAGTTTTTTTCCAATTCTGTGAAAAAATGTCATGGGGATTTTGATTGGCATTGTGTTGAATCTATGTATGATTTTTGGTAGGATGGTCATTTTCACAAAATTCTTCCAATCCATGAGCATGGGAGGTCCTTCCATCTTCTGATGTCTTCCTCAAATTCTTTCTTTAAAGATTTAAAATTTTCCTTGTAGAGCTCTTTAATGTCTTTGGTCACGTTTATTCCGTGATATTTTATTTTTTTTTTGCAGCTACTGTGAACAGGAGTTTTTCCATGTGCTTTTTCTCTGATTGCTTATTATTGGTATAGAGAAAGGCTACAGACTTTTGTAGGTTAATTTTGTAACCTGACACTTTACTGAACATATTAATAATTTCTAGGAATTTTCGGGTGGAATTTTGGGTGTCCCTTAGATATAATATCATATCATCTGCAAAAAGGGATAATTTGATCTCTTCTTTTCCAATTATAACTTCTTTAATTTCCCTCTTTTCTCTTATTTCTCTTGCAAGAGTTTCAATTATTATGTTAAAGAGAAGTGGGGATAGTGGAAAGCCCTTTCTGTTTCCTGATTTCAACGAGAATGCTTCCAGTTTTTCTACATTTAGAATGATGTTGGCTGTGGGTTTGTTATATATGGCTTTAATTATGTTGAGTTATGTTCCCTCCAGTCAAATTCCCTCTAGGACTTTGAACATTAATTCCTGTTGAATTTTGTCAAAGGCCTTCTCTGCATCTATTGAGATGACCATGTGGTTCTTGTCTCTGAGTCCATTTATATGATTTAGGATGTTTATTGACTTATGAATATTGAACCATCCCTGCATCTCTGGGATAAAGCCAAATTGATCATGGTGGATGGTCTTTTTGATGTGTGTCTGTATGCAGTTTGCAAGTATCTTTTGGGAATTTTTGCATGTATGTTAATTAAGGATATGGGTCTATAGTTTTCTTTTTTAGTTGTATCTTTACCTGGCTTTGATATTAGAGTGATGCTGGCTTCATAGAAGGAATTTGAAAGTTCTCCATCCATTTTTATTTTATTGAATAAATTAAGTAGTATTGGATGCAGATCTTTTTTAAATGTCTGATAGAATTCTGCTGTAAATCCATCTGGTCCTGAGCTTTTTTTTATTTGGGAGGTTTTTTATTACTGTTTCAATTTCTTTTTGTGACTGGGTCTGTTTAAGCTGTTAATCTCTTCTTGGTTTAGTTTTGGTGGTTCCCATGCCTTTAGATATCCATCCATTTCTTTTAGGTTTTCAAATTTAGTAGCACATAGGTTTTTAAAGTATTCCCTTATAATGTTCTGTATCTTTCTGGTGTCTGTTGTGATGTTTCCCCTTTCATCTCTGATTTTGTTTATTTGGAGGTGCTCTTTCTTTCTTTTTGTTAACTGGGCCAGTGGTCTGTCAATCTTGTTTAACTTTTCAAAGAACCAGCTCTTGGAATTGTTGATTTTCTTTTTGTTTTCTTTGTCTCAATATCATTAATTTCTGTCCTTATTTCTGTTATTTTTTCTTGTCTTCTGGGTTTGGGTTTCATTTGCTGTTGCATTTCAAGTGTGTTGCAATGTTAAGTCATTTATTTGTGTTCTTTCCTTATGTAGGCACTTAGAGCTATAAATTTCCCTCTAAGGAGTGCTTTCAGCGTGTCCCAGGGGTTTTGTCGTGTTGTATTGTCCTTTTCATTTAATTCCAGGAATACCTTCATTTCTTTCTTAATTTCTCTTTTGACCCATTCATCATTCAGGAGTGTGTTGTTTAATCTCCATGTGTTCATGTGGTGATTAGGGCTTCTTCGGGTGTTGATTGTAAGCTTTATTGCATTGTGGTCTGATAGAATGCATGGAATTATTTCAATCTTTTTGTATTTGTTGAGGTTTGTTTTGTGCCCCAGTATATGGTCGATTTTGGAGAAGGTTCCATGGGGTGCTGGATAGAAAGTATGTCCTTTGTTGCTTGGGTGGAATACTCGGTAGATGTCTAATAAGTCCATTTGATATATGGTATTGTTTAATTCAGATGTCTCTCTGTTAATTCTCTGCCCTGTTGACCTATCTAATGGAGACAGTGGGGTATTGAAGTCACCTACTATTAATGAGTTGGGGTTAATCTGGGTCTTAAAGTCCTATAGTACTGTTTTTAGGAAGTTGGGTGCACCAGAGTTTGGTGAATATATGTTCATGATTGTAATATCTTCTTGATTCATTGTTCCTTTGACCAAAATGAAGTGGCCCTCTTTGTCTCTTCTGACTAGTTTTAGTTTAAAGTCTATTTTGTCAGATATTAGACTGCTATGCCTCCTCTTGTCTTAGTGCCATTTTCTTGGTATATTTTTTCCATTCTTTTACTTTGAGACAGTGTCTGTCCTTGAAAGTGAGATGAGTTTCTTGTAGACCACAAAAAGATGGGTTTTGTTTATTAATCCATTCACGTCATCTGTATCTTTTGACTGGGGAGTTCATTCCGTTAATATTTAAAGTTATTAATGAGAGATGAGTATTGAATCCTGTCATTTTTTATTTCTTGATATAAAGAATTTTTTTCTTGATATAGCTGTACCTTTCCACAGTTATACCTTCATTGAATTTCATTCCACAATCCCTTTGGTATAGTCATTCCTTTCTTCAGCTCTTTGTATTGCTTCCAGGCCTCTCTGAAGGGCTGGTTTTGTGAACATGAATTCCTTCAGCCTATTTATGTCATGGAAGATTTTTCTTTCCCCTTTGACTATAATAGACATTTTGGCTTGCTAAAGTAATCTGGGTTGGGATCTGTGGTCATTTAAAACTGGGCACACTTTGGTCCATGCTCTTCTGGCTTTCATAGTTTGCACTGAAATGGCAGCTGTAATCCTAATCAGTTTTCCTTTATATGTGACTTGTTGTTTCTCTTTTGCAGCTTTCAGAATTGTCTCTTTATTTTGTACGTGTAGTGTTTTTACTATGATGTGCCGTGGAGAGTTTCTTTTCTGGTCCTATCAGTTTGGTTTTCTATATGCTCCTTGTATTTGTATGGGCAGATACTGAGCTATGTTGCTGGACTTTGGTTTTGTTTAAGTGTACTTGATTTTTGCCTTTTGAAATAAGAAAACACCTAACTTGATTTTCGTTTTACATATGCTCACAGTCAAGAGACTTTGGATTATTTTAAAGAGACACTGAACTTTTAGAACATTGGGAGTGTGGGACTTTTAATATTGCACTGTGTTTTATACTGTGACCTTAATGTGAGAATTTTGGGACAGAAAAAGAAAACAAAGGTTATAGTTTATAGTGATGTGTTTGTGTGTCAAGATTGACAAGGGGTAGAATGTCATAGTTGTTAACTTGCCACACCTCGGGAGAGGAACCTCAACTGGAGAAGTTCCTCTATTGGATTGTCCTGTGGGCATGTGTGTGAGGTATTTTCTTAATTACTGAGTGATATGGGAGGGCTCAGCCCACAGTGGGTGGTGTCCCCCCTTGGATGATGATCCTGGATTACATAAGAAACAAGGTTGCATGTGGGGACCTAAAGGCCCCACCTTGCATAAGTCTGAAAGGAAGTTACTGGGGGTGCAGCCTGGCTTGCTTTGAAAGTCTGAAGAATACTTTCGCACTGCTGAGGAGTGCATGATCAGCACGTGACCATCCTTAAGATACACCCTTAGGGGGAGAGGGGGGAGTTCCAGGTGCCTTTATAAGTTTTGGAACACTTGCAATAAATGAGTCGCAGCTTGACTAGGCTCCCAGTTGAGTCTGAGTGTCCCCAGGTAATGGGGGTGGCATGGGCTGGCGAATGGTATGCTTACTCATCCCCAATCCTCACCTCGCTGGGGTCGCCGGTTCGAGTCCCCGGCAGTTGCGCACAGGTCAGAGGATCAAAGCCAATAAACAGTGTTCATCCATGGTCCATGCTTCAGCTCCAGTCTCTAGGTTCCTGCTCTGCTTGACTTCCTGCTTTGGCTTCTTTCAATTGTGAACAGTTATATGGAAATTTAAGCCAATTATACCCTTTTCCCTCAACAAAAAATAAGTACAGTAAAATAAATGAAAATAATGATCAAGAGGATGGATACCTCCAGTATCCTGGAGGCCTCCTACACTGAAGGACATTTGGGTACAAATACCTGAATAAATAAAACTCAGTATGCATGGCAGAGTGTATAGGATTTGGTGTGGTGATAGGGGCAGGCATGGTTGGGGGAAGGGGTCTGAATTTGAGTGTGAAATGTATGAAATTTAAAAAGCTCAGTTTAAAAAGGTGAAAAAAAAGATTATGGATACCTCAAGTCTTCCTCTGGCCTTTACACATATGCTCACCCAACACATACGCACATACACACACACACACACACACACACACACACGCACACACACACACATTCAAAATACACATAGTATTTTTAGACATTTTATTGATTTTCTTTAAATTTTTATTGCATCAGTTCATTTTTAAAATTTTTATTGAGCTTTTGTACATTTCATACCACGGCTCTTAATCAAATTTAGATCCCTTCTCTCATCCATGCCCTCCAACCCCCACTGGACTTTATGTATTCTGCCATACATATTAGGTCCTATCCAGTAAAGAAATTGTACCCAGATGTCCTTCAGTACAAATTCATCCAGTGGAGTGTAGTCAGTCTATCTAGAGATCATTGATAAGGCCTACACTCCCTTACCCAGTGGTAATCAGTGTCCAACATTATCCCAGTCAGGGCTGACCCACCACCAATATCCTCTGCTCCACTCTGTGCCCTTGTATTATTGAGTTGGCATGGTACCTGTGTGAGAGTCCACCATTGCAACAGGTTCACATATGCACACTTCTAATACCCTGAAAGCCTCTGTGCTTCCCTATGTTCATGACCCAGTCTGGCTCTTAAAATCTTTCCACCTCCTCTTTCCCAATGGTCTCTGAGGTATGGGTGGATGAGATTTAATATCGGAGTCCTATCCAAGTACACACACTCTGTATTCTCTAAAACTTAGCCGGCTGTGACCTTCTGGGTACATTACACTCTGTTGTATAAGGAAACTTCACTGGTGAGAGTTTATGGATGCATGAGTATTCTCTCCTTCCCATTCCACCATGTTCCTTGAGTTTTAGGTGTAGAGATTTTGATGTATATATGTCACCTAGGGCTGGGCATTTCTCAGTTGTGTATTCTCTGTATGTGATCAGCTGTGGAACATATTAGCGTCCATCTGTTGCTAAAAGAATATTCTTTGATGGGTGGTTTCCTGTATACTTGTCTGTAAATATAAGGATCCATATTTAGCATACAGTAAGAAATTTCTTTTATCTAGAAATGTGGCAGAGATGGGGTTTTCTCTAGAATCTATGACCTCTCCAGTCATGTATATTTGACTATATTTACATTGCCACCCATGAAATTTTTATTTCCACTATTTCTTAAAAAATAAATTCCCCAGAATCCATATTCTGCAGACTCTTATTCACTAATCTGCCCACCCAACACGCGTGCGCGCGCGCGCACACACACACACACACACACACACACATACACACACATACACTGTGAAAAAGATAAAAGCATACATAGATTTTGATTTCCACTATTTAAAAAAAATTTAATTGAGCTTTTAAAATTTCATACATTTCCCATTCAAATCCAGAACCCATCAGCCATCCATAACTCCCTGTATTCCCCCATTGAACCCAATGCACTCTGCCATACATGCTGAATATTATTCCTAAAGGTTTTTGTACCCAAATGTCCTTCAGTGTAAATTCATTCACTGGAGTCTAGTCAGCCCATCCAGTGATTGTGTGAAAGTCATAGTCTCCCTCACCCAACAGCAATCAGTTTCAAATAGTTCTCAACCTAGTGCTGGCCCACCACCTATTTCTCACCTTCCCTTTGGGTCCTTGTTTAATTGAGCCGACACAGCTCTGGTGCTAGATGCCACTGTTGTCACAGACTCACATTAGCAAGACTCCTGTGGCCTGGAAGCCTCCACCTCCCCGTGTTCATGAACCAGCCCTGGCAATTACAATCTTTCTGCCTTCTCTTGTGCAATGGTCCCTAAGCCATGGGTAGGTGAAGTTCCATATAAGATTCCCATCCTACACTCTATAGTCTCTTATTGCCCCAAATGGCCAGTTGTATCCTTCTGTTTGTATCACACTCTGTTGTACATGGAAGCCTCACTGGTGAGAAGTGAGGGGACTATTAGCCCTCTCTCTACCCCTTATTCAGCTATGTTCCATGAGCCTTAGTTGTAGCAATTTGACTGAAGATGTATTACTTAGTACTGGGCATCTTCCAGATGTATGTGCTCTGTGACTGACCAGATATGCAACTTTGATGCAGCCTCCATCTGTTGCAAAAAAGAAGTTTCTTTGATGAGTGTTCTATGTCATACTTGTCAGTCTAAGGGCAGTATCTTCTATCTGGCTACTGTTTCTTAAAAAATAAAATGTCACATGACCCACACCCTGCAGAACCTTATTCTCTATGCTTTGGCCATCTGTATCCTTTTATGTTTGTGAACCTGTTGCATGAGTGAGCCTCAATGACGAGAGTTGAGAGATGCATTAGTATTCTCTCTACCTCATATTCGACTATGTTCCATGATCCTTAAGTGTAAAGTTCCATTGTAGATGTGTTACCTAGGAATGGGCATTTCACAGACAATCACTGTGTGTGTTCAGTTTTGGAACTCTGTAAGTGTTGCAAGAGAAGCTTCTCTCATCAGAGGTGACTGGCATCTTTTTCTGTAAATAAAATGATTCATATTTAGCACATAGTAAGAAAGTACATTTGTCTAGGACATGACAGCCTTGGGATTATGGTAAAATCTAGGACCATATCTCCTATAATTAAACTTCACCCTTCCAGGGCTCAGGGACCAAGAATGGGGGAGGTCAGAAAGGTTGTAAGTGCCAGGGAAGGAGGTACATGACAGTATCTAAATGGATTCTTACAGGCTCCTGGGTCCTTGTTCATATGAACTTACAGCAATGGTGCCATCAAGCACAAGACCCATGCAAACCCAAGCAGACAAAAACCCAATATAACCCAATATATAACAGCAAGATCCAATCCTAGCCAAAGAACTATTGGCAGCTAATTACTGCTGGGTGAGGAAGAGCTGATCTTAAAGGGTGAGACTCTAGATAGGCTGATTACACATCAGTGGATGAACATACACTGAGGGATATCTGGGGACTCTAACTTTTCTTGATAAGCCTTAACCCAAATGACAGAATGCTTGAAATCCATTTGGGGTCTATTGAACATTGTGAGTGGGGAAGATGGTATAAAGATGATCAAGATGTTCTGTATTAAATATGCATATTTGGAATTAAAATTATATATAATAT
>NW_008353482.1:490145-509889 GCF_000622305.1 Nannospalax galili | reverse complement strand
AGTATATGGCTTGTCTAGAGCTAGAAATCAACATTTCCTAAAGATTTTTTTAAAAAAAAAACTTTGTTGAACAAAATGAATCTGATCCAATGTGATGGCTCACACATACATCTACTATACTTGGTGCACTGACTCAGAATGTTTGCAAAAAGCTAAGTACATGCTGAATTTGACAGCCCAAAGCCACAACAGCCACAGTTTGAAGGCATTCCTGTAGGCAGCCAAAATGAAGGCCCCCAGCAGCCAGAACCAAGCCCAACCTTCGAAGCAACAGCACCTATTTTTCCCCACTGACACGTTGAAGCCAGAACCCAGAGGGAAACTACCAGAATTTTTTCCGGCCATTGGCCTTCAACTTTACCACTGTGCTGCAGCACTAATGGGGGATGGGAGAGTGGATGGAGCAGCAGGTCTGATAGAGAAGTCTCTCAGGGTACACCCAGCTTTTGTTTACCCTCCGTGTTTTCACATCTTTCTTGATTGTTCAATTTTCTATTAGTATATACATACTTAATCAGTTGGAATTAACCAGACTTAATATAACCCTACATGCACAGGATTTGACCAGTCTTGCTGGCTTCCTGCCCAGATTTTACCAGGTCTCAGTTGGTTCTAGGTTCTGGCCAGGGACTCGACTTCAAGGCTCTAATCAGAGGAGGAGGAATGTAGAGGCCCACAGGAGACGAAGTATAGGCAGGGAAGTTTCCTGGGATTCTCATTATGCTGCTTTTAATGATGCTGTTTGTCCTTCCCATGCAGGAAATTTGTTGCTGTCTTTGTTGCTCTGCTCTAGTTCTAAGACTCACCATTCCTGGGTCAGCCTTAGGTGGATACTTTAGCTGCAATAAGGGCAATTTACTTCGGCCTTTAGTACCTTCTAGAGATAAGAGACCTGCTACCCTGATATGCCCTTGGGTGACCCACTCTGTGCAGAGTTGTTCTGTGATTGACTGCTCTGATAAGACACCCTGAAGCCCTCTGACACTTTAGGGCTCTATATTTGTGGACAATTCTTGACTGGCACAGTAAGGCCCTCTCAAAGCACAGAACTGCAACAATAGCAGCCCTCTTCAGTCTTCATTAATGCCACCAAGTGTCTCAGTGTTTCTATATTCCAATCCATTCTACTTCTATGCATTAATTGTTACTGCTGTGTGACAAATAGTAGTTCCCTTAGTTTGTTCACCCTTCCCTGTGTACCCAGTCTATTCTCTGAGGAAGGGGAAGACAAAAACAGTTGCTCAAAGTTGAAGAAAAAATAGACTCAGTGGAGTCAAGATTGGTGATCCATACTCCAATGTGAGAGGATTTTATATACCTAATGTTCCTTTAAATTTTTGTTATTTTATTATTTCATTTTTAACAGAGCATAGGGTAGTGGTTTATTTACAGAAGAGTGGGTGCTCCACATTTATGGCTACGTCATAAAATGCAACCTCAAATATAGATCCTGTGGCCTCATGACAGCCACACAAAATTATGAGAGAGGTACCTCTTGGAGTTCTTGGTCCCCCTACGTGCAGCCAAGGTCATCTGATTTGGTGGGAGGGGTAACTGACAGCCATTCTACTCCTTGTTTAGAGTGGGAAGGAGGTGTGACTATAGCTTGCTGGCATAGTGGTCAGAGGACATTTCCAGTTAATTCTCCACCCCTTCCTCTGGCTCTTACATTCTTTCCACCAACCTCTTCTGCGAAATTCCCTGAGCCTTGGAGGGGATGGTGGGTGTGGGATGATCTTCTTCCCATTGTAGCAAGGCACTGAACTTTTGGGTCTCTGTATCATCTGTTTTCTGTGGGCTACACACAATAAGAAGCAAGAACATCTTAACAGTGGCTGCTATAATAACCTATGGGTATAAACACAAATGCTTGGTTGATATTTTAGCGGGTACACCATTTCTATCTAACAAAACAGTTTCAGTGACTTCCCACTAGGGCCTATATTCTCCCCTGTCCCAGGTGTTTGGCCAGGTCTACAGTACCAGGTGTGTGTTCCACCCCTAGGAGCATGCATTATATACAATCAAAAATCTGCTGCTTATACATACACAAGATGCTCTACTATTGCATCAGCAGGAACATCTTGTTTGCTATGTTGACAGTGCAATGCATGGGGTCTGTTGTTGAGGAGAACTGTTCTCCACCTCTCATCTGTGTGTTGGCTTTTGGCACCAGAAATCCACCCATCCAGTGGCAGGGAGTTTCCAGCTTACTCCAAGCTTGAGTTCTCCCTCTCCCCTGCTTACATCATGCAGTGTCTTTAGCAATAGGGTTTTTCTGTCTACTTCTTGTGTGCAACCAACATTGGCAATGGCCTTTATTGTTTTTGAAACTTTTAGTGTCCCCCAGGCCTACAGCTCATAGGGGGCAACCCACGTATGGAACTGAGATTTTCATTTAACAACTATGTTGCTTCTGGAAGAGCTTTCTTCCATCCCCATAGGGTTCCTTCTGTGCTTAATGCTTGCTTTTTTTTTAAATGTGTATCTGGAGAAGTTTTTCCCCCTTTATTCTCATGGTTCTTTGTATAGTCCTCCTTCCCCCTTCCCTTTAACTGCCCCGTTTTTACATATTCCTCCCTTAATTACATCTTTATCCTACTATTCTATCTCAGGTTCCTTCTTTCTCTTTACCTCCCTGTTTTCCTTCCATATTCCTGGTCCTTGCAGTTGCATCAGGATATTCACTCACTTATAAGGACTTGATGCTAGGATCCACAGATGAGGGAGAACATGCATCTTTTGTTTTTCTGAGCACATGTTACTTCATTTAATATAAGAGTTTCTAGATCCATCCATTTACCTGCAAATTGTGTAATTTGACTTTGAATCTCTGCTTATTGGATGAGATCCCTTTCTCATGTCCCCATTTCCATAAATCCCTTCAATGAGGCATTTCATGTTTGCAGTACAGTTATTCTGCTTTATCTGAGTTGCTTCCTATGACCACCTGAACTTATTAATTAATTAATTAATTAAATATTATCTTGAGACCTTTCTCTATTTATTTCCTCCAGATTTCCATTCTTTTGGTGAGCCCAGCCAAGAAAAGGATTTAGAGTCAAATATGATGGTCAGCTTAGACATACTAGAGACAGCTCAACCAAGTGCATGGAATAATGAAAGTATTTAACATTTGTAGACTTGAAGGGAGGAAGGTAGTGCTCTCCTGAGAAATTGGACCATGGATTGATAGGTGGAAATTGCCACCACAAATACATTCAAGTAGCAATAACTGGTAATGGTGAGTTTTGATTATGGGATAGAAAGAGAAGGGGGGAGAGAGGAGACATACAGTATTTATTGGTTTCTGAAGTATTACTCAAAGTCCTCTATTTACTCATAGGCTTATATTAAGCATGTAGGATCCCAGTAGAACTCATGTTGACTAAGGAGGGTTTTTATGCACTTCTGAATGGGGTGTGAGAGAGTCTAAGTTCATTGGAGCAACTCTAATGTTGCATCTGACTTTCCTACTAGGGGCTTCACACTAGGGAGCAGTCTTAATATCTGGATGTCTGGATCTGTCACTTTGAGGAAGTTGGAAGAGGGAATGAACTAGGAATAGTCAGGGTGAGTAGATTTTTTTTTTGTATAATAAAGTAAAACTTTTATTTAAATGGATGCTTATTCAAATTAAAATGTTAGAATCTACTGTATTTTTGAAATACTAATTACTGTATTCTGATAATTACTGTAATAGTGCCATTCACTAGGTAAGTGACAAATGAATTTTGTTAAGTAAATGAAATTTTCATGAAATATCTTTCTTCATAATAAACAAAATTATTGCTGAACCTTTATGGTTTTGTCTGTGAAATGGGAAATAAGATAAAATTATATTATTAATAACAGTGGATTTTTACATGGATGGGAGGTTACTAAAAAAGCAATCCTACACGGCAGGAAATCAATATATGATAATTTGTTAAAGATCATTTTTTCATTTCTACACAAAATGTAGACTTGATAAGTGAGGCAAAAGGCATGTTTTATAAGATTTACTTTTATTATTATATTTTAATAATCTCTGTATGTGAATCTCTGAGTATGTGCATTTGAGTGCAGGTGATGTTGCGTGTCATATCCCCTGGATCTTAAGTTACAGCAGTTGTGAGTGGCCTGATGTGGGTGTGGGGAGTTAAACTCTGTTCCTTTACATGAACAATATGGGATCTTAAGTACTGATCCATTTCTGGAGCCCACAAATGCATATTTTGGCAAAGCATTTAATATTAGAAAATGGCATCATTGATTTGTATACATCTGCAAGTTATTTCCTGTATTATGTATGGTTACTCTATTCATTCCTCACAAGACACCAAGAAGCACACTGTATTCCCGTTCCCTTATCCATTCAAAACCTGGGCTGAAATGCAGGAAGAGATTAATATACAAAGCACGAATGTGCCTGATCTGTCTCCACAATCTCCCCTAAGCTCTCCTGTTCTGTGATATATGGATATATATCAGATATATATTCCTGTTCTCTGATATATGGATCCGTTTTAAAGGTATGTGTTCTGATTGAAACATTTCCTCCTGGGGAGTGAAGGATTTCTTTGAGGACTATGGAAGCTTTAACAATTTATAAGATTCCAAAGGTCATTAACATTTTAGGTTGACAAGACCTTCTGTTCTTGTCTAGTTTATGTAAATAGTAAATAATTACTGTGAGAGATGGGTTGTTCAGTAGAGTTTCTTGTAATGTAAGCATGGATTTCTAGGTCTGCAGATCTCCTTTTATATATCATTTGCTGAGTTGGGCGTTTCAGTGATGCAACTCCCTCTGAGTTTCATGCCTTGGCAACCAACTCCAGTAAACTCATCAGTGCATAAAAATGGGCTTGAAAGAGACATTGTCCCTTATTAATTAATTAATTAAGTAAGTAAGTAATTAATTCTTTTTATGAGACAGGGTCTCCCTGTAATCCCAGCTGGCCTGGAAATCGCTAAGTTAGACCAGGCTGCACTTTATATCACAGAAATCTGCCTGTTGCTACCTCCTGAAAGTTAGAATTAAAAGTGTGCACAACCACCAGGCCAGCTATCTTATTTCTTTAACTGATGCCTTTTCTATGATGAATACATTATTCATGTCTCCACAGGAAAAGTGAAACAGAATAGTATGTAAATGCCTAGTTTAAAGTTGTTCTCTTACTTACTGTTAATTAAGTTTAGAAATGATATAATCTTTGTATATCGATTATGTAATCAGTAATCTTTCTAATATGAGACATGGATGCTTGCCATAGATTTCTGCAAAGTGAAGTGAATGTCAGAGTATTTTTTAGCTTTTTTTCTGGGTTTCTATTACATGGGAACTTTCAATGGCAATAGTTTTGGCTAATATGAATCATTGTGGTACATGATTATAATCCCAGCACTAGGGAAGAGACATGAGGATCCCTAGTGATTCTTGATCTAGTCTATCCAACATGCACCAGTATGCCCATGTATACACATGAACATATAAATAAACTGAACACATACATATACAAATAGAGGATAGAGGGAATAAGAGAATGAGAGAGAGAGAGAAAGAGAGAGAGAGAAAGAGAGAAGGAACATAGTAATCTTTGTGAGGCATAACCTAAGTCTCCTTTGCTACAATGAGTAACATTTATTAGCTATTATTATCCCCATTTTAGAGATAATAAACATGTGATATGAAATTTAAGTAACTTCTCCAAATTACCCAGCGAACAAAAAAAAAATCACACAAGAATCCAGGCATTGGTGTTTACATTATGTCACCCTGCTTCAAAAAATACACAACTAGGGAATGGAGAGATGGCTCATTGTTTAAGAAAAGTGTCTTCTCTTGCAGAGGACCCAGGTTCAGTTCCAGGCACCCATATGGCAAGTATCAATTGCCTGAATCTCAGTTCTATGAGATCCAACACTATCTTATGTCCTCCAGTCCATGGCTACTACACAACATGTGTGCACTTACATACATGCAGGCACAATAACTCATACACATAAAGTGGAATAAATAAATAAAAACAAAAGAAATATATAACTAGAAATTCTACTAAACTCCTGGCAAACCCTCTAAAGAAAATTCCATTTTTTGAGTTACATCCTTCTCCCAGTTGAAATACTGGTTTGTGAGGTCCTCATAAGTTTATCCTCAGTGGGATTTGGAGAGATAGAACAATGGTAAAGACAGCGTACTGTTTTTCCAGAAGACTCATGTTTGGATTCCAGCACCCAAATAAAACACTGCTACCTGTACCTCCAGCCCCAGGGGCATCTGAAACCCCCTTCAGGCCTCCATATGCACCTACACATCCCCCCTCCACACACAAACATGTAATTATTAAAATTTAAATAATAGAGGCTGGAGTGATGGCTCAGCAGTAATGAGCACTGATTGGTCTAACAGAAGACCCAGGTTTGAATCCCAGGACTCTCGTGGCAGCTAACAACTGTCCATAAACTCCAGTACCAGAAGATTTGATGATCTCTTCTGTCATCCACCAGCACTGTATAACACATGTGCACTTACATACATGCAGGCATGACACTCATACACTCAAAATAAAAATAAATATAATAATGTGTAAAAGTAAAATTTAAATAGTAGCACTGAGGTACATCTGGGAATAACAATAAATCTTAAAATAATTATCCCATAATTAATCATAAATATTCTCATTAACCAGTAACACAGCAGTTTGTCATTAAACTGTGTTTGTGTGTAGAGCCAAAATATGGAAACAGGCTAGATGTCCATAAACAGATGAGTTGATAAAGAAAATGTGATACAGTTGAGGAACACAGATTACACTCAATAGTCCATTCACAAAATATAAGTAATAATATAGAACATGAAGTTGGGGGTAGGTAATAAGGGAGAAGATGGGGGAAGGGGTCTGAATGTGATCTCAATGTATCTTATGAAATTCTTGAAGAATCAGTAAAAATATTTTTTAGTTCTAAAAAAGTTCTAAAAGAGACTTCTATTCAATTGATTTGGGACAATATATATATATATGATGATTAAAATATATATATATTTTAATCATCTAAAATGTTTTTATAGTTTTAAGTGTACCTTTCGTACTTTCTTATTGTTGTTAATTCTGTGTTCCTCATTCTTGCCTCAGACTTAGGCACTGAAGAGAGGCTTCTTTCTCAATCTCCTGAAGCTGACATTAAAGATACAAAATATGTACAAAGTATAGAACCATGATTGAAAAATAACAGGCAAAATAAATCACTTTTCCTCAAGCAATTTAGTATAATTTTGGGACACGAGTTATTTAAGTATCAAAGATACCTATACTTTTAATCATTTGACGTAATTCTAAAATAATTATGTTGTTTATTCCTTAGGCTAAATTGCATATTTAATAAAAGTGTGTATTTTATGTCTTATGTCAAATATATTCTCATGCCAAGGCCAAGAAACACAGAGTGCATGATGTTGAGATTTGTGGAGCTTCTCTTGGAAAATACAAACAGGCAAACAAATAGGAATGTAAACATGTGGGTAACATAAAACATTACTTACCAATATATGCAATTAATATTAAGATATTAGATTTTCAGTATTTTTATAGATCTAACAATTTTGAATTTTTCTACACTTGTGATTTCTGGTTTCAAATGTTACCTAATTGAATTTGGAATATTAGATTACTAGGGAGAATACTTTTTTTACTATGCCTTTTATGTTTTTTGTAGCTATATTTACATATCTTTGTCTTAAAAGAACAAAATATTTTTAGGATTCGTAAGGAAAATTTGTTTCCTGAATTTCATGTTTAGGAAGCTCTGTGCATTATCTCATTGCATTGTTTTATAAATAAGGACATATTTACAAAGGCATTAAGTTACATTTAATTCCTGAATGTAGAAACCAGTCAGTCTGTTTGCAGGAATACTGTAAGCTGACTATACTGTGGAGGCCTGGGGCAGGGAAGGCACTGACAGCAGCATGCCTGTTGACAGAAACATTCCTCTAGCAAAAGATGATTCCCTTACAATGCAGGTGTCACTCACACTGAGAGCAGGGCCTGCTATTCAATTCATGACATGCTTAGTCTAATGTCCAAAAAATTTCTTGGAGGCAGCATTTGTTAGAAAATGGATGATATCTTATTAATAAGTATCACAAGGGTTTTAGGACTTAATTGATACTTTCATAGATGAGTGTTTTATTACTGCACGGGAATGCTACATTCAGTGGCTCTTAGAATTTTCACTGCCAATTCTTGTTAGAAAATAGAAGAGGGGTAGGAATAGGAGAAAGAGGAGGTGGAAGGGGGGAAGAGGATGGGGAGGAAGAAGAGGAGGAAGAGGAGGAGGGTAGCAGAAAGAAATGTAGAAGTAGAAGGGGAGGAAGTAAGTTAAGAAAGGATGGGAATAAAGGACCTATAGGGAGGAGGAGTAAATTAGAAGAACAGTTTCAGCAGGAATGAGATTTTGTTGAGCAAAATGAATGTGATCACAATGCACTGTACCTCAGCAAATGACCTGGTACCCCGATTTAATTCTGTTGGAGGAGGAAGTAGGGATTACATTTCAACTTACAGAACCAGGAAAGTACTTTCTGAATAGGACCAGAGTAGGCCAGGTATTGAGACTAACAATTCACAAATTATACCTCAGAAAATTATACTGCAAAGCTCACCATCATTCCAGTACCAGAGGCAGGCTATGGAATGGGAAAAGATTTTTACCAGTTCCATATCTCATACACAATTAGTGTCTAAAATACAGAAAGAGCTCAAAATAACACCAAGAAAATAAACAATTGAAATAAAAATTGTGGCATGGAAGCAAGCAATACATGAAATACAGTAGACTGAGAAATATTTTTAGAAGCATTTCATTACAGCTTTAACATACTCAATAACAATTTCCAGAGCAATGATACATCTCTTTCAAAAGTGGCTATAAAAATTTTAGGTTCACAGTTGAATTAATACAGTTATACAATATTGAACTCAGTATAAACCCTGTAAGACATAAAACTGAGTTTTTAACCTTTAAAAAAGATCTCCATTTTATTTTAAAATATACTGCTTCTTTCAGAAAGACTTACTGTTTTTGATAATAACACAAAGAAATATTTTTTAAAAATCTTTAGATATCAGGGAAATAAAAAATAAAAGTACGTTGGCACAATGACTCAGATAAAACAATAGTAACAAAAAGAAAAGAAAATCAATTGAAAACAAATGCTGGCGTGGATGTATGGAAAGTGGAACACTTATTCATGGCTGGTGGCAGTGTAATCTCC
The DNA here is from genome assembly GCF_000622305.1 of Nannospalax galili. Taxonomy (NCBI): domain Eukaryota; kingdom Metazoa; phylum Chordata; class Mammalia; order Rodentia; family Spalacidae; genus Nannospalax; species Nannospalax galili. The sequence continues at coordinate 500,633 of NW_008353482.1, read as the reverse complement.
TTCAGCAACTATGGAAATCTCTGTGGAGTTTCTTCAAAAAGCTAGAAATGCATCTAAGACATGACCTAGCTATAGTACTTTTGGGCATATTCCCAAAGGGCTCTATATCTTACTAAAGAGATGAATGCACATCTGTTTTCATTGCTTCTCTATTCCTAATAGCTTGGAAATGGAAACAGCCTAAAGCATCATCAACTGATGAAAAGATAATGAAAATTTAGTACATCAAATAATGGAATATTATTCATCTATAAAAATTAGAAATTATTAAATATGCAGATAAATGACTCGAGCTGGATATAATTAGAGTGATGTAACCCAGACCAAGAAAGAAAATACATTGTATGTACTGTCTTGTACATGGATGAGAGCTTTGGTCTTTAGTTTTGTGTGTTAAAATCTTAGTACCCTTAGAAGTAGGGCATACAAGGGAAATACACTCTTGTTTTAGGTGTTTGAACAGTATGCAGAAACATTATATAGAATCATTAGGATTTGCTGCACTTCCAACTTGAGAACCATGTCAGAACTGGGGTGGGATGGATATGATGAGTGCTTTAAAACTAGAGGGTGTTCCAGGGTGAGTATCAGTGTACTAGTTGAATTATGTACCATTAGTTATTTATCCTTTTAAGTTCAAAATCATCAGGGCTGTGATATGGCTCAGTCAGGAATGTGCTTCGCTTGGAAGCATGAGCACCTGTTTGATCGACAGAACTCACATGAGAAACCTGCACATGGTAACTTAGGTTTGTAATTCAAGGATTTGGAAGGTAGAACCAGGACATCGCTGGTGCTTTCTGACCAGCTAGCATAGACTGTTTGGTGAATTCCAGGCCACTAGAATCACTATCTCAAGAAGAAAGAGAGACAGAGTTAGGAGAAGGAAGAAAGAAGATGGATGGATGTCACTTGAGGAACAATAACTACGGTTGTCCTTTGGCCTACACAGTCCTACACCCACTTTGGTGTGCCCCCCACGACAGTAACCCATATGCATAGAAAAAGATCAAAATGTGCATAATTTGATTTAGATTTGTTTTCTATAATAAATGCCCCTTAAATTATTTCTTCACCATTCAGAGTCTAGAAGACACATCAGACTAACTTTACTCTTCCCGGGTTAGAATGACACCATTTCCTCAGTAAATCATTGCAGGTTTATTAGAGGGCTCTTATAGAAAGAAAGATCTGAAAAAATGCTATGCCTCATACATGTAATCAGGGAACCTGGAAAGCTCACATAGCAGGATTGCCTTAAGAACCATGGAAGCCTGAGCTCCATATTGACTTCTCCTCCAGTTTTGCATACAACATTAATATCCTATGTCAAAAACACACTCAAGGGCCGGGCCTGGTGGTACATACCTTTAATCCCAGCACTTTGAAGGCAGAGGCAGGCAGATCTTTGTGAGTTCAAGGCCAGCCTGGTTTACATAGTGAGTTTCAGTTCCAGGACAGCTGGGGCTACAGGGAGACCCTATCTCAAAAAAGACAAAAAACAAAAAACAAAAAAACAAAAAAACCTCCCCCCCAAAACAACACATTCAAAAACTAGATTAAAAAAAACCATAAAACCCCAACATGTACCAAAATAATGAAAACTAAAGATAAACATTAGTACACCTGGTTTAACTCATTGCAGATGGTGTCAATTTGATTCTAAGTCCTGTCGGGATAGAGCAAAGATGTGCATTTCTGTCTACTAGCTCAAACATGCATTCATATCTGTAATTGTGTCTGTGTGTTCGTGTGAATCTATACCAATTAAAATTGAACTCCAACCAGCATTTCAACATCACATAAACTCCCACAAAATTAAATCAGGCTTTTCTCCCCATTGAGTTGATCATATAGAATGCATGAACTTGATGGCAGGCCCACTCAAATCTTGGGGTCGGAGCTAGAAGCAGACAGTCATTGTCAGCCCATAGCCATGATAGGCCCCAGCCAGATCTTGTTAGGTTGCTGGCACATAGGATGAAGACACTCTACAGCCAGATACAAGCTTCAGCACCTAGGAAAAATGGACCCCTATATTAACTGAAATTTGGAGCCTGGAACTAGGTGAAAGTTAGTGTTTTGCCTGCATTTCTCCTTCACTTTTCCCACTTGTGCTGCAACATCCAGGAAGGAGGGAGAGAGATGATGATACATCAGCTCTGATTGAGAAGTCTCCCTTGTTACAGCCAACTTTTCCTTTCCCTGCCTAGATTTGAGATTGTTGTCCAGATTGGTCGCTATACCATACCTCCTTTACATGCATCAACTCAGACCATCAGAGGCAACTTGAACTTATATAAGCCTCTGTAGAGAAGATTTTTGCCAGTCAGGCTCCTGTCTGGAGTCTAGCTCTCAGCTAGATCCAGGATCTGGCCAGGGGCTTGACTTCAAGACTCTCATCAAAGGAGGAGGACTTCTCCTGTGACCTGCAGGAGACAGACCTGCTGGAGCCCCAGCCTAGGTAGTGAGCTCACTGGCATCCTACTGTTCCTGCTCTCAGTGATGTTGCTCCTGCTTTCTGTGGAGGAATTTTTTTTCCTGCCTCTGAGCCTAATGCTCCTGATTCCAGATTTACCAATAATGTCCCAGCTTTTGAAACCAACTGCTTCATCTACATTTAGGGGGGATCAGTTGAACATTCATTGCCTGGGACAAGAAACCCACCTCCTCTGTCACTGCCCTAGTCTTTTTTAAGCCCTGGTATGTCAGGAGTTGCTGGGTCCATGACAGCATCCAATGCAGATTTTACCAACTAAGAACACTGTTATCATACAGTTCCTATCTGCTTCAGTCTGTGAATCTCCACTTAATTTGTAAACATTCAACTCCCTGTACATACCAAACCCCTCCATGCTGTTATTCTATATACTTATAACACAGGTGTATTTATCTGAGTTGTTTTCTGGGATTGCCTATCCTATTATCCATAAAATTAACTTTATTGCTTTTTCTTCTACATATATGTAGGACTTCAAAGACATTAAAATATATCTTCTTTCAGAATCTCAGTGCGAATCTAATCCTTAAAGATTTTATAGTTACCTCTTCAGAGGGTGAAATGTTGGAGGGGAGGGAATGGGCATGGATTTGATCAAAACGCCTTATATGCATGTATGAAATTCTCAATAAAGTTTTTTTAAAGTTAAAAAATATAACTCTAAAAGATCAAATTAGGTTTTTGTTTCTAAGATTTAAACATTCTTTAACTCTCAAGAACAGGTAACAGTCCAGTTACAGAAACCTTGAGTCTCCTTCCACAATAGCTTTCCCTTCCCCTAAGGTAGGAATTGGCTAGGCAGTTAGGATAAAAAGACCCCAAAGAAAAGTAGCCAGTTTCTTGGCTAAAACTCACAATGTCCTTGGGCCTCTTAGCAACATACTCCACTCCAAAGGCCAAAAATGTTGAAAATATTTGGGAGCTTTTATGTAATCCTTAAAAGATTTTAGGGTTACCTCTTCAGAGTGGGGATGGTAGAGTAGCCAAAAGCCCCATAAAAAATAAATAAATCAAAGAAGAAAGAGTACATGAAGTTATCAGAAAAAAAGTGTGATGGGGAGATATGGGAGGAGTTGGATGGGAAGGTGCACACATGGATTTTATCAAAACGCCTTATATGCGTGTATGAAATTCTCAATAAATTATTTTTAAAAAGACTTTACATTTATCCTATTATACGGTGCACTCTGCCAAGCCTCTAGGATCCATTATTAGTGTATAGTCTCTATCCTTTTTCTTTTGCCATGTCACATAGAGGGGATTCCATAGCACTTGCTGTTTCTAATTTGCCTTTTGCTAATTACACTGTCTCCTTATATTCAGGCAGTGTTTGCCATGGTCTTAGATGTGCGTTTCCCTAAGACCCAAGAGTGTGTTATAAAATGGGGTTACTGGATCTCTGAATCGATTACTTAAAACAAATCTATACAATAGTATATTCAGTTTTACTTAAGGCATTTGTTCTTTTACTTGAATTTGTAAGGTGCTATGAAGATTTGGCCTTTGGAGTGCTCTTTATATTATGATATGTAAATATTTTCTCTGTTTCATTAAATTGTGTATTTCACTTTTCTTTTTTATCTCTTTGAGTCAGGTAATATTCTTGGGCCCATATGGCTTCAAAGTTGTGACCTTCCTGGTTACTATTTTTTTAAATGTTTTTATTTTTATTATCTTTCTCAGTGTATCTATCCACCTCTGTCTCTGTCTCTGTCTCTCTGTCTCTGTCTCTCTGTTTCTCTCTCTCTCTGTGTCTGTGTGGTATATTTTCTTTGTGTGTGTATGTTTATATGTAGGTCAAACACAGGATTAGAGAGCAGAGGAAATCTTTTGGTGTCTTCTTCACTTTCTTTCTTCCTAATTTCTTTGACCCAGGTAATATTCACTGTACAGACTATATGGAGTCACCAGTTGGCTAAGGCTGCATTGATAGTGAGCTTTAAAATATATGACTTTGGCTGTACCGTCCCCATTGAAATGGGCTTTTAAGGTAGGTGCTAGTGATCAGAACCCAGATTCTTATGTAGATCTGTTAATCATTTTACTGAGCCTTTTATCCATCCTCACATTTTACTCTCAATGCTATACAGCACAATAAAACTTTTTTTTCTGACAGGCTTTGATGTACTTTTTTATATCTTTTACTTGTATATTTGGTTTAAATCACCTGTGGCTATGCAGCTTGAATCCTGTGTTTCTTTGATTCTCTAAGTTTAAGTCTCACATTTTGGCATATGCTGTATATTGAGTTGATTTTCTATAGCATGTGGTGAAGATTTGACTTTCTATTTCAATAAACTTGCCCAAGACAGTTTATTATTATTATTAATTATTTTTATTATTACTATTACATGTGTATTTGGGGACATGTGTGAAGAATGTGTGTGGCTGTCAGGGGACAACTTTGTTGAGTCATTTCTGTCTGTTCACCTTCAGATAGGTTCCAGGGATTGAACTTGAGTCATCAGAATTGTGTGCTAAGCTCTTTTTTGGTGGAATTAACTGAATTACAACTATATACATAGGATTCTTACAACTGATTTGCTAATTACATAAAAATGAGTTAGCTAGGGATTTGACAGAGTGTCACTGATTCTTCTGTAATGTCAGAAAGCACTGACTTTTGAATAGCATTGTCTATCTGACAACAGCACTTGAAGATATTATAATTTATTTGGGTGATTCACCCAATACCTACTTAAATATATATTTTAAATTGAAGCTTTATTTATCTTTCTATTTTGTCTGTATGTAAGTGTGAAAATGGTGTGCCAAGACATGCACATGGAGATCAGAAGACAACTTATGAACATTTGTTTTCTGCTACTTCCTGTGAGTCCCAGGAATTAAACTCAGGCAACAGACTTGGCCTTCGGTATCTTTATGCACAAAATCATCTCAGCACCTTCCCTCCAGATTTATTTTAGAGTCACAGAATACCTACATAGTTTATACTTCTATAATGATAAATCATTAAGAGTTGAATAAATAACCATGTCCTTTTAGAAGAATACTAGCATATTCTCCCCTAGGGCTTACCACCTGCCTAATCACAGGGTATTGATCATAATAGTGATGCCAGGTGTAGTTTCATTCTTGTGGAATCTGTAGTCAATTCAATCAGAGAGTGGTAATATACTCCCATCACATAAGTGTCACCTTGTACCAGTGGGCCTGTCAAGTCATTATTGTAGGACACAAGGTTCACAGCTGCAGAAGATTTAAGATTACTTTTCTCCTCTGGTAGTATACACAGCATCATACAGCATTACGTATGAGAGCTATACAGTAGGAATGAATTTCCCAGTTCAGTACAAGTGTGATTGTTCCATGTTCTATAGCTCAAGTACATGTTGTCTCCAGCGATCAGGTATTAATGTCAAGTTCTTGAGGGTAACTAAGTGTACTAGCAATAGTTTGTAATGTTTGAGGGGCTGGGTCCAAGGAACACACCAGAGAACATATCCAAAACATTTAACTTGTGGCTGGAGACATGGCTCCAGTGGTTAAGAGCACTAGCTGCTCTTGCAGAGGATCCAGGTGTGTAAACTGTCCCACCTCTAGCTGAGAAACTATTGGAAATTGATAGCTTCTGGGAGAGGGAGAATGAATTTTCTTTAAAATTGTGGCCTCTTATAGTTCAACCACACTCCAGGGGATGGTCACATACCCAAGAATATATGGGTGGCACAAATTCAGCTAGATGAGTTTAAAAAGAAAAACAAACAGAAGACATAAAATTAGGTGGGTATGGAAGAGGGCACGCACCAGAGAAGAGTTGGGAGAGGGAGGCAAATATGATCAAAACACATGATATGAACTTCTCACTTAAATGTGATGAAAGTAACAATCTACTTTGTCATATTGTCCAAGCCCATCCCTAGCTGAGGAAATGATTGGAAAATGAGAGCTGCTGGGATAGGAAGACTCAGTTTTCTTTAAGCATATGATACAAGTAGGTTGAGTGGGACCCAGGGTATGGACCCACATCTAAGGATGTTTGGGGAAGATAAATTTGACTTGACAGACTTTTTTGTGGTCTTTTTTTTGAAACAGGGTCTCTCTGTAGCCCCAGCTGTGCTGGAACTCACTATGTAGACCAGGATGGCCTTGAACACAGAGATCCGCCTGCCTCTGCCTCCCAAGTGCTGGGACTACAGGCATGTGCCACTGTGCACGGCTGAGGATATGAAGGAAAGGAAAGTGAGGGAAGGCCTGAGATGAGATGGAAGAGGGCATTATGGGGAAGAGAGTATAAGTATGATCAAAGTACATTGTATGAATTTTCAAAGAATCAATAAAATTTTTCTTTTGGTCTTTTTGAGACAGGGTCTCCCTGTAGCCCCAGCTCTCCTGGAACTCACTATGTAGACCAGGCTGGCCTTGAACTCACAGAGATCCGCCTGCCTCTGCTTCCCGAGTGCTGGGATTAAAGGCATGCACCACCACACCTGGCCAATAAATGTATTAAAAAAAAAAGAAATAAAAATCTGAGGAGAATTCAAACCTAGCATCAGATATGAGAAACTGCATGTGATGTTTGTCCTTCTAGGTCTGGATTACCCTACCCAGGATGATGATTGCCAGTTCCATCCACTTATATATAAATTTCATAATTTCATTTTTTGAGAGCTCAATAATAGTGCCATTCTTTCATTATTCATGCATCAGTTGATGGACATCTAGTTTTTCCCCCATTCCCTTGTTATTGTAAAAATGGCAGATTATATATATATATATATATATATATATATGCTCATAATATTTATAAATCTCTTTAGGAGGACATAGAGGTTTGAGGTATTAGCCCAGGAATGATATGTCTGTGTCATATGGTAGATCACTTTCTATCTTTTTGAAGAATCGCACACTGATTTCCATCGTGCCTGCATCAGTTTGCACTCCCAACAGTAGTGGGTAGTAGTTCACCTTTCCCCAGTTCCTGGCCAGCACTGGTCCTAGTTTGTTTTGGATCTTAGCCATTCTGAGTAAGATGAAAACGCAAAGTGGTTTTAATTTTCATTTCTGCGGTGATTAATTATTTTGAACTCTTGCTTAAATATTTCTCATCTATTTGCATTTTGTCTTTTGAGAAGTTCATGTTCAATTCCTTGCCTCATTTTATAATAGGGTATTTTTTCCTTTTTGTTTAGGGTTTTATTTTTTTTTAGTTCTTCATATATTCTACATAATGTATCTTTGTCAGAGTTATAGATGATTAAGATTGTTTTCCCATTCTGTAGAATGCCTCTAAATTCAAATTATTCTTCCCCATATCAAATTATTATATATCCCATATATATGTACATGAAATTGGGTATTGGTGGTATGGGGGATATGGGGAGGGAATCTTAGGATCAAAATATGTTGTATGAAATTCACAACTATTTCATTGAGATAAGAGGGAAATGTGAAGAGAAAAAGAATCCTGGAGCCTTTAGAAAGCTGCTAGTATTCAGAGTCAAGTAACCATGTGCCATTTCCTTTCTTCCATCTCAGTTGTTTTTAGTAAACGTTTGTTTATCCACATATCTATTTATTCAGTGCATGCATCCGTGCATGAGTGTGTGTGCACGCACACGCAACTGTGTGCTATGGTGTGTGTTTGTGGAGGTCAGAAGAAAAACTATGGAGCTTTTTTCCTCTACCCCATGTTGGTTTGCTTAATTGAAATCAGGGTGCCAGGTTTAGTAGAAGACACCTTTAACAACTGAGCCATGTTGATAGTCCTCAACTGATTATTTTCTTATAGATAACTTTTTTTTGAGCTTTTAAAATTTCAAGTATTTCCCACTCAAATCCAGAACCCTCCCTGATCCATGCCTCCCCCTAATCCCCCACCAAACCCTATGCACTCTGCCATATATGCTGAGTCCTATTAATTCAGGTGTTTGTACCCAAATATCCTTCAGTTTAAATGTGTCCACTGGAGTCTAGTCAGTCCATCCAGTGGTCATATATAAGTCATACTCTCCCTCACCCAGCAGCAATCAGTCTTAAATAGTTTTCAATCTAGTGCTGGCTTGTCACCTATTTCTCACCTTGCCTTTGAGGCCTTCTTTAATTGAGCTGACATGGGTTCAGCACTCAATGCCACTGCTGCCACAGGCTCAAATGAGCAAGCCTCCAGTGGCCTGGAAGCCTCCACCTCCCTTTGTTTGTGATCCAGCCCTGGCTCTTACAATCTTTCAGCCTCCTCTTCCATGAAGGACATTGAACCAGGGGTGGATGAGGTTTCATACAGGAGTCCCATCCTACACTCTACCATCTCTTACTCTTTAAAACATGGTCAGTTGTGGCCGTCTGTATGCATCACACTCTGATGTACATGGACGCGTCGCTGGTGAGAGTGGGGGGGTCCATTAGCCCTCTCTCTACCCCTTATTTGGCTATATTCCATGAGCCTTAGTTGTAGAGATTTGACTACAGTCATGTCACCTAGTGCTGGGCATTTCCCAGACATATGTTCTCTGTGCCTGACCAGATATTCAACTCTGCAGTAACCTCCATCTGTTACAGAAAAGAAGGTTCCTTGATGAGTTCTGGATGGCATGCTTGTCACTCTAAGGAAGGCCTCTTCTATCTGGCACTGCGTTCTCTGTCAAGCAGCTACCAGGAGTACATATGCCTTAATTTTCAATCTATGTGCATTTCTCATGGGGTTTCTACGGTATCATTTTTCCCTCTAGGTTTTGAAATATCCTTTAGAAAATTAATTATATACCTAACAGTATTGTCATTGTATTTGTGGCAATTTATCTCTGGGCTGTTTAGATTTGTACACCCCTAATACTGAAATGGTGAGAATATTTTCTGTGTATCCTTATATACTATCTAAGGAGAAATATTGTTTCAGGAAATTTTAATTAGTTAAGGTAGTCCTCTTTCAACTTTGCAGTTATAAAATATTTGGTATATTCTGAACAGTTGATTCTTATGAGCTATGTGATTTGAAAATGTGTTGTTTCATCAATTGAACTGTGGTTTTCCTTTGTTATTGTAGGCTCAGGTATTGTTCATGATTTATTTTTTATTTGCCTATTATAATTTTGTGGTTCTTGATCTTTTAGGGATAGCATTTCATTGGGTCTTATATTCCATGCTTTTACTTTTCTTGTGCTTACATGCATAGGCATGTAGAGTTATAACTTTGTCTCCCAGTCATGTATTTTCCCTGTTCTAGTATCATTTTCTTCCCATAGAGTGATTTTGGGAAGGTTATTTTATATGTATATTTATCTACATAATTTGTGGAGATCAGCATTGATTCTTTAAATATTTTAATTATTCACCAGTGAATTCAGCTTGAATGGTCAGGATTTTAATCTAAAGAATAATCACCTTAATGTGGAAGGGGACTCTGCTTTGCTGAGCATTCAGTTCACAACTCAGCCTTGGCTATCATTCACATCTTTGTCCCTGAACAGAGAAAAATGTGAGTAATGTACATGTGACTTAGTTTACCAGGTCACCTGGTAATTTTTTATGCAAAGTCAATATGCAGCATATATGACACAGAATCTAAAGAGATTTCTTGGTTAGGATCAAGCTACAGAAAATTACACCACTGGAGGAAAATATGTATAATAAGTAGAAATTGAAAAATTTACCTGGTAATTTTATTGCACTGTTAGCTGTAGTGTTCCCACAAGTATACTATAATTTGAATGATTTAATCAAATTGAAGGCCTTTTATTTAATTTTCCCTTTCATTTAATCATAGGATTTTTTTGTAATTATTATCATTGGTGAATAATTATATAAGAATTTTATTGATAAGGTATAATCATGTCATATTTTGTCAGTTATTATCTTCAATTGTTCTAAAAATGAAGCTTAGATAATTGAAGCAAAAAGAATTTTTGAAAGATTAATACTTTCCATTTTACTGAATTTTTGTGAATTTCATAAAGTATATTTTGATTATATTTTGATCAGTCCTCTATCTGCACCATTCCTTCTTACTCCCCCTTACCCACTTTCCTGTA
>NW_008353482.1:457125-490117 GCF_000622305.1 Nannospalax galili | reverse complement strand
ATGTGTGTGTGTATCTATATATATATGTATGCCTATCCAGTCAATTTTGTGTCCCAAATGTCCCTTAGTGGGTCCAGTGGGCCTGATATCAATGCCATATATGGTCTCTGTCCTAGTTTGTTCTTCATTGCTGTGACAAAACACTCTGACCAATACCAACTTGGGGAGGAAAGGGTTTATTCAGCTTACATCTCCCAGGTCTCAGTCATCAGGGAGCCCAAGGTAGGAACTCAGGGCAGGAACCTGGAAGCAGGAGCTGGAGCACAGGCCATGGAGGAATGCTGCTTACTGGCTTGCTCCCCTGGCCCCTGCTCAACCTGCTTTCTTATGCAACACAGGCCCACCTGCCCAGGGCTGTCACCACCCACAGTGGGCTGGGCCCTCCCAAACCAGTCATCAAGAAGATGCCTTCAGACATGGCCACAGGCCAGTCCAGTAAAGGAAATTCCCCAGTTGAGGCTCCCTCAACCCAGGTGTGTCATGTTGACACTAAAGCTAACCAGCACAGTCTCAGTCTTATGAAGAGGACCTTAAATCCAAATAGAAAGTAGTTGGTTATTTTTATTAGCATTATTGTGTGTGTGTGTGTATGTGTGTCTGTGTGTGTGTCTGTGTCTGTGTGTGTTGTGTTATGTTGTCTATGGCAATGCACATATGACTCCAGTCCCCTTAGAGTTTAGAAGAGGGTGTCAGATCCCCAGTAGCTGGAGTTACAGGTCATTAGCCACCTGATGTGATTGTTGGGAACTGAACTCTGAAACTCTGCAAGAACAAAATGAACTCTTAACCACTGAGCCATTTTCCAGACACTCAAATGGCATATTTTGAGAAAATATTCAATACTATGAAACACTACCAGTCGTTGGTGTATACGCACAGCTTGTTTACCTCATTCAGTGCTCTCAGTGCACCAAGAATCAGACATTCCATTGCTCAGTTGGAAAACCCGAGCTGATGTGCAAGGATAAATTAATACACAAACCTTAAATGTGTTAATCCAATCTCTATGGTCTATCTTTAACTCTCCTGTATTAGTAGAATTTTTCTGGCATATGGATCTTTTGTGAAGCTGTTTTATCTAAATTGGAATATTTTCGTCTTGTGAGGAGAGGATTTCTTCTAAGACACAGGAAGCTTCAGTAATTAAAAGACTTTAGAAGACCATAAATTTGTTAGGGTGATACGGCTTCTTCCTCCTGCCTAGTTTATGTAAATAGTAATAATTACTGTGAGACAAGAGATTGTTCAGGAGAGCTGCTTGCCATATGGGCATTGCTTCCTAGGTCTGCAGACCTTGTTTGTCACTGCCATTGCTGGGCTAGGTATTTCAGTGAAACAGCTCACTCTGAGTCAGCCACATGTCTACTAGCACCTCCAATAAGCTATTGGTACAACAAGCAACAATCTATTCTCTGGTACCAATTTCTGTTCTAGTTTGCTTAAATTTGCTGTGATAGAAATACTGACCAAAAACAATTTAGTAAGGAAAGGGTTTATTTGGCTTACGGTATAGTTCATCACCAAGGGAAGCCAAGGCAGGAACTCAGGACAGCAAACCAGAGCACAGATCATGGAGGAACACTGCTTACTAGTTTGGTTTGCTCCCCTGTCCAGTGCTCAACCTGCTTTCTTATATAATACAGGAACACCTGCCCAGAGGTGGAATTTCCATAGTGGACTGGGCCCTCCCACATCACTCAACAATCAAGAAAATGCCTCACGGACATGGAAATTCCTCAGTTGTGATTCCCTGTACCCAGACTGTCAAGTTGAGAACTAAACATATCTAGCACATTTACACATTGTCAACCTGACAGAAACACATCAGTTTTAAACACATTTCCAATTCTTATCACCAAGATCTCATGTTAGCATTAATATTACAGCATAAAACAGTACAACTTAAGAATTCCCAGTTAAAAAAATTCTAACCCTTTAAATGTTCAAATTGTCTTGGCTGGGTGCATTGATAACACAGTGGACAGGAACAGGAATGACAGAATATGTGCACTTCTGTGGGGCGGGGGTGGTAATGGGAGAATGCCATTTGTGATGTGGGTATAAAGTTGAATAAGATTGTTTGGGATGTTCTATATGAAATACATAAAAAATTAATAAAAATTTCTAATAATGGTGGATGCCTGTAAAATTCAAAACAAGTTAAGTACTGTCTTATCTAAAAAGGGAAGAATTGGGGACACTTATAACAACTAGATCAAGGCTGAACATCTGGGACTCACTCACAATCTTCTGGGTTCCAAGGGGCTTTGTCAGCTCCAGTTCTCTGACTCTGCCATCCACAGCCACACAGCTTGTCTCATAGGCTCATGTCATTCCACTCCACACCAGCTGCTGCCCTTGGTGGTTATCCCATGATCCTGGTATCCCCAGTAGGTGGGGGTGTCATTTGTAACTGAGGCTGTAACTTCTCCAATGGCTTCTCCTGGCCTCTCAGGGTACAAAACCTCAGCTCGTCTCTGTGATCCATTCATGTCTTCAAAACCAGTATTATATAGGATACTCTTATACATTACCAAGTTTTGATTACAGCTTGAGAGAGAACCCTTGTCATAGTTCCAGGTTCGTAGGAAACAATGACAGTCTCATTATTCAAGGGGACAGGTGTGAAGCTGTGGTTTGTTTGAGATGGGCACAGCTCTAGCTCTTAAAAGGGAAACACAGCTCATGGGTCATGAGCAAAATCTACAGTTCCAGGTTTGCAGGACAGGAACACAGCTCCAGGTTCACAGGATAGGACTCCAACTTAAGGCTCAGAGGAGGTGAACACAGTTCCAGGTTCATGGGAGGGGTCACTACTTCAATTACATTGGTTTCTATTTTCTTGTCTTCTTTGCTCTGTCTACCTGATTATATTCGTATTTAAGATGGCACATTTTACCTTCTTTACAGCGCACAAAGGTATGTGTTTTGTTGTTCATGATCAAGATTCTGGTTGACTTTTTTGGTCATTGTGGCCTTCACATCATTTTGCAGAGAACCTCCACCACTGCTATCTTGGCTCTTCAGTCATTTCCTTTCTTAGTTGCCATGTCCTTCCTTTCCTGCCTCCAGCTTGTCACCTGAATAATAATGGCCAGCCAGTCCTTCTGTGATGGTAATTTATTTCATGGTAACTTTGTTTGCTCAGGGATATAATAATATTTCTCAGGAAATACTTTCAGCTTTTATTGTAGAGATCTATTAGAATGAAAGTTCTAATGAAATGCATGGCTTACATATGTAATAAGGGCACATGGAGAACTGACACAGCAGAATTGCATCATGTTCCAGGCCAGCATATATTATGCATTTGCTTCTACTGGAGATATAGAAGAGCTTTAGACAGCCTCTGTAAATAAATAAATAAAATAAAAACTTAAATGAAATAATAAGGCAGAACAATTCCAGATTATACCAAAATCACAAAAGATCTGGACTCTGGATTTCCTCATTATGGTTTGTTTCAATTTTTTTCTAAATCTTATTTGCTGACAGAGGAAGCAAATGCATCTATGTGTACTAAATCACATATGTGCACATATGTATAACCATATCTCTGAGTGTTGATGTGCATCGATCTGAAGTAAACACGAAACCTCATCTTCTAGCATCGCATGACCTCCCATACAACCAGCCAGACATTTCTGTCTAAAAAATTTTCCTGGTTACAGCTAGTTCTTGCTTTTCCTTCTTTGGTTTAAGATTGTTCTCAAGATTGGTCCTTATTCTATACTTCTTTTACATGCACACACAGTCCACCAGAGCCAATGTGAGCTTTCATACAACACTGAGGAAGGAATTTTTTCTAGTCAGGCTCCTGTCCAGAGTCCAGCTCTCAGCTGGATCCAGCCTCTGGTCAGGGGCTTGACTATAAGGCTCCAATCAGAGAAAGACTGCAGAGGCCTGCAGGAGACAGACCTGCTGGGGATCCAGAACAGGCAGGGAACTTACCTGCTCTGAGTGATGCTGCTCCTGCTTCCTATGTAGGAAATTTGTTTCTGCTTTATATTCCACTGCTCCTAATCTGCAAACAGCACACCTTCAATACCAAGTGCTTCACCTATAAGTACTGGGATTCTTCTAGGCCTGCCAGGGAAAGGGGACCTGCTGCCCCTACTACTGTCCTACACGTTTTGATAACCTAAAATATATAGAATTGTGGGGTCAAGGGCTATACTCATCTAGAAACCAGAAGCAAATTTTACCAGCTAAACATACTGTTATCATAACACTCCTGTCTTCAGTCTGTGAGTCTCCATTTACTGAATTTTTCAAGGTTTAGCTCCTTGTTCCTACCAAACATTTCTATGAAGTTATTCCATTATCTTTATAACACAGTTAACCTGATTTTACTCAAGCATTCCCAACAATTGTATTGAAGTTTGAGGAGGAATTACTGCACCTTTATCTCAGAGGACAGAATCAGAGCTAGGGAGGGCTGGATAAGATGGGCTCTTCCTAGAAAAAGATTAAAAGGATGTTCTGTAGTGAATATTACTGTGGCAGTTGACTTGTATTCAAATGATTATTTTTATTTTTAAAGTCAAGACTTGCAGGGCAATGTGGCTCAAAAAGATGCCCTTGCAAGCATGGCCACCTGAGTTTGGTTTACAGAGCCCACATGAAAAAGCTACACGTGGTATCCCAGGATTGTAATCCCAGCACTTGGGAGGCAGGGACAAGGAGATCACTGGGGCTTACTGGCTGGCCAGCATAGAGAACTTGGTGACCTGAGGAACAACAACCCAGGCAGTCCATTGACCTATATAGTCAGGCACTTCATGCTAATTTTGCTTACACAGGGCTAGAATGGTACTTTGTCTTTAGAGAATCCTTGCTACTGTATTCAAGAGCTCTACTAGAAAGAAAGTTTACTTTTTACAGCTGGTGTCAATTTGATTCTAAGTCCTCTCAGCTGACAGAAAACAATAAAGATACCTGTATGTACTCAAGCATGTGGATATCTATATATCTATATCTATATAAGTGTCTACATGTGTCTTATAGTACTGAAATAAACAAGATTTCTGACCATTGCTCATGGATCACCTAACCTCCAACACAGTGAGTCATTTCTTCCCATTAAGCTGATCATGTAGCATAAAATACATGTACCCAGGTTGTAGGGTTGAGAGGGGCAACAGGGTTGGATCTTGGTGGCAACACCCTGGAGAAAAGCCTTGGGTGCAAGGAGTCATCATCAGTGGACAACCAAAATTGGCAAGCCGCAGAAAGATTTTGCTCCCTTTTAGGCAGCTGGATTGAAATACGCTGCAGAAATATACAAGCTCAACCCATGGGGAAACGTTTACGCCTTATGTCTGTTGGCATTTGGAGCCTGGAATCCAGGGGAAATTAACATAGTGTTTCCTGCCTTTCTCTCTCTACTTACCCCACTCCTGCTGCAGCAGCAAGGGAGGACCGGGAGGAATGGAGCCGCAGCGCTAATTGATGTCTCCCTGGTTACAGCCAGCTTTTGCTTTCCCTGCCTAGGTTTGAGATCTTTGTCCTGATTGGTCCTTATTCTGTACCTGATTTCCATGCACACAATCTTCCTATCATACCCAACCTGATCTTTTATAAGTCTCTGCGGAGACGATTTTTGCCAGTCAGGCTCCTGTCTGGAGTCCAGCTATCAGCTGGCTCCAGGCTCTGGCCAGGGGCCTGACTTCAAAGCTCTAATAAGAGCAGGAGGACTGCTCCTGAGACCTGCAGGAGACAGACCTGGGGGAGACCCAGAATAGGTAGGGAACTCATTGGGGGTCCCACTGCTCTGCTCACAGTGATGCTGGGTGTGCTTCCTGAGTGAGGAATTTGTTATTGTCTCTGACGCCACTGCTCCTCATTCGAGACTGACAATTATGTCTGAGAGGCTGAGACCCACTCACTGCTTTACCTACAAGAAGGGGGAAAGGGTCCAGTCTTTGTGGCCTACCAGGGAGGAGGGAGACATGCTGCTCCTGCTACTATTTTCCTCTCTTTGATCACACACTGTGTGAAGAATTGCTGGGTCTTTTGGGTGAAGACCTTACAAAAAAAGCAATACCTTCTAAACACACTTTTGTGATACATTTCCTTACTGTTTCCATCTATGAATCTCCACTTACTTTCTTGAATTGAGCTTCCTGTTTCTACAGGCCCCATCCATATTTCATAAATTTATAACAGGTATACTAATTTTCTGGGTTTTATTTTTCCTCTGGGATCACCTGCTCTACTATCCCTAAAATTAATTTTATTCTTTGTGTTCCAGACTTCTGTAGGATCTCAAGAACATTAAAATATATTTGCTTTTATAGTGTCCTGGAAAATCTGTGTCTGAAGAAATCCTTTGCGTCTGACTTAATCAGTCTCCTTTCCTCCCAAGCCACTGTGGTTCACTAGTGGCATATGATCTCCATCCTTTTCCTTCTGCAGTGTCACATACAGGGGAATTCCACAGAATTTTGCTGTTTCTACATTTACTTATTCACATAACACTGTGCTCCATAGATTTATGCAGTGTTCACAGAGGTTCAAGTTTTTATTTTAGGATCTGGGGATGTCTTTTTAAATGTGCCTACTTGATATCTTAATAGATTTTTCAAAACATATCTGTTTAATATTGTACTCCATTTTCCTTAAGATATTTGCCCTCTTAAGGTTATAAGAAACTGTATATATTAAAACTGACAGGTTTTATTATTTGATATGAAAATATTTTACTGGTGTGTTTAAATTGTCTTTTTACTTTAAAAATATTGGTTCAAGTATTTCATACAATCTATATTAATCATGTTCAGAAACCCTCTGCCATCTCCACACTCACCTTACCACCCCACTTTATATCCTCTAACAGGAAATGAAAAAACTTTCCATCTCATACAATACATCTGAACTGCATGCCAGAAAAATCATGTCTCATTAGATTGTCAGTGGTCTGTAGTTCTTAAATAGAGATGGGCCAAATTAAGAGCCAATTCCTTTATCTTTGTAGGTAGTTTTTGGTCAAAACACACCCAAGTTTCTTGGGATAGAATTTTCAAACTTGTCTTCTGCTTCTCCTGCAAACTCCTAAAGATTGTCAAGTAGGAATTTCTCCCTTCCTTAGGGATGAGAAATTATATGTTTCCTCAACAAAGTCGATTATTCGCAGCCGTAGTGCATGTGGATTTACTTAGGCTGTTTCAGGGCACACACCCCAATGAGGTCCAAGGCTTTATCCATGAGGTCAGTTCTCCACAGGGATTTACTAGATGATGATGATGATGATGATGATGATGATGATGATGATGGCCTGACTGTCCATGCATGTGCTGTGCAGTAGCTGCTTGCAAGCCCAGCCACCCCAAAAAGTGATGCATAAGGGTAAGGGTCACAACCACCTCCTAGCTAAACCCACCTGGCCCCTTCACCTGAGTACTGACACTGGGGCAACCCAGGGTGGTGGGCAGGCTGAGGGTGGACAGGGGCCAGGCCTGAGTGTTTTCTTCCTCATGGTTTATGATCCAGTTGACCCTCTGTGTCTACTGCCCTCACTTCTTCCTCCATGTCCAGGGGGAAGAGACATCTTACCCACTTCATGATTTTACTCCTTGTGTGGAGAGCCACCACTGCCACCACTGCCAGCATTGTGCCAGCATCTGATACTGTTCCAGCACTATCTTGGTCTCTCATTTATTTTATTTCTTACATCCAAAGTCCTGAGTTCAGAATTTTGAGATCAATATAGAAAAACCAATAATTAGGAAAATATGTATCTTAGGTGATAAGGTTCATCATGTATTCCAACACACACACACTCAGTCTCTGGGTGTTTTAATGCCCTGGGCCCCAAGATCAGCTGCCCAGGGCATGCCACATTTTGCTGCTAATTGCAGCAATATTCTTATTAAAATGAAGAGCCCTAGAGTCATGTTTTTTTTCCTTTTGGTTCAATTAATTTAATTTCCTCAGTGCAACCAGAAGCAAGGTTATCACCTGAGCATGAGGGTGAAGGAAAAGCATAGGAGATAGGAGGTCTAGAAGTCTTCTTACAGAGGGGAAAAGTAAATGGAAAGGAAAATTATGCTGCTATTCAGGAAGCAGACTGCCAAGGGGGCACTGTCATTGTTATGAATTTTCAGATGAGACTGGCCAGAGGTCTGTATGGTTTTTTCCAAGCCTGCTGAACTGCGTGGGTTCAGGCATGGAGTTGGTAGAATTGAGTTTCAACCAGGACTGTGTTTTGCAAGTACCAAAACGGGAGAGAGGTGTTCATAAGGGTGCAGATTCAAGAGAGTGACTTTAACTGTTGTCCAAGGAATTTATACTATTGTGGAAGCATGTCATGGAAAGTATAAAGAAGTTAATGTAAATTGTTAGACTTGGGATTAAAGAATTGTTTGAGTTAAGGCAAAAGAAAAGAAAGGGGCAGAGAATAAAAAAACCTGGTTACAGGGAGGGCACCTTAGGATTCCAGAGTGAAGTGGTGTGAAAGCGAATATTTGAAGGAGTTTTGTGTGATGTGAAGTCCACTAGCAATGTGACAGCAATGAACACAAAAATGAAGCTTGTCTCACTTGAGATATGCTATCAAAGGAGGGGTTCATGAGACTCCACTCCTAACTGAGGAGTTTTTGTCAGGTAGTGGCTGCTGAGGGAGAGAGAGTCACTTTTCTTTAGTGGTGTGGTCCATGATATGCTGCTCACTATGCTCCAGTGTATGATCTTACCCCATGCAAATGTGGGCAGCCACTAATTGAAGCTAGGAGGTGTATTAACCAGAGGTCCAGCAAAATCCAGTTACATCCAAATTATTGGCATAAAAGAAGCAAGCCTCATTTAAGGCCACATATGAGCCACTTCTCTTTAGAAACAGTAGGCCCAGCCCCCTTCTGTTCTTTGTCAGCTAGGGAGTGAGTCTGTCTCTCCAACTGCCCGATGGAGTCCTTTAGATGCCTGATATCTCTATCTCAGAGGAGAAACCTAAAATTTGTATTACCCATGGCTAGGGTGACAGCACCCCAGGCAGGAGAACGTGCAATGCCTGTTCCCATAAGGAGGGGGACAAGGATGACAGTGGGACTTCTCTTGGCCCTTGAGAGACCTGGGGTAAGGTGAAAGTATCTTTACCTTTCCTTTCCACTCTAGAGATAAACCTGGGGGAGAAGATGGACTCCTAATATTCACCCCCTCTGAAGAGGTAAAATTAAGTTTTTTTAGGAATTAGACAAGAGCCCTCGAATACTTCTGGCATTTCTGGATTTTGATACAGACCAGGCTGCTAGGAGGCCAAAAGACATTTTGGCTTTTAGCCATGAAAGAAACTGGCCATTTTCCTTTTGCGGTCTCTTTACTGTCCATGCTTTTATGTGAAGCCGCCATGGTTGAGCAGGACCTTTGACTTACCCTCACATAGATGGAACTTGTAAAAGAAAAGACTAAGGAGCCAAAGGCTACTAGGCTCATGTGACCCCTGAGGAAGAAATCATCAGCTGATCTTAAAAGTAAATGTAATTTGGTTAATTTGGGTCAACTGTTTGATCTTAAACACCACAAAGGAAAAGTATAACCAAAGATTAAAGTAATCAGTATATTTCTTTAAGAGTCCAAGAGATTGCACTTCACAGACATTAGACTGAAGTCTATGTTTGATGTTATTTAGACAGTTATTTCTCATTGATGACTTTGTTTCTAATAAAAAAAAATGATACTCAGGGCTGGAGAGATGGCTCAGCAGTTAAGAACACTGACTGGTTCTTGCAGAAGACCCAGGTTCAAATCCCAATACCCACATGTCAGCTAACAACTGTCCTTAACCCCAGTTCCATGGGATCCAACAGCCTCTCCTGTCTTCCACAGGCATTGCATGGTGTGGGTGCGCTTACCTATGTGCAAGCAATACACACATACACATAAAATAAAAACAATCAATAAAATATTTTTTAAAAATGCTACTTAAATGACAGACTTCGAATCTTGGTCTGCAGTACTATAGTGCCCACCTGTAGCTAAGGGAGAAAACCCATTATTGTTCTAAAATGATGGATAAATTGATTTTCTCTCCCTGTCTAGAAGCCATTTAAGAAGTAACTGATTGCCGGGCATGGTGGCACATCCCTTTAGTCCCAGTATTTGGGAGGCAAAGGCAGGTGGATCTCTGTGAGTTCAAGGCCAACCAAGTCTACATAGTGAGTTCCAGGCCGGCTGGGACTACAGGGAGACCCTGTCTCAAAAAGACCAAAAAGAAAGCAGTAACTGATTCTAGGCAGTTCAATAGCTATCAAAGCCCCTGAAAAAAAGAAAAAAAAAGAATAAAGAAATCCTGAGTTCATCACTCTTGAGTCCAGCTTTGGCAGCCAAAAGAAAAATGAGAAGAAACCCAGTAGATGACTGCTTTTGGAGGCCCTTGTCAAAAAGTTCTAATGGATTTTTATTAGGACTTTTGAAATTTGCCCTGTTCTAACTTTTTTTCCTGATTTCCTGTCCAGAACTTGTATACTAACTACTCTTGCCTTTACTTCTCCTTCACATTTCCTAGGCACCATTCAAGGATTTTCTTTTCTCCCTACAATTAAGAGTTACACAATTTGGGGGTCTTTTAAATAGACTCACTGAAGGGGTACTGCCAATTGCCTCACCTTGCACCCCTTTTCAGCATGGAAGAGGCTAAAGCAGACCGTGTCCAGGTTCCCTATTGGTAATTTTGGTAATCTCTTCATAGGTTAATGTCATAAAAATAGGAGGTGGAAATTGGCTATCCAGTTACTGTCATGTTTTAAGTCCTTGTGGTGAGAGCTGCCATCACCACCATTATTGCTTTGGTACCTATAGCCAAGCTGTGCATCTTGGCTTTCCAATTAGTTTCTTTCTTACTTCCCAATATCTGATTTCAGGATTTTGAGGTCAATAAAAAACACCTATGATCAGGAAAATATTCATATTGTGTGATAAGGTTCTTCACATGGACCAGCACAAGCAGTCAATTTTTTGGAAGTCAGTGCATAACCCCTGCCCTAGGTGAACAGCCCAGGGCACACTTTTTCTTTCTGTTTTTTTTTTTTTTTTAATTTATAGTTGTGAGTAGGTTCTTTCCACGTGGTCTAGAGGACCTCAAACTTGTAACCTTTCTGTGGCAGCCTGGGAAACTAGGAAATGCTTTTTTAAAATGTTTTATTCTCTGTTCCTCTCTGCTTCTCTCTCTGTTTCTCTCTCTCTCTGTGTGATGTATTTGTTTGATGTGTATGTTCATGAATGGGTCAAACACAGGTGTGGAGAGCAGAGGTCATCTTTATGTGTCTTCTTCAGTTTCTTCTTACCCTGTGTTTTGATCCAGGCTGTAGTCATCATACTCGGGGCTTGGTGTATTTCTAGATTGTACTGCAAGGACGCTCTAGGCAGTAGGGCTCCACTATGTCACTGAAATGCAGTAGTGAGTCTCATAGCCATGCCTGGCATTTTAGGAGGATGCTCTTAATCAGAATTCACTTCCTTTTGCTTGTCTTTCAATACCTTTACTGAGCCATTTTAACAGCCTCGCTTTTCACATTTTTGTCTTTTTATTTCTATTTTCTTTTTTTATTGTTGTTATTTTTTATTATTGAGCTTTTTAAAATGTCATACGACTGTCCAATCAAATCCAGACTCCCTCCCCAATTCATGCCTCTCCCATCCCCCCACAGAACCCCATGCATGCTGTTGTACATGTTAAGTCCCATTCATTCAGGTGTTTGTATCTAAATGTCCTTCAGTATAAATGTGTCCACTGGAAGCTAGTCAGCCCATCCAGTGGTAATACGTAAGTCATATTCTCCCTCACCCAGCAGCAATCAGTCTCAAATACTTTTCAGTTTAGTGTTGGCCCACAACCTATTTCTTACCTCTCCTTTAGGCCCTTGTTTAATTGAGCTGACATGGGTCCCACGCTCGATGCCACTACTCCCACAGGTTCACATGAGCAAGCCCTCAGTGGCCTGGAAGACTTTACCTCCCTGTGTTCATGAACCGGCCCTGGCTCTTACAATCTTTCTGCCCCCTCATCTACAATGGTTTCTGAGCCATTGACTGGAGATAGGAACCATACATCATTCCCCTTTGTGTAGAGTGTTTTCTTTTGCCATGGATTCCAGTTTTTAAGTTTTCAGAAGGCAACTGTTTCTCTAAATATGTAAGGAAAGCATCTCATAAAAATGTTCCTTTGTCCTAGGGATCCTACAAAGAATTCTATGTAATCATGTATTCTGTTATCATTCAAATACTAGAACTACATTATACAACACCACTACCAAAGAATCAGATTAAATATTACAATACATACTAGTGAATCAGATAAACAGACCACTATTGCTTCAGGTAAAGGCAACTAGTATTACAGAATTTGCTGTATAAGTTTAGAAAAAAAGTCTGAGTACAAAAGAACAGGAAGGGATACAGGATAGAACATATGGTCAGGGTTGTTTCTAGAATTTATGAATAAAAATCCCACAATGCCATGGGAATGCACACAGATGACCGGCAATCACACAGTCAGGCCTCCTATTTTAATATCTGTAATATGGGTTGAATTCTCCACATGCTCTGTGACCTAGACCCTGTAAGGGATACTCACAACTGTCCCACCCAACATACCTCACTTTTAAGATCAGGGCAGCATATATTTATACATTTAGGAGCTTTTACTTTTCATATTTAGAATTTCAAAATCTTTTTAAACATATTAATCTCATATTCAACTACTGGAAGCAAGACAACAAATTCAAAATATACAGTAATTCATAGAGATTTATCCTGTTGGTATGATTCTAAGTGGCAATAATTCACTCATTATCTCTGCTTTTTTATTTCACTGGTTACCTTATATACCACCATAATATGTAATTGTGGTAATGTTCATAAATAAGAAATGTCTCACCAACACACACTCATACATACATCCAGAACAGATAGAAAGTCATATAAAGTGTCATGTGAAGATGATCACTTGGAACTCATCTCAAAAGAGAATTTAGGTCAACGAGCTGAGTGCTCTGGGTGAGAGAGGACAGGAGATACACATAAATCATCTTACTTGATTTCTGAAGTGCTCAGGACCATTGCTCAGTTCCTAAAGATGATATTATGATAAAACAGAAGATATGATTTCTAAAAACATATTAAACCATCTGAGAAAAGTTTCTATGCTCTGTATGACCTTCAAAATCTAGAGAGTTTCCACTGCAAATATCCCAGGGAGACCCCATTGTGAACGAAAAACCGCTGCACCATCAGTGCAATAGTCTGATGCAAAGGCATGTTCATGGATGTATGGGTGAAATAGTTTTCATCAATTATTGTTATTTAATATATTCAGCAGTTCCTAAGCTGAATAATGTGTCATTGTTACAATTATCCAAATGATGAGGAAGATGAGCAACCATGAAGGTAGACAGCTGTTATGGGTTAGATAATTAAAATAATAATGCAACTCAGGAAAACACTGGTCATGATTCCAAGTTTAATGCAAAAATTTCCAGAAATGTCCACTTTATTTACTTTTTTTCATGAATAATCATAGAGTCTCCCTCTCTTCCACAGTAATCTCTGAACCTTGGGAGGATGATTTTTCACGACAGTCATTCCACTCTGCACCTTTACATATTGTGGTTTTCTGTGTCAGTTGCCATCTACCTCGAAAAAAGTTTCTCTGATAACGGTTGAGAGATACACTAATCTATAGATATAATGATAATTCATTAGAAATTATATTAAATCCTACATTACTTTAGCAGAATAATAGCAGTAGGTTCCCCTACTTGGACTTGATGACTTTAGAAAAAAACAATGAAGGGCATAGTGTTGGGTGTGTAGGAACAGAGAAGCATGAGAGCACCTGGGAGGAGTTGGCAGAGAGAGGTAAATATAATCAAATCACAGTTTATAAAATTTTCAAATATTATGGGAGTAAACAACCACTTTCTTCTTGTATTTAAGCCCAACTACATGAAATGGAGTTCATACCCAGCACTCTTTACAGGGTCACTAACCTGTGGCTAGATAGACCACACAGGCTATACTGAGAACCTACTTGTATTATCCTCATAAATGGTCATATTATTAAACCTACTTCTAATGACTTAATGTTATATACATAGGTGAGTGTATCTCCCAACTTCCACAAGAGAAACTTCTTTCTACATCAGCCTTACAAGTGGTCAACATGCAGATGAAAGGAAATGTGGAATGTTTGGTCCTAAATGGGACACCGTCTTGCCCAAGGCTCAGAGGTCATTGGAGAACATGGAATAGAAAGATTAGAGGCAGACATGGTAGATGAACATAAGAAACAGTGTTTTCCAGAAGCAAAAGAGAAGTTGCACAAATGAACACACAGTGTTTGTGGCAATATGTATATAAGACCTGTGCAAGACTAAGGAAGACAACCCAACCTGGAGGAGTGAGGATTGGGCAAGGAACCTCAGCGATAGCAAAGTGACTATTGGTAATTAATACCTGCTGGGAAAAGGAGACTAAGTTTGCTTTAAGAGTGAGATGCTGGGAAGGTTGGCCATGTTCCAAGGTATAGTTCCACATCAAGAAGATCTGGAGAGCCCAGGTTAGACGTGATACACCTTAAAAAATATGTTCCCTGAGCCTTAGGTGTAGAGGTTGCAGTGTAGATGATCATTTAGACTTGGAAATTCACAGACGATGTCTGTGTGTGACCAGTTTCTGTATTCCATAATAATCTCTGTCAGATGCAAAAGAAGCTTCTTTGATAAGTGATGACCTGGGTATTTGTCTATTAGAATACATACTTTGCACATAGTAAGAAATTACATTAGTCTAGTGATATGATAGTTTTGTAGTTTTTCTCTAAGATCTAATGAAGCACTCTCATGCAACAGAGGGCCAGGAAAAGAAAAAGTCACAATGGCCAAAGTATAGAGACTAAGAGTCTGCAGAATTGTGGTCCTTGGACAGAACTATATTAAATGTACAAGTGGCCCCAATCTCAGCTGAATAAATATTGGCAACTGATTACTGCTGGTTGAAGAAGAACTGATTTTTCTAAAGTGAGAGACTCTAGAGAGACTGACTAGATATCAATAGATGAAGTTGCACTGAGGGATGTCTGGGGACAGTAACTTCATACAATGGGCCTTAAGGCAAGTGACAGAGTGTTTGAATTTGAGTGATGGGGCTACTGGGAGTGTGCCAGTGAGGAAGGGGATATAAAGATGGTGAAGATTGATTGAGACGTTCTGTATGAAATATACAAAAATTCGAGTGGCGAGCCAGCACTAGACTGAAAATTATTTGAGACTGATTTCTGCTCGGTTTGGTGGAGGAATGGGGGAGGTATGTATGGGGGATGGGGTTTGAATTTGATTAAGAACTGTTCTATTAAGCTGCAAAAGCTCAATAAAACTTCAATAAAATAATTACAAAATTTTAAAAAATTAAAAAAATATAGAGTACATGAAGCAAGTATGTGGAAGCGGGGCAAGGATCTTGGGGTGAGTCTGAGAAAAGATGGAGAAGGGCTTCTGTGGATTCATAATAGGTACTTTCATCCATAAGATATCTCACTGCCCCTCAACAGATTTATTAAAATATAAAATTAATTATCTATTTTACAGTAGGAGCCTTGATTTGGGCAGTATATCTCAAGGCTGATTTGTACTTCCTTAAGACTGAAAGTGTTGAGACTGATTTTTATGGTTATCACTCACTTATATAGCTACTACTGTATACTAATATATTTTTTCTCTTATCAGCTGTATGCTTGCAAAATATTTTATCGTATTGATTGAGCTGTCTTTATACGTGGTTACAATATAGTTAAGTATTTTTCTTTTACTATTGAAGTACTCCTGTTTTTATTTGTCTATTACTTTGTAGTTGCTGTTCTTTTAGATGTAGCAATTCATTAGAATTTCTGATTCTTGACTGGACGGACATGAGAAAAGCCAATTAACCCAGGGGAGGATATGAAGGGATGCAGCTGGTTACTTAATTCTATCATGGGTTTCTTTAGAAAATTCATGGGGTGAAGCAAAACTATAGATTTCTTGTGGGTTTTTTTTTCTTCATTTATGTGTATAGGCATGCAGATCAATAATGTTCTCTCACAGTCAGGTGGTTGACTCATTTAGTATCAAATTATTCTCATAGAAATATTTTAAATTTTATTTTATGTATGTTTATTCTAAATAATTTGTGAAGGTTGTCTATTAATTATTTTAATATTTGGTGTATTCTCCATTGAATTAGTCTTCAGTGATCAGGAACTGAATACAAATAACTTCCATATGAATGTGTAAGTATACACTTCCCTGCTGAGCCTTCAGTTCAGACTTCATCTGCATTCCTGACCAGCAAAAATGTGAGTGATCTACATGTGGCTTTGATCACCAAGCCACATGGTAATTTGTTATGTATTGTTAATATGTAGCATCCCTATCAATGAGATGACTGTGGTATCCTGAGGAGGACCAAGCTACAGAAAAATATGCCAGTAATTGGTAAAATAAGCAGACATTATCTGTATGTAGTGATAACATATTTAACCACAGTTTAAAGTAATTCACTAAGTAGAAGCCTGAATAACATATGATAGTCCCAGTTCCACTTTGCAATTGGAAGTAATTCTAAAATGCCATATAAAGGGATATGGTTGCATTCCCTCCCACAATCATATATGTTATCTTATTGCCACAGATCCTAGATATGCAAAAAGAGAAAACCAGAGAACTACTAGTTAACAATTCAAAGTCAGATCCATTAACATGCTACAGGTGTAAGACTCAGTCAACATAACTCTCCTTTGGAATCATACAATCAATTTAGAAGCTGAGCGGCACTGTCCACCTCGCCTCATCCAATGCCCCATTTTCTGACATTTTTTGAAAAATAGCTGAAGGATCTCATTTTTAAGTGTGACCCTCAGTAATTACAGTCAATGTGCACAATTCAGCTTTCTAGGCCCGTCACAAAACAGTTGAGATCATTGAATTATAAACAGAAAACAATTGTCTCACACTGGGAATTACAAAGTTAGTTTCATATTTTTGACCTATGCATCACCTGTATAGTCTGGTTTAATTTGTGGATGTCAGACATGGGAGGAGGGTTTTTTCCTAATGGTAGGGTCTCATTTAAATTACACTAATGGAAAAGTTCTGGGATTACTTGAGATGCATAGATTAATGCATCTCTCAGCTTTCACCAGAGAAGTTTCCTTATGCAGTAGATGGTGATTAACACACACACACACACACACACACACACACACACACACACAAAACCCACACACAACTGCCCAAAGTGTAGAGAATAAGAGACGGCAGAGTGTTTATCCTTGAATATTTTTTCTGCCTCCAAAGGCTCAGAGATCATTGTAGATGAGGGATCAGAAACATGGTAAGAGCCAGAGGTTGTCTATGGCCACAAGGAAGCATAATTTTCCAGACAGCTGGTCAGTTCCACATAGGAACTCACAGAAATAGTGAGTCTATGCACAAGTCCCTTTCTACTTTTTAATTAGAATATTCCCATATTTATGAAATGCTGTGGTTCAGCTCTCTGATTTCATCAATCTTTTCAGCATCATCCCTCATGTTTATAATAGTTACACTGCTGCGTCTGAGTGTTTCCCTGGGTATACATAAACTACTCTTTTTTGAATATTTATACTCAAATTCATTTTATTCTTTGTTTTATAAATTCCTATATGATTTCAAAAATATATACATTGCTGTCCTCCTCATTATATCTTACACAATTTACTCACAACCAATTATGTCATAAATGGAAGCTCAATCATCAGAAATTCTGTGGAAGAGAACACATGAATCAGTCTGCATGGCTTCATATGATGTGAAAACATTACCATGTAGACTCTATTACAAACTTTAAACAGCATTATCATGTCTTGCTGTTACACTTCCATACATGATAATCTCTGTGCTAAAAGAAATCATTTCCAGGTAACATAGCCTTCCTCTTTCTCAAGCTCTGTGAGAGAGTAGCTGCTTTATTTCTCTGTCAGTTGCAATGTTACATATATAGAATTATACAGTATTTTGCTTTTTATAAATTTCTTTTCTTACCTAAGAATATATTCCTTAAATTAGTGAGACATATATTGATCCAGATATGAATTTCATAAAGACATAAAAGTATATTTGTGTTCTTATTGGATTATTAAACATCTTCATAAATTATTTGTGTATATATGTGAGAAATGTGTGTGTTCACATGTATATGTGTTCATTTGTACATACAGATGTGCATTCAGTTTGGGCATACCACTTCATGTGCATATGGAGGCCAGTGATTGACACTGAGTGACTTCCTTTATGATTTTCTCCTATTTTTGTATTTAATATTTGATCATATATATACATATATAGATGTTATTTTTATTTTTAATTTTAATTTTTTATGTGTATGAGTGTATTGCCTGCATGTATGTGAGTGCACCTGTGTCATGCAGTGCTGTCATGCAGTGCTGCAGAGGTCAGAAGAGGTCTTTGGATTCCCCTGGAACTGGAGTTAAGGATGGTTCATAGATGCCATGGGAATCGAACCTGGGTCCTCTTCAAGAGCAGTCAGTGGTCTTAACCACTGAGCCATCCTTCCAGCCCCTATATATATATATATATTTCAGTCTCAGAGTGCACCTGTGTCATGCAGTGCTGTCATGCAGTGCTGCAGAGGTCAGAAGAGGTCTTTGGATTCCCCTGGAACTGGAGTTAAGGATGGTTCATAGATGCCATGGGAATCGAACCTGGGTCCTCTTCAAGAGCAGTCAGTGGTCTTAACCACTGAGCCATCCTTCCAGCCCCTATATATATATATATATTTCAGTCTCAGTCTCATATATATATATACATATATATGTATATATAAAGAACTTCTCAAACAATCTTAATCATCTTTGTACCCCCATCCCCACTGGCACTCTCCCATAGACACCCACACCCCGGTGGAGCCCATATATTCTTGTCATCCCTGTTAAGGCCCACTGGGTTATCAGTGTCTTTACCCATTCCCCAGTGCAAGTCCACTGAATCTAATCAGCTTCTCTAGCGTCCTTTGTTTTAGGAAGATCTGCTCTTGTTAATCTAGCAGCAATCAGTTGCAAACATTTCTTCAGATGAGATTGAGGTCTGGTATTCATTTCTCATGCTTGTGTGGCAAGCACACTACTGATTCATTTCTGTTGCCCAAATATAGATCATTTGTAAAAATATAATAATTTACTCCATCTGATTTAACTAGTTCCCACTTTAACTCTGAAGTAATCGATATGTTTTGTACAATATACTTCACTTCTAGGATAAAAAGTTTTGAGTGTATTCATGAACTGAGATTTCTAGGTTTTGTATGCTTGAATCAGTATATCCAGATAGCCAAGTCTAGCTTGCAACATTTGGTCCTTCTGACACAGCCTTTTTATTTCAGCCACATCATCTGAGGCTATGCAGATTGATTCATGTCTCATATCTTCCTTTCCCCAGAATTCCTTATGATAGCTCTTTCTTTTATTATGTAATTGGTTTTGAGTCAATTGTATAAGATACAAGGAAGAAAACAATGTGTATATGACACTGAATACCTGTCAAACAATGTTTTGACATATAAACTCTGAATGTAATAACCAATTAGTATTCTAACTGGCTCCCAATGTATAGTTACTTTTGCATATTGAAATTTCATGAATTTATATGACATATCTATAATGCAGTATCTATTTTATGCTGTTTCACTAAATTTTCCCCTCCCCCTTCTTGGGAGACATGTGCCCATGGCCTCTGAGGCCCCAGGGCTGACAAACTGACATAAGACATTCTATTTCGATTTTGCATATTTTATGTGACTTTTTACATGACTTTTTATATTTTATATGACTTTTGGGGGGGTGACTTACAAAGAAACGGATTCTTGCAGGCTTTTCCTTTTCCATATTTGAAATGCACCCATGCCATCCACCTCGTGCCCGCAGTCTTCCTTGCTTGCTGTTCGCCTGTGCTGAATATAGCAGCAGCTCCACCCTTTTTCCTAGTGTGCTCTTTGTTAAGCATGCTCACCCTGAGTCAACTCCATCTTTTCAGAGGAATGTCCAGATTACATATGCTCATCATGTGGTCCAATTTTCTTCACTTTTCAACATTTTTCATTTTTATGATGAAGTTAATTTGATATTCAAATAGATGGTAACAACATGATATTTTAAGAACTCATTATAACTTAAAATATGTGCAATAATAACATTGATCACTAGAGAGTGGATGAATGAATTTTGATAGATTATTGATACTTTCTTTAAATGTTTCTCAATACAACACCAGAATATAATATCTGATCATCCACAGTTGTATTTCAGAAATGGGAACTTACAGATAAAAAGAAGGTTTTACTCTAATAGCAGAGTCTGCATTACAGCTTCAGGTAGGAACGGTATGTGAGTTGGATAGTAGTTATCCTGTCCTCAATCATAAATCTCCCATTGGTCCATTACAAAGATTTATTCGGTATTATCTTGCAAAGGGGCTGTCATAAGTTGCACATGAGATTCCTGAGAGACTACTGTGGGGCTTCCTTAAGAAATGCTGGCTCACCAAAGCATCAGATCAGCACAGAGAATGACAGTGCAGGAAGTCACAGACAAGGAGGGAGGAAAGTCATCACAGAGTTTTACATGAAAGGAAGTTTGACACACATATGCCAACTTATTTTGTTTATGACTATTTTCAGTCTTATATAAATGTAGAAATGGAATTACAACTATCTATGTGGTAATAATTCTGTGATACTTTGAAATTAGTTAGCTTTCACTGACAGATGAGAGTGAAAGATTGAAAATTGGTAAAAGTGATATATTTTTAACAAAAAATTAATATTATAAAATAGTGTGGAGCCTGTGGTGGCACACGGCCTTGGCTCCAGTAGGTGCAGAGGGCATAGTAGTGATACCCTCATCCTGCCTACACCTCACGTAGTCTAGACCCAGACACAGTAACTCAGGCTGAGTTTAGTCTCTTTGGGTTCTCAAAGTGAGGACCATTGCTCCCTGCCACCCCTCTATGTAAAACATGGAGTTAAATTAATATGTGTATAAAAATGAACTCAGTGAAGCAGCGTGCTGCGTGCTGATCAGTAATATATTACTGTGCCTGCCCTTGCCTTATTTTATTTGTAGATGTGATTTCTTGTTCTTAGTTTTGATCATAAATGCTTGCACTTGCACATGAACTTCACTTATTGATCTGCCTAAATATCAACCTCAAGTAAGGTTGAATTTTGTGTTTTGAATAACTCTAATTTATTTTTAAGAATATATTATTAATTTTGTTCGTTTTCTTCTAAATACCGAGTTTCAGATTTTTGGAGCTTAATTGAATTTGAAATGTTAGATTATATGGGGAGAATGCTGTTTACTAACCCTTTATATTTTCTGAAACCTGGGCTGGAAAGATGGCTCAGTGATTAAGAACACCGGCTGTTCTTGCAGATGACCCAGGTTTGAATCCTAGCACCCACATGGCAGTTAACAACTGTCCATAACTCCAGTTCCAGGGGATCTGACAGCCTCTTCTGTCCTATGCGGGTGCACTTACCTACATGCAAACAATACCTGCATATATACATAAAATAAAAATAATCAAAAATTCTGAAACCACTTGGTGGGGCATGTTGGTACATGGCTTTAATTCCAGCTTTCAGGAAGCATAGGCAGGTGGAACTCTGTGCGTGTAGCACCATCCTGGTATACGTAGTGATTTCCATTCAACTAGGGGTACATAATGAGAAACTGTCTGAAGAAAATCAGGCATTTTATTTAAAATTCCATTGTTTTACAAAGAGTAAGAAATATATTTAAGAGTCACAAGGAAATTCTTTCTAAGTCTAATATTTAGGAATTTCTGTGGATTTCCGTATTACATTGTTTCTTTTTTTAATTGAGACATATTTTCAATGATAATGATTGATACTGAATTCTTTAATGCAGAAACCAGTCACTTGTTTACATGATTATTATATGCTGACTAAACTGCTATAGGGTCTGCAGCATGTAGAACAATTACAGTGGGTGTGACTTACACTGAGAGCAGGATCTGCTTTTCTAATCAAGGAATACTCAACCAAATATCCAAAAATGCCTTGGAGTTAGCATATTTTTAAATCCATAATGTGTTATTAATAACGTCAACAAAGTTATTGGGACATTATTGATGTTTTCTTAGGAGAGAGTTTTATTTGCTGCAAGGACAATCTTTATTTAGTGGCTTTTGGAATCTTCATCACCAGTTTTGGTAGAAAACAAGAGAGAGATACTGGGGCGAGAGAAAGACACAGAGACAGAGAGAGTCAGAGAAACACGGAGAGAGATTGGGAAGGAGGAAGATGAAAGGAAGGAAAGAAGGAAAGAAAATGTGGAAAGGAGGAACATGAGTGACCTGTCAGGAAGAAAAATGGGACAAGCAGGAATGAGAAAAGATTGAGGAAAGTGAATGAGATTAAAGTGCACTAGACCTCAACAAAAGACCTGCCATCCTGAATCGATTAGAGAAGAGAGAGGAGAGTATATTTCAACCCTTATGGCGAGGAAAGGTCTTTCTGAGTACAGCTCTATTAAGATCAACCATTAACAAATGATGCTTCATGAACCTGTCTAGCAAATCATACCATCATTCTTATAAGATTTCAGATTACAGAAAGGAAAAGATCTTTACTAGCTGCCTATCTGATAGAGACTTAGTATATATAGTATTCAAAGTACTTAAAGCCAATAAAACGTAGAGCCCCACTAAACTTTGGTAATTGAAGTAAGCAGTGTTGTATAGAATTGCAAAAGCTCAATTTAAAAATTTTAAAAGCATAAAACAAACAAACAATAAACAGGAGAAGGCCTGAATGTAGTGGTGATGTTTTTAATCCCAGCACTGTAGAGACAGAGGCAGAAGCAAAATAATCACTGTGAGATCTAGGCCAACTTGTTCTACATAGTGAGTTCCAGGGCAGCTGGGGCTACAGGGAGGCCCTGCCTCAGAAAACAAAGCAAACCAATATACAAACAAAACAAGTAAAAAACATCTGTAAACCAGATTTATTCATTATGACTGGTGTCAATTTGATTCTTGTTCCTGTCATGTGACAGGGCAAGAAATGCATAATACATATGTATGCATATTTATAACCCTATGTCCATATAAATCTATACAAAATTACACATGAAGAGCAGTGCTCCAGCCCCATATAATCTCCCATATAATCACTGAGAAATTTCTCCCCACTGACTTGATCATGTAGAACAAAATACATATGCACAGGCAACAGGACTACAAAGATTTAAAGATTGACGGCAACAGTTTAAAGCTTGGTAGTAACCAGGATGCTATTGTTATCCCACAGTAACAACTGGGAGGCCTCAGACAGTAATCTTTCTGACTTGTCGGCAGCCATGGTGAAGAAACCCTGCAAACATATACAAGCTCGAATCCCTTAATAAACAGACTCCTTATTTCTATTAGCATTTGAAGCCCGGAACCCAGGGAAAACTGCAATGTTTTTCCTGCCTCTCTCTGTCTACTTTCACCAATTCTGCTGCATCACCTAGGGAGGAGGGAGAGAGATGGAGCAGGAACTCTCACTGAGAAGTCTCCCTGGTTACAGCCAGCTCTTGCTTTCCCTTCCTAGGTATGAGATCTCTCTCCTGATTGGTACTTAATTTGTACTTCATTTACATGCACACACTCATCCCATCAGAGCAAACCTGAGCATATATAAGCAACATTGGAGAGGATTTTTGCCAGTCAGGCTCCTGTCTGGAGTCCAGCTCTCAGCTGGTTCCAGGCTCTGGCCAGGGGCTTGACTTCAAAGCTGTAATCAGAGTAGGAGGACTGCTCCTGAGATCTGCAGGAGACAGACCTGCTGGAGTGCCAGCATAGGCAGGGACTCACTGGTGTCTCACTGATCCTGCTCTGAGTGACGCTGCTCCTGCTACCTATTTAGGGAATTTATTTGCTGCTTCATAGGCAACTTCCCTGTTTTTTAATATATTTTTTATTTAGCTTTTAAAAGTTCATACAATATTTCCTATTCAAATCCAGTCCCCTCCCCATTAATGCCTCCCCCATCATGCTCACTGAACCCTATGTACTGTGCCATACATGTTGAGTCCTATTCATTCAGGTGTTTGTACCCAAATGTCTTTCAGTGTAAATGCGTCCACTGGAGTCTCGTCAGCCCATCCAGTGGTCATATGTAAATTTTACTCTCCCTCACCCAGCAGCAATCAGTCTCAAATAGTTCTCAATCAAGTGCTGGCCCACCACCTATTTCTCACGTCCCCTTTGCGCCCTTGTTTAATTGAGCTGACATGGGTCTGATGCTTATCACCACTGCTGCCACACGCTCACATGAGCAAGTCTCCAGGACCTGGAAGCTTCCACCTCACTGTGTTCATTAACAAGCCCTGGTTCTTATAATCTTTCTGTCTGCTCTTCCACAATGGTCTCTTAGTCGTGGGTGGGTGAGGTTCCATATGGGAGTCCCCTACACTTTACAGTCTTTTATTCTCCAAAACTTAGTCAGTTGTGGCCTTCTGTGTACATTACACTCTGATATACATGGAAGCCACATTGATGAAGGTTGAGGGGTACTTTATGCCTTTCTATTGCTAATTCTGCTGTGTTCCATGAGCCTTAATTCTAGAGATTTGACTGCAAATGTGTCCCTAGTAGTGGGCATCCCCCAGGTGTATGTTCTCTCTGGCTGACCAGATGTACAACACAACAGTAGCCTCTCCATCCATTGCAAAAAAAAAAAAAAAAAGCGATTCTTTGATGAGTGATGTATGGCATGCTTGTCACTCTAAGTGAGGTTTCATCTCTCTGGTACTGTGTTTCCTGCCAAGCAGCTCCCAGGTATACTTATATATTAATGTTCAGATACTCTATGTGCATTTCTCATGGGGTTCCTAGGGTATCACTTTTCCCTCTAGGTTTCTTAGCCCCCCAGATTCACTCATCTCCACTCTTTTTCTCCCACCCAGCTCCCCACCACCTTCCCTAGTCACAGTGCCCCATTACCCCCACCTTCCCCCAGTACCTCCACCATCTTTCCTTTCCTGACTTCCCTTCTTCCCTAGACCACTGTCCCTTCCATGTCCCTCCCTCCACTCCTCCCTGCAGATTATACCAAGTTTTTCCACCTCCCTCAGGTAACATCTGTTCCATACTATCTCCCTTTCAGTTGTTTCTTTCCTTTACCCCCATATATCCTTTCCCTTTCCCTGGTTCCTGGTGTTACATAAGAATTTTATTCTCACATACAAGGGGTTGGGACTACAATCCACAAATGAGGGAGAACGTATGTCACTTTATTTTCTCCATTTGTGTTACTTCACTTAGTATAACACTCTCTAGCTCCATCTATTCACCTGCAAATTTCATAATTTCATCTTTTCTTACTACTGAGCAGAAGTCCATTGTATAAATGTACCACATTTTAATTAACCATTCATCAGTAGAGGGACATTTAGGTTGTTTCCATTTCTCAGCTATTGTGAAGAGAGCAGTGAAAAACATAGATGTACAGGTATCTCCACAGTATGGTGAGGACTTTGGGTATACACCAAGGAGTAGTATCACTGTATCCTGTGGTAGAATCATTTTTCATTTTTGAGGGTTCTCCACATTGTTTTCCATAGTGATTGCAAGAGTTTGCATTTCCACCAGCAGTGAGTGAGTGTTCCTTTTTCTCCACATCCTCTCCAGCATTTGGAACCTTAATGCTATTGATCTTTGACAATCTAACTGGGGTAGGATGGACTTGTAAAGTACATTTTTTGATATTTTATTTTATTTTCAATAAATAATTTATGGAGAATTTCATACATGCATAAAAGGTGTTCTGATCAAATCCATGCCCACTCCCTCCCCTCCAACTCCTCCCGTATCTCCCCATCACTTTCACTCATAAAGTACTTTTTATCTGCGTTTCCCTAATTTCTAAGGATGCTGAGCACTTTTTAAGGTGCTTCTTAGCCATTTTTATTTCTTTGAGAACTCTGTTTAGGTCTATTGTTATTTATTTATATTTATTTGGTCTTTTTGACACAGGATCCTCTGTAGCTCTAGCTGGCCTCGTACTTGCTATGCAGACCAGGCTAGCCTTGAACTCACAGAGCTCTGCCTGCCTCTGCCTCTGGAGTACTGAGATTAAAGGCATGTGCTACCACACTCAACCTTATGGCACATCTTTTTATTGGGTTATTTTCTTCTTTCTTTCTTTTTGAGTTCTTTGTATATTATGGATATTAGTCTTCTGTTAGATGTGTAGCTAGTGAAGATTTTCTCACACTCAGTGGGTTTCTTTTTCCCTTCCTTAGTTGTTTCTTTTGCTGTACAGAAACTTTGTAATTTAAAGACATCCCACTTACTGATTGTTGACCTTAGTACCTGAGCAGATGGTTTCTGATTTAGAAAGTCCTTTACTATGCCTATAACTTGGAGGGTGCTGCCTATGATTTATTCTAGAAGCTTCCAAGGTCCCTGTTTTGATATCCACTGATAATGCCTCAGCATTTGAGACCTACTGTTTCAGCTATTGGTACTTGTTCTAGTTACTTTCTAGTGCTGCGATAAAGACAATCTTCAAAACCAACTTGAGAAGGTAAGGTTTTATTTTGCATACAGCACAGTTCATCAGGTAAGAAAGCCAATGCAGGCACTCAGGGAAAAACCTGGAACATACACCATGAAGATACACTGCTTATTGGCTTGCTCAGGAGGCCCGTGGTCAACCTGCTTTCTTACACAACATAGCATCACCTACCCAAGGGTGGCATTTCCCACAGTGTACTGGGCCATCCCACATCACTCAGGAATTAAGAATGCCCCACAGACATGGTCACAGGTCTCACTTTAGGTAGTGAGAGTCACATCTAAAGATTCAGAGCTACAATTTACAAAGAGAAGCCATGCAGTATCTGTCTCTTTGGGTTAGCTTACTCACTATAATGTTTTCCAGTTCTATCAATTTACTTCCAAATTTCATTATTTTATTTTCTTTGCAGATGAATAAAATTCTGTTTTGTATATGGACCACGTATCCATTATCTATTTATTTGTTGATGGACATCTCAGTTGTTTCCATTTCCTAGCTATTGTGCATAGAATGCCAATGGGCATGGCTCAGCTAACATCTCTGAAGTTGGTTTGCTGGATAGCTTTAGTTGTCAGCTTGACATAACTGGTTAGAGGGAGCCTCAATTGGGTAATTGTCTCCATTGAACTGACCTGAGACCATGTATGTGTGGCATTTTATTGATTGTTGAGTGATGTGGGAGGGTCCAGCCCACTGCGGGTGTTGCTACCCCTAGGCAGGTTGTTCTGTATTATATAAGAAAGTAGGCTGCACAGGATCCTGTGGAGCAATCCAGTAAGCAATATTCCTCCATAGCCTATGCTCTAGCTCCTGCCTTGAGGTTCCTGTCCTGAGTTCCCACCTTGGGCTCCCTGATGATTTGTGCCCAGGGAGATGTAAGTCAAATAAACCCTTTCCTCCCCAAGTTGGTATTGGTCAGAGTGTTTTGTCACAGCAATTGAAAGCAAAGTAGATCAAATGGATATTAATCTTTTGCATATAATACAAGGAATTGTATAGTAGGATCATGTGTCCATTCTACTTTTATTTTTTGAAAATTCTCCAAGTGAAATTCTATGGAGGCTGTACCATTTGGCAATCCCACTAACAGTGAATAAGGGTTCCCCTTTCACAACATCATCACCAGGATTTGTTGTTAGTTGCTTTCTTAATATTATGACTTCTCACGATGGTAAGATGAAGTATTAAAATAGTTTTATTTTGAACAGGCATATTTTCTTGAATGGATAGGAATTGAACTGCATGTCACCATCAAGATGACCTTGGAAGGAAATCCTGCAAGCTGAACCTGCATTGCCTTACATCCTCTGCTTAGCCATGTTACACACCTGCATTACTAACCAGATAAATTCAAAGCAATCCAGATGTCTCTCTGTGTCACCAAGCCACATGGTGAGTTGATATATAAAAATTACAAACTTGCCAATAATCACTGTGTTTTTCCTTGTTTAATGCTAAGATTTGGGAAATAATGCCATTTGAGGAAAATTCAGAAAATCAGAGGAAATAGTGAAATTTAACTAGTACTTTTGTAGCATTGCCAACCTCAGTGTATACAGATGCATGGCAGTGTGTGCACAAGTACATGGCAGTGTATGCACAAGTGCATAGTTGTGATGAGTCCTTCTGAAGAACTGATTGACATATGGAGTACTCTCTGCCTTTTCTTTAGTTTTTGTTGAAATGGACAGGAATTATAAATTGATACCATTGTACTATGATTTTTAAATAGGTATTAACTTGGTAGAATCCAATAACACAAACACATTAAAGGAACCTTGTACCACTGATTCTAAATGGATATGTAGAAAGAGAAAACCAGTGCTACTTCTATGAGTATCTTTTACTCCTTATGCAGGTGCACCTCCTTGGAAGATCACTCAACACTGACAACTCTTTTTGACTTTCTTATCACATATTGTACACCCAGGTTACCATTGCTTACAAATACATGATATAACATTACGACACTAGGTTTTAAACATACTTAGGCAATTAACAGCTTTGAATGTGCTCTATAAAAGTGGGGAAATCCTCGTGCCTGAGGGAAGATACTGACCACACCCATGAATTACTTGAAAGACAATTCTGCACATGAGCAGGATGAACACAAACTCCCACTGCAGGGAGGACCTCTTTTACCCACATTTCTCTGTTCACCCACATTTCTCTGTTCACACTCATTGAACTTTGGTGGGCAGAACACTGGGCTGTGTTCTGTAACTGAGTCTACATTGCTCATCAAGTCATTGGATGGTACCCTGTCCTCAACAGTCATACAGAGAGACATCATATTTCATTTAGTGCTGTGAAATCATGGGATGTTTTCTCCTCCCTACCTTCATAGTGAGGCTGTATGCTAAAAATCTTAAGTGACAGGAACAAAAACTAGACATCCTTTCTAATTTCTGTAATAAATATGTAGCTATTAGGACTCATATTTTGTATATTTGGAATTAAGAATTCCTTTTCCTCCCTCCAAGTCACTGCTTCTTTCATAGAGAAAGTACAAATACACCCAAACACCCCTCACATCAGCATTGCAACACATACACACACACACACACACACACACACACAAACACATACACACATGACAGAGTGAGTTGCTGAGCTGTGAGTGGTGGGGGAACACACCTTCACTACTAGCACTCTGGAAGCAGGCAGATATTTGTGAGATCCAGGTTAGCCTGGTCTACATAGAGAGTTCCAGGAAAACTGGGGCTACAGGGAGACTTTGTCTCAAATAAAATAAAATGGCTGCAACTATAATATATCTAAATAACTATCTCAAAATTAAAATGAGGGTCAGTGAATTGAAAGGTTAAGAGGACAGAGATGACAGACACAAATCTGTCTTACTGTGATGTCTTTGATACAGGAGACCTAGTGCTGAGTTGTCAGTCACTTCAAACAACTCATTGATAGCATGAACTATATGACAGCTACAACCAAGCAATTTACAGAGGGTTGATAGACACTAAATTGTAAGAATGATGCCATTACACTAATCCCCAATTGACACCATGTCAGGATCAAGACTTCTGCAGTATATCTGCCCTCATCTAAATAGATTCAGGTATCCATCTATGCACAGTCCAAAACCATTTTTCATTTTCATCAGTATTTTAGGGTGAATTAAAATGAAATTTTAGTTAATATTCTAAGTTTTGAGTTTTATGGTTTTCACTCAATGTGCTCATTATGTAACAACAAAACTCATTCCTGCTTCCAAGTTTCAAAGTAGTATGTGGCAGCGTTACAAGGAGCAGGGCAAAACAATTTTGAAGTTCTCGGTGTATCAAATTCTGTTTTTACCTATTGTGCAGAATATTATATAATCCCTATTCCTGAGCCTTAAAAAATGAACTGGGACCAGGACAGAGTTAGATGGATTTTTAAAAAAAAATGTTAGTATCTAACAAGCAAATCAGTTGAATATACAGTGCTGCTTCATAGAATCAGTAATCATATTTCCTTATATAGGGCAGAGGGGATTTTTAGGACTTTCTTTTCTCTTTCTAGATATACAATTCCAATGTGAATATTCAAGTAATTATGCTTTTTGCTTTGACCACTAGAAAATTGCTTCACATATATTTTACCATTTCTCTTCAGTTTAATCTTGTCTATGAATTAAATGAACCCACAAATTTATGGATGAACACAAAATTAAATTGATGGTATTTCTGCCTTCTGTAGCACACTCCTTTATCCTGAGATTTTGTTGTGTTTTGTGTTAAGCCTCTGTGCTATTTAATCTTGCACAGTTTTCATTCACTAGGAGAGCTCTGATGAGGAGAGAGCTTAGGTTCAGCACTGGTGGTAATCATAGACAAAGACAAGTAGACAGGTCAGCAAAACATGCAATAGCACAAGAACATTATTACTTAACATCTCATAGCAAGAAGACACCACACTTCTTTAGTGTTGGAGTCAATGAGGTAAGAGGGAACAGAAGACAAGTCAATTCAAATCGTTGGAGTTGAAGCCTTAACTACTATCCACAACAGTCTTCAAAGATTTGCCTTTCAACCTGAGTCTGGAGGAGGCCTGAACGATTTCAGAAGGACACACCATAACTAACAGCTTGTGGTGGGCATTTGAGCATGGAGTTTGGGGAGAGAGAGGCTCAATGGTGCAACACAAGATTTGTGTATGACTTTCCCTAAGGATCTGGTTTCTAGGAAGCTGTTCTGGACATGAATTATTGGGTTGATCACATTGAGGAGATTTTATGGTTCACAGAACTGGAAACATCAAGTGTGAGTATGCTATGATTATGTTATAATAAAGGGTAAGTTGGTAATTGAATGGTTGCTGAAACAAGAAGAAATTGATAATTAATTACAGCAATGTCAATAAATATATCGTAAATTAGCCTTAAGCCCTGTATTAAATTGTGTTTATATTTTCATTTCTCTATTTGCATCTATGTATCTCTATTTGCAGATATATAATTATCTATGCAGGTTTAGTATAAAATGTGAAAATGAGGTAAGAATTAGAGTGGCCCTTGCATACATTGAGTTTCCAAGATCATTTACTGAAAATGTTTCTTTTCCACATTGGTATCAATTAAAACTAACAATTGATGATCCCTAAGTGGTACAGGTGTCCCCTCTTACACTTAGAGGACAGTCTCCTATTCTAGTCACGTTATACCCAATTCAGAGGATTTACAAAACCTTCCAGCATACAGCACTTGTTAAATATGCATGCCATTTTATCAATAATTGCAATACAGCTGTTGGTTATTTATTCATGCTTTCATAGATGAATATTTCATTTAGTTCAAGAAAATGGTGAATTCAGAATCAATTAAAATATTAATCGCCAGTTTTGAGTGAAAAAACAAAGGGTCACAAGGGGGGATGAAGAAGGAAACAGGCCAGAAGGAATGAAACAGAAAATGAGGGGAAGGAGAGAGAAGACAGTGTGAGCAGCTGGGTTGGGGTAAAGTTCGGTCACCAGAAGTGGAGAGGGATATAAGGCAAGGAGACAAAGGTAACAATCCTGAGCATTGGACTTTTCATTCTTGCTGTAATAACTGTATTTTATATTTATCATTTTGAAGAATTATTTCAGGTTCCAGGCTCTTGACAGTGTCTTAACTACAAAGTAATCTTCAAAGAAGGAAGACTACTACAGACACTCACTAGAGACAGACCCCATGAAAACCCAGCAGAGCCAGATGAAATTGCTAAGTGTCCTAGTTACTCTCTATTGCTATGATTAAAACACTGACCAAAACCAACTTCAGGAGGAAAGGGTGCATTTGGCTTACAACTCACAGTCCATTATCATGGGAAGCCAATGCAGGAACTCAGGGCAGGAAACGAGAGCACAGACTATGGGAGGAATGGTGATTCTCTGGCCTGTGCTCAGCATATTTTCTTGTATAATACAAGATCACCTACCCAGATGTGGCACTTCTCACCATATGCTTGGACTTCTCAATCACCCAACAGTCAGAAAAATGCTCCGCTGCCATGCCTACAGGCCAATACAAAAGAGGAATCACCTTAGTTGTGGTCCTTTCCACCCAAATGTGTCCACCCAATGATAGCTGAAGCTATCCAGCACACTGGCATTCCCATAATTTTTTTAATCTTAGTTTTGATGGCCCATACGTACACAGGGAATTTCTTCATACTTCCGAGGCTCTGCTTCTACTTAAGATCTTCCCGCCTCAGCCACAGAGTACCATTTCTTTAGTTGTAAAGAAGGGGGATTTGATCCAGCCTTCAGTACATGCCAGAATCAGGAGACCCATCTGTCCCTGACACTCCCTTGAGCCACTCACTTACTTCATAATTTCTTTGTTTGATCTGACACGCTGAAGCTCTATAAGAGCTTAGGGCTGTACCATTTCCAGTCAGTCTCTTGGCTTGCCCTGAGGCCCTCTGAGAGCACATGGCCCCATTCCTTAGTTAACCATTGTACTGCCAAGTGTCAAAGAGTTTATACTTTCCAAATCCAGTTTCTACTTTCATGTTTCAGTTCTTAGTGCTGTGTGGTAAATAAGTTCCCCTTATGTGTTCAACATTCTCTTCTACCCACTCTATTCTCTGAGCAAAGGGAAGACAAAACCCAATTTGAGAAAAAAACAAACCTATATTAGTGAGGTCAAGATTGGAGAGTAGATCTGCTTTAAGGCAGTGACTCTAGATAAGCTGATTAGACTCAAGTGGAGGAACTTTTTCATCACCTAACAAAGATACAATCAGTATCCCAACTTTCAGAGGTTTTGTCATAGTATAGAAATATAAATTCTCCATGGGTCTTATGGGACTTTCTTAAGGAAATCTACATCTCTAAATCCTCAAATCAGCACAAATGATGACAAAAAGGGAAATCATGTACAAGGAGGGAA
>NW_008353482.1:448302-457021 GCF_000622305.1 Nannospalax galili | reverse complement strand
TGAAATATTGTGTCAAGAGACATTTTTCATTATTATAGAAAAAATGAACACTTGATAACTGAAGAACAGCATATTTTATAAGATATAATTCTATTTTTATTTAGGTCTCTATTATGTATCTGTCTGTGGGTATGTACACATGAGTACAGTTGCCCTTGGATTGCTAATGAGGGTTTCAGATTCCCAGTTGCTGAAGGTACAGGCAATGGTGAGTCACCTGAAATGTGTGTGCTGGGATTTGAACTTGCGTCCTCTGAAATATTACTGTGAATTCATAACACCTAAGCCATCTCTCAAAATCTAAAATGGCATATTTTGACAAAACAAATCAGTATTAGAAAATACAACCATTGCTATTTATACACCTAGAGCTTGTCCACAATAACTCTGATAAACTTGTTTGAACATCAATCAGTAAATGAGTGTAAACATGACTTTTATCATTTTTCTTTCTTTGGTTTTCTGAAATGGTTATATATTTCATTATTGAGCTTTTTAAATTTCATATATTTCCCAATTAAATCCAGACCCCTCCCCCATTCATACCTCACCCATCCCCTGACCAAAGCTCATGCACTGTGCCATACATGGTAAGTCCTGTCCATTCAGGTGTTTATACCCAAATGTCTTTCAGTGTAAATGAGTAATTTATGCTCTATCTAGAGAAATCCATGTCTTCCCAGAGAAATTCATATAGCAGTAATATATATCAGTGCATAAAGGGTTTTTGTTTGTTTATTTATTTATTTTTTCTCCCAGTAGTTCAATGGGTGTTGCCCAAATACACTTAGGTTTGGAACTATCACTGGATTGTGTATGACCTACCAGGGGTTAGGGTTAGGGTTAGGTTTATGGTTAGGCTTTTTGAACATTGCCTTTATTATGCTGGTCTGTCCCTTGGATCCCCAGATACTCCATTCCTTTTATTCTGAATGGATATTGGATTTTTGTCAATGGCCTTTTCTACATCTAATAATACGATCATTTAGTACAGAATTTTTACATTTCTTTACATGTGTTTTCAGCAAATTTGCAGAGTGAATGTACATGCTTAAGCAATTCTGTCATTTCACTTTCAAGGAGAGTATTAAGAAAAATGAACTTGGTATTAGGACTTCAGACAAATGAGACACAGAAGAAGGAATCAACAAAGCACATGCAATAATTTAATGACTTGAGTACTTTATCAGTATGAAATACCAGAGCAGTATGACAAATCAATTCTCAAGGTGATGGGACAAGAGACTGATATATAACAAGAGGTACAGGATGGAGGGAAAGGAGGGAAG
Organism: Nannospalax galili; assembly: GCF_000622305.1. Lineage (NCBI taxonomy): Eukaryota > Metazoa > Chordata > Mammalia > Rodentia > Spalacidae > Nannospalax > Nannospalax galili. Next base: position 455,732 of record NW_008353482.1, on the reverse strand, counting down.
GAGGGAGGAAGGGAGAGAGAGAGAGAGGGGGAGAGAGAGACTAACAAGAGAGTGAGGGTTAAAATATTTATTGGTGTCTAGAGAATTCCTCTAAACCTTCTTTGAGGCAAGTGTTAAAAGGAAGCTAGTTGTATCTCAGCAGGTCACCCTGTCACACTGTAACTAAGAGATAGTTTAATTGCATTTCTACATGAACTGTAGGGTGAGAGAGGATTAGTGGTGGCACTCAAGTGTTTTCATTCTTTCCCTAGGTTGTGACCAGGGGAAGGTTTGGTCTACCAGGGATATCTGAGTGGAACCCACTGATGACATGGCTGGAGGAAGACACAATCAGACAAGTTTAGCATGTAAATGCCGTGCGTTTTTATGATGAAGTTAAGTTTCTATTCACCTAGATGGTGACACACCATGATATTTTTAGAACTTATTATTACGTATAACAATAGTTTCAAAAGTCCATTAACACTGATTTCTAGCAAGTTGGAGAATGAATTATGCTAAATTATTGAAACATTTAAAAACATATTTATACAATATGATATGAGTGGGAATGAAAACTGTTCCAGCCACTATGGAAAACACAGTTTCCTTAAAGATATAGAAATGTATATATCATACAATCTTCCTGATCTCCTACAGGGAATATTACTAAAGGACTCTATATCCTACTAAAGAGTAGTGTGCACCATGTTAGTTACTGATCTAGTCATTATAACTCATAGATGTAAAGAACCTACATATAATCAGCTTATGAACAGATAATAAAAATATGGTACATGTACACAAGGGAGCGTTTTGTAGCTGTAATGAAAAAAAAGTGACAGTATAGGATTTTCCAATAAAGTAATAGAGTTGGAGTAATTATTCTGGCATTACCCAGTCACAGAAAACAAATATTGCATGTTTTCTCTTACATGGGGATGATAGTTTTGAATTTGTAGGTCTATCTGTTTAAATTTGAGAACACATAGAATTGGGCTCAAAAGGGCAAAACACTATTCATTAAGATTTTACTTTAGGATTCAGAAAAGTTAGGTTGAAACTTGAGGAGGAAGAGCTACACTTGTAAATCAGAGCTTCAGAGCTGAGGAGGGATGGATATAATGTACTATTGTCTGAAGAAGAGTAAAAGCTGTTCCATAATGAGTATCAGTGTGGTAGTTGAATTAAAACCTATTGGTTATTTTTTCTTTTATGGTCAGAATCTGGAGGACACAGGGTAAGTCTCAGTCAATAAGGTACTTTCCTTCCAAGCATGATCACCTACATGGGCTCCAGATCCCACATAAGAAAGCTATACAACTTGACCTGGATTTATAAACCCAGCTCTTGTGAGTCAGAGACAGGGAGAGCTCTGGGGATTGCTTCTCAGCTAGTTAGAGTACTTGGTGAATTTCAGGCTGGTGGCAAACATTGTCTCAAAAAGCAAAGATGAATGACACCTGAGGAATAGTAACCCGGTTGTCCTCTGTTCTTCACAGTCATGCATCATATTTCTATGTCTATACCACAAACCACATCCAGAGAAAAATATCAAAATATGCATAATTAAATTTAGATTCCAATTATAATATAAATGTTCCTTAAATTACTTTACCATTCTGAGATTATAGAACACTTTGTTCTAAATTTGCTTGCCTAAGGATAGAATTATACCAATTCTCAGAAAATTCTTACAGTTTTTAATACTGACATGCATTCGAAAGAAGGATCTGATGAACTATCATGGCTCACATTTGTAATCAGGGCACTTGGGAAAATGACAATGTAAAATTGCATCGTTAGAGGCCAGCCTAAGGTATGTAATAACTTCCACTTTAGTGGGATGTAAGATGCTTCTGGGAATAGAAAAGTCAAGTCTGTTTCAAGAGTGTGACTCTTGAGAAGTTAATGAGGTTTACTCATTACAGCTTTGTGAATTTGATTTTAAGTCCTGTCAGCTGACAGAGCAAGGAGATGCACCTGTGTGTACATATGTGTCTAATTTGAACTTAACAGGAATACAGACTATACATGTGGTTTCACACTGTGCCTCTGTGTACATATTTGTCTATTTTGAACTTAAAAGGAATATGTATGAGGGCTTTAAGCATAGCTCAATTATTCAGATATTTCATCCCCATCGAATTGGCCATGTAGAAGAAAATACATGCACAAAGGTGATAAGATGGGTGGTCACGATTTGGAACTTAATGACAACAACCTGGAGCTCATATCTTGGGTACATATTATTAGCAGCAGGTTGCAAGTGTTATTACACAGCCACAGATGAAATGACCCCAAACAGAAGTCATTCTGTCTTGCAGGAAGTCAGGGTGGAGACCCACTAAACCCTGGCACATGCTGCAACTTCTGGGGGAACATATCTTCTTTACATCTGTTAATATTTGTAGTCTGGCACCCTGGGGAAGATTACAGGGCTTTTCTTGTCTTTATCCTTCCATTTTCCCCATTCCCGCTGCAGCAACTAGGGAGGAGGCAAGGGCGTTGGAGCAGCAGCTATGACTGAGCAGTCTCCCTGGTTACAGCAGGCTTTTGCTTTCCCTGCCTCCATTTGAGATCTCTCTCCTGATTGGTCCATATTCTACCTTTCATTTACATGCACACAATTAGCCCATCAGAGCCAACCTGAGCTTTTATAAGTCTCTGCAGAGAGGATTTTTGCCAGTCAGGCTCCTGTCCGGTGTCCAGCTTTTAGCTGGATCCAGGCTCTGGCCAGGGGCCTGACTTCAAAGCTCTAATTACAACAGAAGGATTTCTCCTGAGACCTGAAGGAGACAGACCTGGGGGAGCCCCAGCATAGGTATGGAACTCACTGGGGTCCCACTGCTTCTGCTCTGAGTGATGCTCCTCCTGTTTCCTGTGTAGGGGATTTGTTACTGTCTCTGGGGCCACTGCTCCTGATTTGTGATCTGACAATAATGCCTTAGCCTTTTAGACCCATTGCTTCACCTATAAGTAAATGGGGGATCATCAAACTTTCTGGCCTGCCAACAAAATTATCCCCATGGCCGCTTCTGCTGTCCTATTATTTGATGACTCACTATGTAAAAAATTGCTGTGTTCATGATTTCTCTAATCTGGAAACCAGAATCAAACGTTATCAACTAAAAACAGTGTCCTCGTACAGCTCCTTTCTCTACTAGTGTATGAATCCCCATTTACGCGCTCTCTCCTCAGCTCCTTTCCACAGTCCCTTCCAGGCAGTTATCGCATATGCTTTTAGCACAGTTGTACTTCTTTCTCTGAGTTGTTTTCTCACAGCACCCATTCTAATACCCATAAAATTAATTATATTCTTTGTCTTCCACTTTTACATATTTCTTCCTTCTTTTTAATTACATGTAGGAAATTTAAAAATATATCTACATTTATAGCACCATAAGAAATAATTGCAATGCCTTACAGAAGTCATTTGCATCTATCTTATACAACTTCCCTCTGTGCCAAGCCTCTGAAAACTACTAGTTCCATAAAATCTCTATATGTTTTCCTTTTGCAGTGTCTGATTGAGGAAATCCCACATTTTGGAATTTTCCTTGTGCATATAACACTGTGCTCTATAGATTTACGCAGTGTTCTCTATTATTCTTATTCATTTCCCTAAGATATTAGTGCTCTTTAACACAATTTACTTGAGCTTTTTCAATTTCATACAACAGTTCTTAATCAAATTTAGAACCCTCCACCATCCATGCTTCCCTGACACCCCCCCCAACTGGACCTCATGCATTCTGACATACATGTTAAGTCCTATCCAGTCAAGCATTTGTATTGAGATGTCTTTCAGTGTAAATTTGTTCTCTGGAGTCTAGTCAGCCCATCTAGAGATCAAATGAAACACATACTCTCCCTCACCAAATTGCAATCAGTCTCCAATAGTTCTGTCTAGGGCCAGCCACCGCCGTTTTCCCTCCTCCCCTTTGGGCCCCTGTTTAGTTGAATTGGCATGTGTCCTGAGTCTGACCAATTGTGAAATTCTGCAGTGGACTCCATCTGTTGCAAAAAGAAGCTGCTTTGATGAGTGAGTCATTTCTTTCCAACCACTTTAATATGGTGTTCTAGTTTCTGTGACAAAACACTCTGACAATACCAACTTGGGTGGAAAAGGTTTATTTGGCTTACATTGACCAGATCACTGTTCATAAGGGAGCCCAAGGCAGGAACTCAGGGAAGGAACCTGGAGGCAGGAACTAAATCACAGAGGGCATGGAGGAACACTGCTTACTAGTTTGTTCCCCTGGCCCATGCTCAGCCTGCTTTCTTATACAATACAGAACAACCTGCTCAGGGGTAGTGTCCTAGTTTGTTTCTCCATTGCTGTGACAAAACACTCTGACCAATACCAACTTGGGGAGCAAAGGGTTTCTTCGGCTTACATCTCCCGAGTCACAGTTCATTAGGAAGCCGAAGATAGGAACTCAGGGCAGGAACCTGGAAGCAGGAGCTGGAGCACAGGCCATGGAGGATCAATGCTTACTGACTTGCTCCCCTGGCCCCTGTTCAGCCTGCTTTCTTATGCAACACAGGCCCACCTGCCCAGGGATGGCACCATCCACAGTGGGCTGTGACCTCCCACATCACTCAGTAATCAAGCAGGTGCCCCATGGATGTTGCCACAGGCCAGTCCAATGAAGGCAATTTCCCAATTGAGTCTCCGTCAACCCAGGTGTGTCAAGTTGACACTAAAGCTATCCAGCACAGGTAGCAGTACTCACAGTGGGCTGGACCCTCCCACATCACTCAAAACATCAAGAAAATACCCCACAGACAGGACCACTGACCAGTCCAATTGTGGCACTTTCCCAAACTGATGCTCCCTCTACCCAGATATGTCAAGTTGACCATAGATTCATGGACATGATAATGGTGCAAGGTATGGTTATCATATTCTGGACTGGGTCCTAAATCCAATCAGAAAGTTGCTATCTGGTCCCAAAACATTTGTACCACATTTGTGCCAGTGGACATGTCTTGGCAAGGCAACACAGGTTCACTGCTGGATAAGATTGATGATTACTTTTCTTGTCTGTTAGCATACATAGCACCTTCTAGTTCTATGTAAGCTAACTAGTAGGGATGACGTTTCGAGGTCAGTACAAGCTTGAGTTCTCCATGTCCTATAACTGAGGTACTTGGTGTTTTCAGCAAGAGAGACTTAGTGTCAAGTTGTGGATGGTACCTAAAAGCACTGCCCATATTCTGTACATTTTCAGGGACTATGGGAATACAACAATTCCAAAAGATGTAACAAATTCCTGGCACTGGGCTTTTTTAGTTTTTAATCTGTGGTATGTAGTAGAGAATTTTTGCCTTATTATGTGCTAACTCCATTTAAACTCTCTACATGTATATTTTAGAAAGCTTCTAAAATATTGTTTCTATAAGAATTTTCCAATGGACTAAATGGTAGCTCTACCTCCCACTAACCAGTTTTAAAGCTCCATTTCCATCCCCAAACAATTTAACCATCCTTGTCCCAATGTACCCCCTTGCAAAACACTATGTTCTATCTTCCCCATCAGTCATTACTAAATTCCTTACCTCTGCATGTCTTCAAAGTGATACACACATACCTAAAGATTCCAGGCTAACATCCAGAAATGAGAGAATGCATGCAATGTTTGTCTTCCTGGACTTCTTGAGTTATCTTATGTCGAATATTTTTTCTCACTGCATCCATTTACCTGATAACTTCATAATTTTAGTTTTCTTTCCAGGTGAATGAACAGAGAAGCATCAAACATTGATGAACAGGTGTCTCTTTAGTAGATCCTAGAGACCTCTGCGTATATCCCAGAGTGGTATAGCTGGATCATGTGGTAGATCTATTTCAAGCTACTAGAGGAACCTATACATTGATTTCCATAGTTGGTGCACTAGTTTCACTCCCACAAGGAAAAAAATCAGTGTTCCCTTTTGCCCACACTGATGCCAGCATTTCTTATTTGCTTTGTTTTGTTTGTATGTTTTTGTTGTTGTTATTATGTTTACACATTCTGACTATGATAAGATATAATTTCAAAATGGTTTTAATTTTAATTTCCTTGATGGATAAGGAGGTTGAACATTTAAAGGTATATATCTCAGCTACTCTCTTCATCTTCTGAGATCTCCCTTATTTACATTCCCCTTATTTTGACTGGGTTCTTTGTTTTCTTGATGTTTATTTCTGCATTTCCTTGTACATTTTAGATACTAGTCCTTCTTCATAAGTATAGCTAGTAAAAATTTTTCCCATTTTGTAGGCTGAAACTTCACTTGAATGATAGTGTGTGTCCTTTGATTGAAGACTACAAGAAATGGAATTTTCTGTACACTGCAGGACAGATGTACATATGAAATTACACAAGTGAGGTACAATGGCATTGTTATACCCAAAGATTATTGCTTCTTCCAACCATCAGGGCAGAAACTTCTTCCTTCATCAAATGACAAATGATACAGAGATTCACTTCTCAACATGAAGAAAATAAGGAATAGCAGAGTGCAGAGTGAATAACCCTAAGTAAGGCAGCTGTGTTGTTTCCTTTCTTAGCAAGAACACGAGGGGTCATTTCAGAAAAGGGAGCAGAAAGAGCTTAAGGGCCAAAAATGATGAAGGATTGCAGGAAGCTGAATCTTCTGGACACAAACAGGGGAAGTTTCACATATGATCTCCCAGCAGTTGCCACAGAAAGTACAAGATATATGCAAGCCCAAGTCAGACAAGAAGTCAGCATATATGTGTTAGGTGGCAAAATGTCCCAACTTTAGGTGAGTAACTGTTGACAATTTTTTGATGTTTGGAGGAGAATCAGTTTTCCTTTAGTATGTGATACTAGGTAGGTGACATGGCTATAGGGTATAGACCCATACCGAAGTATAGTTGAAGAAGCCCAATTAGACTGAAAGTCCTTGAGAAAAAGAAAAAATAGGAAACATGAAGAGACTGAGTTAGGGAGAAGGGTAAGGACGGACAGAAGTTATGCTCAGTATTCTGGGGGAGAAGATCTGAGTGTGACCAAATTCTTTGCATTAAATTGTTCATGAATCATTAAATATATTATTTAGAAAGAAATATTACAAAAGAAAAAAGATATCCTAGTTTCTTTAGAATGCTGCTAGTCCAGTATACAAGATCAAGTAACTCTTTGCCATTTGATTTTTCTTTATCAATTGTTTTTATTAAATATTTATGCATATATCTATTCCTTTATTTGTGACTGTATTTCAGTTTGAAACTGTGCTCTCTTGTGTGTTTGTGGACATCATAAGGAAATGATTGATTGTGTTGCCTCTCCATAATCTCAGATTTCCAGGCATGGTAGTAACACCTTTATCTACTGAACTATCTTGCTGACCCTCAACTAATTTTTCAGATATAATTTAGAATATTGATTACCTATTTAACACTATGCCTCTTAGATTTGGGGCAATGTATTTCAAGA
>NW_008353482.1:444810-448154 GCF_000622305.1 Nannospalax galili | reverse complement strand
TGCTATTCCATTGATTATGTTGTCTTTTTACTTTGTGACAGCGTGCTCAGATACTCTTTTACTCTTGTTGTTATTTTTATTTGAAGTTTTTGTTACTCAGGCAGCAATTGGGATTTCAAATTCATGACCGAGAATATGAGGGAAAAGTGCATTAACCCAGGGAAGGAGTTGAAGAGGCACACATATTTAATGTACTTTGTCATGTGTTGTATTTCTTTAGGAAATTTACCAAGTGAGCCAACACCTGAGCTTTCTTCTATTTTTTAATGGTTATATGCATTGGCATTTGAATCTATAATTGTCTGTACTTGTCAGGTTTTTGAGTACATTTTTTACCAAAAATTTTCCCATAGAATGACTGTGTTGGATAGCTTTAGTGTCAACTTGACACACCTGGGTTGAGGGAGCCTCAATTGGGGAATTTCCTTCATTGTCCTGGCCTGTGGCCATGTCCATGGAGCACCTTCTTGATTGTTGAGTGTTGAGGGAGGGCCAAGCCCACTGTGGGTGATGCCATCCCTGGGCAGGTGGGCCTGTGTTGCAGAAGAAAGCAGGCTGAGCAGGGGCCAGAGGAGAAAGCCAGTAAGCAGTGTTCCTTCGTGGCCTCTGTTCCAGCTCCTGCTTCCAAGTCCCTGCCCTGAGTTCCTACCTTGGGCTCCCAGATGAACTGTGTGACCTGAGAGATGTAAGACAAATAAACCCTTTGCTCCCCAAGTTGGTAGTGGTCAGAGTGTTTTGTCACAGTAATGAAGAACAAACTAGGACAATGACTTAGGGAATTCTATCTTGTACAGATGTTTAATCTAAATAATTTGTGAAATTTTGCCATTAATTCTTTAAATATTTAATTTATTCATTGGGGAATTCATCATGAGTGCCTGGGATTTCCATTTGAAGAAAAGCCACATGAGCATGCTAGTGGACCCTGCCTTACTGGACCTTCAGTTCACGCCTCAGCCTTGGCTGAGCTCTGGATCTACATTCTGGCCAGAGAAACTGTAAGTAATCTACATTTGGCTTTGATCACAAAACTTTACCTGGCAATTTGTCATGTCACATCTATATGAACACCTCGGTCACAGGGACTAGTGTGGTATCCTCATTAGACCCAAGTTGCAGAACATGACTTCACTCTAGAAATAAGCTGAAATTGTGAGGCTCACCATGTAATTTTATTTTTCTGTCAAGTTTTCATAGTGTTCAAATACACATACCATGGATTTAAGTAGTTCACCTGATAGGATGCTGAATAACATATTCAAATCTCAGTATGACCTTGCAATCTTAATTCCTAAATAACATCAGAATATTATTCTTTTAAATGTTTATTAGAATTGAAGGATCCCTTTCCAAAAGCACATAAAACTCCTGCCACAGATGCTATGTAGATATATAGTATGAAATCCAGAGAGCTTCCAGTAGTAGTCACCTTCCATCCTTCAGTATACCTCCCTCAGATATAACATTTAGTCTTCAGAACTCTTTCTGCCTTTCCTTTCCACTATACATTGAACATAGGAGTTGAGTTGCAATAACCACCTTACATCTTAGTGCCCTACTTTCTGACAATCTCTAGAATATTTACCAAAGGCTCCCTTTTGAAAAACATGACTCAGTAATTTGAAACAAAGGACAAAATTCAGCTTTCCATTCTTGTCACAAACGTGAGATTACTAACTTATAAAGAGAAAACAATTGGAATACATTTTGGAAATTAAACTCCATATTAGTTTGTACCAAATGAATGTTGGGCCTAGAATGAGGTATAAAATGATAGAAGTTATGTGTGTTGGTAGATTTCCAATAATGGCATATAAGTGAAAAAGAGGAAAGTAGATGTCAGGAATCACGAAAGTTCTAAATGTTCCTTTGGATTGCTTAACATCTTTCTCATAAGCACTACTTAAGTTGCAGGATTACCTAGTATTAGCATGCTGTGATACGATTCAGCAGAGTCTCATCTCACTTTTTGCCTTTTTAGGAACATTAGAGATAAAAAAAATTGTATCCTGATTGAAAATTATAGGAATATAAGTGGCTTACCTCTGTTAGTTTATTGTTTGCTCATAGATTCCCTCTTCAAGTTTGAAAGATAACTCTACCACTAAGCATTTGAAAAAAGTCCTTTGATAATTGATTCATTATATTTCAATTCTAATATATTTTTATTGAATTTTGTGCATTTCATACAAAACATCTTGATCACCTCTTTTCACTCTCTCCCATCCGCACCACCTCCCATAAGCCCTAACCAGATTTCATGCATTCTGTCATATCTGTTAAGATGTAACAAGTCAAGTTAGTGTACCCCAAATATCCCTCAATCCAAGTTCATCCACTGGTATCTTTCCAGCCTTTCAGCTGTAGACATAATTTAGCATTTGATGAGAGTGTGAGTTTTGTGTCAAATCACATGATTATCTCTTACAAGGCTATGCAGTCACAAAAAATATACAGATGAGGTAGGAGAAGGTACAACCCTAAAGTAAATGTAAAAGTAAACAAAAAGGAGTGTTAACATGGGCACTTAACCAAATCATTACATACAAATTCATGGAATTAACATGTACACACCAAGTTTCTTTTTAATATTTTATTTATTTTTTATTTTTTATGTGTATTTGTGAATTGCCTGCATGTGCGTAAGTGCACCTGTGTTGTGCAATGCACAGAGGTCAGAAGAAGGTGTCGTGTCCCCTGGGACTGGAATCATGGACAGCCCTGTCAACCATGTGTGTGCTGGCAACTGAACCCGTGTTCTGTAAGAGCAGTCAGTGCTCTTAACTGCTGAGCCATCACTCCAGCCCCCAAAGCAAGTCTTTAAGCAAATCTATGCAATTAAAGATCATCTATCGAATGTAATCATTGTATGTAATTCTTTACAAATGATAGTGGCTTTGATCTATTTATCTATTATCTATCTATCTATCATCTATCTATCATCTATCTATCTATCTATCTATCTATCTATCTATCTACCTACCTATCATCTATCATCATCTATCTATCTATCTATCTAGAGAGAGGGAAAGAAATCCTGATGAGGAAGAAAAAGAAAATAGCACGTTCTTCAAACAAACCCAAAAAGAGCACTAGGATGGCCCTTTAAAACAGATTTAGTATTTATCTCGATGAACTTGCACTGAGGGATTTCTTGGGAATCTAACTTTACATAATAGGCTTTAATACAAATGACATAATGTATGAACTCCCTATAGGGGTCTATGGGAGGGTGCCAAAGGGGAAAGGGTTATAAAGATGATTTTAAGTATGAAATACACAAAAAAAATCAGTAAAATTTTTTTTTAGAAAAAGAAAAAAAAAATAGACTCCGCAGAATGTGA
>NW_008353482.1:440699-444674 GCF_000622305.1 Nannospalax galili | reverse complement strand
TCCCTCCCTCCCTCACTCCCTCCCTGAAAAAGTCATTTGCCTTGCTAGTATTTCATCAGATAGGGCTGGAGCTTCTTTGGAGCTACTTGCCCATTTCTCACATTTGTCCCTAATTTTTATCTGGCTGGAGTTTGCATATGTCTTATGCATGTTTCCATAAGCATTATGAGTCCATATAGCCAGTTTTCCTGAAAACACACTTGTCTTTGTATTCATCTATCATCTCTGGATCATTCAATCTTCTGGCCCCTTTTTCCACAACAATCCCTATGTCTTGAAAGGAGAGGATGTGATTTAAGTATCAAGTTCAGGTCCAAGCACTCCACAGTTGCTTGTGTTCTATGTGTGGACATGTAGTGGGTCTTTGTGTTAACTGCCACATTTGGAAGAAGAATTTTGTCTGGTCATAGTTGAGAGGTACAATAATATATGGGTATAAAATACAACATTAGAATATGGTTTAATAGTATACCCATTGAGCAGGATAATAGTAATCTGTTCTCCTCTATGGCCTGTTACCTATTTAGTTCCATGATGTTTGCCCTGATAACACCAATTCATGGCTTCTATCTTGTGACCTGGCAATTAAATTCAAGATGAATGTGGTTGTTTATTCTCATTTTGCTGTTCCCCTGTAGCAAATGTAGGCATTTTTAAGAATAGAAGTCGAATCAGTTGCTGTCTCTTTATATTTAAAGCCCTAAGAAAGAATATATTGTGGTGAGGGGTGGTGCTGTAAATCATCCCATATGTTTCCTACTGACAGGTTTGTAAAGGGGCTAAATGTTTCATGTTCTGTTTGAAGCGGAGCATAAGGGAGTGATCTGGTGGCCTGGAGCAGGAACATAGTCTTGATCTGGATGGACATAGGTAGTCATCTGAGGCACATAAATCATGAGATTTTGTAGGACACTTGAAAGATACTGATTAGGCAAATACCAGACAAGAGGAGTAGTATAAGGAGGGTAAGCAGGGCCAGCCATGACCTATGTTCCAGTTATCCCCAGAAATATTTCTCTCCTTCCTGGTCGTTCTGATATTGGTTTAAGCATGCCTAGAGCTGTTATAACATAACCTTATCTATGTCACATTAACTTGCATAGTAACAACATTTTGACCTCCCAAATCAAATTTATCTGTGAAATACATTTCAACATGCTTTTGTCTTTTAGTCAGAAGATATTAAGTCAGAAACAGAGATGGGCAAGGAGTGGCTATTTCAAAGGGATAAAGATAGCCCAAGATACATAGTAATTAGGCCACATTCCAAACTCTCCACAATCGCTAAAGTTCTACTAATTTGATCAGCCTTTGTAAAATGTCCAGACTTAAGTTGTAGGTTTTTTTTAAGAACAAAATCATTAGTGGGAAACAGTTTTCTAAGTAATATTTTATATAAATTTAATCAAATATCTGGGAAGTGAAATCCTTTGGATATTTAAAAAATATACAAATCACTTTAAGTTTTGCTTAGACATGTTTGCTTGATAACCAGCATTTATCTAAGAAATGCCTTGCCCTGGCAACGTGCATCTGGTGTTCACACAGCCTGGAGGCCCAGTGGTGCCAACAGCATGTAAGTATCCTGTCAGGATCAGGAGCATCCTGAATCCATCGAGGGCAGGGAGGTTCCAATTACCCTCTTGTTTTCCCTCTTTTTCTCGTCTTCCCCTTCCCATAGTCTTCACATTAGAAAAACAATATATATATATATATATACACACATATACATATACTTTATGATTGGGTGTTTATGATCTTGATTAAGACCATGTAGTTGGCAAAAATTAATTATTAATTTTTTTTTACTGTTAAGTTCAGCTATGGTTCTGGTCATCAGGGGTCACTATGGCTTTAGGCCTTGGGAGGAGCTTTGACCATCTCTGTGGCAATAAGTTAAACGCCTTACTAGACCATGGCTTTGACTGGAAGTATTGAGGAAACATTTTACTCTGTGTTGATCCTCGTCTTTTTAGACTGCACCCTGTTTAGAGTCCATCTAATGGGCTTTCAGTGGCCTTCTGAAAGGACAGCAGAGGTGTCACACCATAGTTACAGGATATTTTGAGAGATGACCTATAGGGCACTGGAGCTTAGTTGAGCTTGGACAGCAAGGAGAAAAAAATCTGTCCCTTAAATCCCTCTGACTGCATTAGTATAAGCCTCCAATTGTTTTGTTTTATTATTGTGTAACATGTAGGTAAAGCTTGCCTTTAACTGTAGTTGTTGGAAAATATCCTTTACAAGTATCTCTGTATTATTCAAACATTTCTTTGAGATTTATGGAATGTGGTTTGGGTTATCTTGTCATTTTCCCTACATAATCCTTGATTAGGCACACATTTGTTCCTTAATCCAGTCATTATTATTAACAAGAACTAACTTAAGTAGGGCTTTGATTAAAGTTTTATCTTAGAAAAAATTAAGATTATATATCCTTTTCTAGTAGATAGGTAGGTAGGTAGATAGAAAGATAGATAGATAGATAGATAGATAGATAGATAGATAGATAGATAGAAAAAGGGCTCCACAGAGAATATGATGAGAATAGAATCTTTTATTATTTATTTATTTTTATTTTTTAGAAGAAGAAATTCATTACAGCTTTAAAATTTGGATTTCCATGAGGAGCTTATCTTTTTTGTCATAAGTTAGAGGGAAGAAGGGATCTAACATCACAGATCAAGTAGGCATAGTCCAGGAATGAGATTTTAAAAATTGTCTTAGGTTTATCTCAAATAAATGTGTTCTGCTGCAAACAAAATTAGCTTCCTTGTTCTCCAGGCGCCAATACACTGATTTATAGTACAATAAAGGGGGGCTCAGATCACATATTTATGTACAGGAAATCAGCTAATAAGAATCCAAAGAAGATCATCTGAAACTTCTGTTTCCTGCTAGACTACACCATCGGTACAGGAAGGCAAAAAACTATCTCCTCCTTAAACATATAATCCAGTTTTGGGCAAGTGACAAGATAACCCAAACTATAGTCCATAAATTCCAAAAGTAATGCTTGCATAATACAGAGAAACTTGTAAAGGATATTTTTCAACAGCTACAGTTAAACACAATACTCGTCTGCATTCATCCAACTTGTGGCTGTAACTGGGTGGGTCTTACAGCGAGAGGAGAAGATTTAAAGTTTTATGGCTGCCTGCCACAGCAAACATTTTAATAACAAGTCTGTATCTTTGCAGGACCTAGTTACTTGGGGCAGAGTGCTTTTGTTTTTTAATATTCTAACCTGTTTTTCAATCCCTCTTCTTTCTGAAAGCTATCACTTTAGAGAGGTGTAGACAGGTTTCCTTTTCTCCTGGCTAATTTGTACTATATAGAGCACTGTAGATTCTTTAACCAAGGAACATCAGTTCTTAATACGTAAAATTTTATCAATATTGTTGTTATCTGAGAGTGTGATATTTTGGCTTATTTTGGCTTATTTGAATAAAAAGACTTAACCCAATCGTTTGAGTGTATCTATATAGAGAAAATAAGGTTAAATTTACTTTTTTAATAAGGAAGGGAAACAAATAAATCAATGTTAGTATTATTCTATCATTAGTGAATGCACCAAAACCAAAAATATACCAAATGAAACTTTTAAAATATGAAATTATTAAAAGCATTTAATTATAAGTGATTTTAAGGAGTAAAGAATGAGATAATTGTTTAGCTACTTGGCAATTCTGGATTTTCAGTTAATTAAAAATTAGTTCCAATCATTAATTATAAAATCCATATGAATGATTTTCAGATGAACTGGGTACATGTTTACCTCAAAGTTCGCCTTTAATTTTTTTAGTATAGGAGCAATTTAAAAATACTTAGATACAATCTTTTTATTTGTGGATATAACATATTTTTCTTTATGTTTTAATTAAATTTTTTAAATTATTTATTTAATAGCTACATACATATAAGAAGCATTTCATTACAACAGCATTGACATATTCAATAACAATTTCCCAAGCT
>NW_008353482.1:406827-440566 GCF_000622305.1 Nannospalax galili | reverse complement strand
TTTCTGATGCTTCTGACTTACTGCTTTCAAAATCTGGAGAGTTTCCAATTTTAACAAGATTAAATTAAAGATCTTTAGTACTATGCATAAAAGCCAACATTGGGGCCCCAGATTATCTCCTAAACTCCATTATCAGCCTATCTTCCCTCTTTTTAAAAAGATTTTATTTTTTAATGATAATGTTTTTCACATCTACTAATTATTAAGGAGAAAATTTTTATGCTTTGAATAATTATTTTTTTCTATTTTTAAATTTGTTTATACACCCACTTCCCAGGTAGCACCCTCCCATAGCCTCCCTCCCTCCCTCTCTTGGATTCGTTGATTTTATTGTTTTCTTTGTTTCAATTTCATTAATTTCTGCCCTGGTTTTTGTTATTTCTTATTGTCTGCTGGGTTTGGGTTTCATTTGTCCTTTAGATAAGATTGGGGTCTGCTGTTCATTTTCCCAGTTCTGTGCTGGGTTACTATCTGGGAATCCCTTTGGCCACCCTGGCCAACCACTCAAAAGTAGGTATCGCTTGTCTGGCATTGTTGCTTGTTATGTAGCCTTTAGCTATACATATGGTCTCTTATGAAATTATATTGGCCCCTTTAATCTTTGGTTATACTTTCCTTTTGTGTGTTTAAGGCCATAGAGTTTGTCCAGATAAACCGATTTATTTTTACTCTTAAGGTTGTTTGAGGATCTGTTCCTCAGGGGTCACATTGGCTTGGGAGGAGTCCCTGGCTCCTTTCTTTTATTAGTTCCGCCTATGTGAAGATAAGTCAAAAGTCCTCCTCGACCATGGTTGGCTTCGCTTGGAAGCATGGCGGAAGTGATTCCTCTGTGTTGACCCTCTTCTTTATAGACTGGATACTGGTTCAAGTCGATCTGGTGGGGTCTCCTTGGCCTCCTTGATCAAGAGGACAGGTGACCCACCACCATTAAAGGACATTTTGAGAGATGCTCATAGTCCCCTGGAGCTAGTCGACCTAGGATGGCAAGGAGCAAAAAATGTCCTTTATGTCCCTCTGACCAAATTATTATAGACCTCAAAATATGTCTGTTAAACACCCAAGAAGGTTAGTTCCGCTAATCTGGTATTTTTAATTATTGTGTGTCATGTAGATAAATCTTGGGCAAAGACAAGTTGTTCTCAGATAAACCTTACCTAGACATATATTTCTTGATCTGCTATGTATAATTTGTCAGTAGGTTGTAGGAGTAATATGGTTCTCTCTGGTTTTCAAAACTAGCTAGGCATTGCTTATCTCCCAAACTGTCTCACTCCTCTTAAGGTGCCCCCATTTCCCTCCATTCTCCCTTACTAATACCCTTCTCCTATGGCCCTACCTCTCTTGAGCTCCTTCTTTCCCTTTATGCCCTAAGTTCCTTGTATAACCTTCCCTCCCCCTTCCCTTGAACTAACCCAATTTTTATCCATATCTCCCTTATTAAGGCCTGTTTCCTATTGTCCTTCTCTTTCAGGTTATTTCTTTTCCTTTACCTGCCTGTTTCCTTTCCATTATTCTGGTTCCTATAGTTATGTCTGGTTGCATACTTATTTATCAGAGTCTGGTTCTAGGATCCACATATGAGGGACTTTAGTTTTTAAACTTTATGTGTTTATGCATATTGACTGCGTGTGTGTTACTACACTTGGGTCATGCAGTACACATGGAGGTCAGAGGAAAGCATTGGATTCTCCTGGAACTGAAGTTAGGGATGGATGTTAGCTTCCATTTGGGTGTTGGGGAATCGAATTCAGGTCCTCTAAAAGAGCAACCAGTGCTCTAACTTCTGAGCCATTTCTACTTCCTAAGAAAATATTTTAATGAGGTAATTTTAAATTAAAATAAAAGAGGCTATATTTGAACAATATAAGATATATATGTATATATGTCATATTGAATATTTTAATATAGCCATTGCTGTACATGTCACCTTTTCTAAATAAAACCTTTAGATTTATATTCTGTTCATGTTAACAGTATTTTGAAAAAGAATTGATTCTGTTACTTATGACTGTTATATAATTTAAATAAAATTTTAATATACATTTAGAACCTATTTTAAAATAAAATTCCAATCAAAATGTAAATATATAAAATTTAATTTTATGGCTTAATTAGGTGCTGTATATGTGTATATACTGATTTTAATTAATACAGTTTTGTATAAACAATTAGCATTTAAAATTTTGCAAAACAATATAGTCAAAGAAATTTTTCAAATAGGTTTTAAAATGTTCAAAGCACCCAAAGTTATAAGGCTGTAATCTGTATGTGTGTATTTAAATTGGGCATGTCAAACATGAAAAAAAACAATAATTTTAGCACAAAATTAGAATGAAAAAAAAAACAACTGAATGGGCAACAATTTGTTAAGGATATTGTTTTGACACAAATAACACAAGAAAACAATTATTGTAGCCACACATGAAAAATTATGTGTAATCTAGGTACACCCAGAGTAGGTGAGGTAGAAAGTTGATATCTCTGTGCTTTCAAGATGTGCCAATTTTAAAATGTGCCAATTTTAAATTATATTGAAATTATATTGCCAATTTTACTGAATTCTGTTCATGTCCTATGCAGTGCTGAGAGCCATGTGGCATTACCACCACTGGCTATGACTTCACTCTGACTTCATCATTGGATTCTTAGTGATGAGCACAAGCAATGACCACTTGCAAACTCATGGTCTAGGTCAAAGAGGGAGCCTGGGGTGGGGAGAGAGGTGCAGGCAGGTCTTCAGGCTGCTGTGGGTGCAGATTTGGGGAGAATGTATAGGAGTAGTTTGTATCCATTTTTTTCATTAGGACATATATATATATATATGAATTCATTTATTGGTCCTCATATATGTATGTGTTTATGGTTGAGCCCTTAGAATTGGACAACCTATCAAGGAGTTATTTCATCACTACAGGAAAATTATTATATTTCTGTCAGTATCCATTGGTTTCCTCTAGTACTTTATGAATAGGTAGGGCCTTGAGAAATTTCCCCTATGTACTTTGACAGGTTGATTGGCATTGCCACTACATATGTCCTGTTTAGGCAACCATAATTTTAAGGTTTCATGCATTCAACTTCTTATCATATCTTGAAGACATTATCTAGCAACATAAATCCTGGTCCTTTGGCTCTATCTTTTTTTTAACTATTTTTCTGTGATATTTCCTTTGATTTATGTTTATGGGTTGGATATATGATATATCGATTTAATATGGGCATAGTCAAATATTCTCTGATTTTGACTAGTTGTGAATTTTTAAAACATTGTGGATTTTCTTCTAAAAGAAGCTTTTTTGTAATATTCAAATACAGTTTATTTAGACCGACCAATTTGTATTTTCTCATTTTCTTTCTTCATTATTTAAAAGAATGCTGAACACAATATAACCCTTTATTCCTAAAATTTCAGCATGACTTTGCTATGATAAATCACCTTTTTAAAAACATTTTATTGAGATTTTAACACTTCATACAATTGTTGCCAATAAAATTTAGACTCCATCCCCAATCTCTGCACCTCCCACCCTAACCCACATCAGACTTCATGTATTATGCCATACATGTAAAGATCCAGTCAAACATTTGTACCAGATGTCCTTCAGTGCAGTCATCCAATAGAGTCTAGTCAGTCTATCTAGAGATCATAAGTAAGGCATAGTCTCTCTCACCCATCAGTAATCCATCTTCGATAGTTCTCAATATAGTGCTGACCCACCACCCTTTTCTCTCGCTCCACTCTGGGCACTTGTCTGATTGAGTTGGTATGGACCCTGTGATTGATGCCACCATTGCCACAAGTTCACATGTGTGAAGTTTTAGTGACCTGAAAGCCTCTGCTTCCCTATGTTCATGAACCAGCCCTGGCTCTTAAATCTTTCTGCCCCCTTTTACAATGGTCCCAGAGCTGTGGTGGGTGAGTTTTAATATTAGGTATCCTATCCAGGGACACACATGCTTCAGTCTCCTATTCTTTAAAACTTGGCCAATTGTGGCCTTTTGTGTGCATTTCATCTATTGTATAAGGAAACTTAACTAGTGAGAGTCAAGGGATGCACTAGTTTTATCTCTACCTCTCATTCCACTATGTTCAATGAACTTTAGGTGTAGAGGTTCAACTGTAGATGTGTCACCTAGGACTGAGAATCTCTCAGGAAAATATTTTCAATGTTTGACCACATGCAGGATTCTGCATTAACAACAATCTGTTGCAAAAAGAAGTTTCTTTGAAGAGTGGTGTATGGTATGCTTTTCTGTAAATATAAGGATCCATATTTAGCATATAGTAAAAATTTCATTTGTCTAGAGATATGACAGAGATAAAGTTTTCTGTAGGATCTATGTCCTGTCCAGCCATGTATCTTTGGCTGAGTTTACAGTATCATGCATGAGCTCACTCCCATTGAGAGGGGTTTAAGTCCAATTAGATAACTATTGATTATCCCCAGATAACAGTGCCACTAGTGAATTAATAGAGGTTGTGTTTTGTGCCAGTCTTTATGATTATTAGGATTTAGGACTGGGTTATATCATTGATTGATTTTTCTCCCTTCACAGTTTGCATATTATCATCGAGCTTTATGATAGCTAAACTTCAGGTATAAGGCTTCAGGTCATTTCCTACTCATTGCTCCATGTCCTGTGTACAAAATATGTCCTGTCTTCAGCAGTCAGGACTTATCTTCTAGTTCTGAGAGTTCACCAAGAGCTCTTGAAATAGCCTGTGTTGTTTTGGAAGTTTCTTTGACTACTCTCACCAACCACTCAAAGGGAGGTCTCTCCTATCTGGAACTGTGTCTTACCTTCAAGTTCTCAGGGACAACCAGGGTCAATGGAAATAATCTAGATTGTTTTGGCGGGAGTCTCATAGACTGTACTGGCCAAAACGCAAAGGGAGGTTGAGGTTTCCCATGCCTGACACTGTGGTTTTTGATAGATATCCCACAGATAACACACACACACACACACAGAGAGAGAGAGAGAGAGAGAGAGAGAGAGACAGACAGACAGACAGAGAGACAGAGAGACAGAGAGACAGAGACAGAGAGACAGAGAGACGGAGAGAAAACAAGTAAACTGAATTACATATAGACAGAAACACATTATGTGAGTTTTAAAGTAAGTTTAGGAAATGTCTCCCTTTGTCTTTTCCAGACAACCTTGTTATTAATGTGCCTCTCCTCCCTTTTACTCTTTGGTTCTCTTTCTTCTCTGTTGCCCTTTTTAAAATATCTGCTATTTTCACATGTCCCCCTGGACATAGCCTGTTCTCTACTGTGCTTCTTTCCAGAACTTCTTGCCAATCTTTGCCATGTGGACCCTTTCTGACTTTTGGCTCTTGCTCTTTCTTCACTTCATGTAATCAGATCTAAAGATACAGAGCGAGGATCCACAAAGGAGAATATGCAGTGTTAGTCTTTCATGCTCTTGGTTAACTCAAAATAATGATTTCCAGTTCTATCCCATTTGCCTTCAAAATCCATAATTTATTTTTCTTTACAGGTTAATAGAATTCTGTTTTGTATATGTTCCACATTTTCAATATCAATTCATCTGTTGAGGGACATTCAGATTGTTTCCAATTCAGAAAAGCTATCATGAAACAGCAGCAGTGCACCTGGATGAGCAAACCTCTCATGGTGGGATATGGTAGGATACTGAATCCTTTGAGCATATGCCAAGGAACAGTATAGCTGGGTCATATGGTAGATTGACTTCTAGCTTTTTTGGGAATTCTCTAAACTTATTTTCATAGTGGCTCTACCAGGTTGCAATCACAACAGCAGTAAATATGCAAAATCCACAACATTTGATATTAGTTGTTTTCTTAATATTTCCAATTCTGACTGTGCTAAGATGAAATCTTATATAGGTTTAATTTGAATAGGCAAATTTTCTTTCATGGACAGGAACTGAACACTTCCACCAACAAAGTAACCTTGGAAGGGAACCCTGCACAGCTGAACCTGCATCACTACACTGCATTTTCTGTGATACACACCTGCATTACTGATCAGAGAAATTGTGACTAATTCAGATGTGCCTTTGAGCCCCCAAGCCTCATAGTGAGTGGTTATGCAACAACCACACAGCATATAGCAATTACTATGTGTTATGCAGTTTAGGACTAATATTTGGGAATGATGATATTTGAGGAAAATTCAGAAAATCATTTGAAATATTGAAGTTTACCAGGTAGTTTTATAGCAGTGTTTATACAGAGAAGTTTGACTGTATCTTCTCTGGAATTTCTCTTGAAATTCAAGGCAATATAAATTAATCTCTATGTATTATTGCTTTAAATAGGTATTAACTTGTTGGAATCCCATTCCACCAACACATTAATGGAGCCTTGTGCAGCAGATCCTAAATTGATATCTTTAAAGAGAAAACCAGTGCAACTTCCATCATTATCTTGCTTTCCAACTGCATGTGCACCTGAGAGGGAAGTTAATTAACACTGACAACACTTTTCATCTGTCTTATTAAGTATCATATGCTCAGTTTATCATGACTCATAATTATAGGATATAGACATTGCAACACTAGATATTGAACACATTTAGGCAATTAATACTTACATACAGTGCATTCTGTCCAAGTGGAGAAATCCTGGTTCCTGAGGGAAGATATGAATCCCACCTATGCAATTACCTTGGTTTGAGCATAGGGGAGAGGTCTTTGGACACGAGTTGAATAAACACAGACTCCTACAGCAGGGAGGACTTCCTAATTTCCTCCACATCTCTCTGTTCACATGCATTGATATTTGGTGGGCATAATACTTGGGTATCCACCATATTCAATGAATTGACTAAAACATGAAAATTATGTGTGCATTTTTATCAGCATTTGGGGGTGAACTAATACATGCAATTTATTTAAAATTTTTAGTTTTGAACTTTATAGTTTTCAGCTATCACATTCATTGAACAACATCATAGTTCATTCCTGCTTCTTTTTTTCAAAGTGGCAACATAGCAAGGGGTAAGTCTAAAACATTTATGAAGATCAGGGTACATCAACTTCTCTTTCATTGATCATTCAAAATATTAAGAGTATATTTTACTGCTCTTATAGAGTATTGAAAACTTGAGCTGGGAACAAGGCAGACTTAAATGGATAGTTTTCTTTTTTCATTATTAACTGTTCCATTAATGAAATGTTCAGTGCTGGTTCATAGAATCTTTAATCATAGATCCTTTGGTAGGGAAGAAGTATGTCTTCCTTTCTTATCTTTTGTTTTCTGTATTTGTAAGCTTGAAATTCCAGCATGAATAATCAAGTAACCTTAAATTTTTTCTTCATTTTTAATGTTCTTTCAACTGTAGGCATTTACTGCATGTATATTTCTCTGACTCTTTAATTAAGGCTTGAACTCTTTCTCTGAATGAAATGAATTCAAGGATGAACAGAGTTAAGTTGACAATATTTCAGCATTTTCTGACACATTCCTTTATCCTGGAGGATTGTCTAATGCCCAAATTCCTGAAGCTTGGATACGTGCTTCTCTAACATGGCTGCTATTTATTTTAGTAGAGTACTTTGCAGTTTGTGTTAAGCCTCTGTGCTATTTAACTTTCCAAAGTTTTCATTGCCTAGGAGAACTCTGATGGGGAAAGAACTTAGGTTCAGCAGTGTTGGTAAGCATAGACACAAAGTAGACATCTCAGCAAGGCACATGCAGTAGCACAGGTACATGAGCAGCTAAGGTCTCATAGCTCACAGAGCACCACATTTCTTTTTTAATTTTTTAAAAATTATTTTTATCTCTTGTACATTTCATACAACAATTATTAATAAAAATAAAACCCCCTCCCCAATCATGCCCCTATTCCTCCTTCCCAGGCCTGATGTAATCTGACATACATGTTAGATAACATCCAGTCAAGCATTTTATCCAGATTTCCTTTTGTGCAAGTTCATCTACTGGACTCTATTCAGTGTATGCAGAGTTATTAAAAAAAAGGTCTCTTCTCCCTCAAATAGCAGGACCCAGTCTCTAATAGTTTTCAGGTGAGGTCTTTCCCATCACCCATTGCCCATTTCTCTTGCACAACTCTGGGCCCTTGACTGATTGAATTGGCGTGGTTCTTGTGCTTGATACTACCATAGCCACATGTTTACATGAGTAAGCTTCCACAGGCCCGAAATCCTCTGTTTCCCTATATTCCCTGGCTTTCACAATCTTTCCACCCCCTATTCCACAGTGATCCCTTATCAGTGGTTGGGTGTGCTTTAATATAGGAGTAATATCCAAATATACACAATGGATTCTCTTATTCTCTAAAAGTTGACCAGTTGTAGCCTTCTGCATGCATCACATTTTGTTGCATAATGAAGCTTCCCTGGTGAGATTTGAGGGATGCCCTAGTATTTTCTCCAGCCCCTGTTCTACTATGCTTTTGACACTTGGGTGTAGAGATTCCACTGTATATATGTCACCTACGGATAGGCATCTCTCAGTCAGAAGTTTTCTGTGTTGACCAGTTGTGGACCTCTGTAGTAGACCCCATCTCTTGGATCTTTGATGTGTGGTGTACGGTTAGCTTGTCTGTAAATATAAGGATCCATATTTAGGATATGTTGAGAAATTTCATTTATGTAGCGATAAGACAGATATATGGTTTACTGTGGGATCTATGACCTCTTCAGCCATATATATTTGGGTAAAATTATGATGCCACACTACTTTAGTGTTGGAGTAATCCTGGGAAAACACCAAGACATGTAAATTCAAATAACTTGATATTGAAGCCTTAACTAGTGTCCCTAGCATTCCTCAAAGACATCCTGTTCTAGTTTGCTTTCAAATGCTGTGACAAAACACTCAGACCAATACCAGCTTGGGAGAGGAAGGATTTATTTGGCTTATATCTCTGGAATCACAGTTCATCAGTGAGCACAAAGTAGGAAGTCAGGGCGAGAACTTGGAAGCTGGAGCTGAAACAGAAGGCATGGTGGAACACTGCTTTTTTGGCTTGCTCCCCTGACCCATGCACAGCCTGCTTTCTAACACAATGCATCACAACCTACCCAGGGATGGTACTACCCACAGTGGGCTGGGCCCTCCCACATCACTGAAAAATCAATAAAATACCCCACAGATATGGCTGCAGGACAGTCCAATGGAGACAATCTCCCAATTGAGGCTCCTTCTCCTTAGATAAGGAGGACACTCCTCAGTTGTGTCAAGTTGACAACTAAAGCTATCCAGCACAGTTCCCTTTCAGACTGGATGTGGAGGAAGCATGCACAGTTGTAGTATAACTAAAAGGTATTGGTGGGCATTTGATCATGGAGTTTGGAGAGAGAGAGAGACTCCATGGTGAAACACAAGTTTTGTGTCTTACTTTCTCTAAGGAGCTGATCTCCAAGGAGTTGTTCCAGTACATGGAATATGGGATGGAACACAATGAGGAGGTTTTATGTGAAAGGGAAGTGGATATATTGCATTTGATTATGCTATGATTATTTTAATTTTCAAATGATTGCTGACAGAAGATTAAATTCTGATTTTCTTATAATCTAAATAGCAATGGCAGTAGTTCATTAGTAAATACAATACTTTTTAAAAATATATTATTTATTATTTTTATTTTTCTATGTGTGTGAGTGTATTGCCTGCATGTATGTGAGTGCACCCATCTCGTGCAATGCTGTGGAGGTCAGAAGAGGGCTTTGGGTTCCCCTGGAACTGGAGTTAAGGATGGTTTGAAGCTGCCATGTGGGTGCTGGGAATTGAACCCAGGTCCTCTGCAAGAGCAGTCAGTGCTCTTAACTGGTGAGCCATCTCTCCAGCCCCATAAATACAATACTTCTAATCAGTAGACATTGCACAATTTTTTATATTTGATCTTTAATGTAATATATTTTCTTATTAATAGGCCAAAATATAATAGTTGAATCTCTACTTCTTTACAAGTGAAATGGGAACTCACAGAAAAAGATATATAGAGATACAAAATAAAAGTTAAACTTTCACAAAATGCAAATGAAACATATTTTCCAAATTATTAACACCCCCAAAACTTGCTTAGTACTTTAAATAGAACTAAAATGATTTTGCTTCCTCTCTATATATTTACATGTCAGTTTCAGCATGTCAACAGGATGATACCACCCAATATTTTGCTTGGTACAGAATGTCAGTGAAAGTGTATAAAAGAGAATTGAGAGCATCATTCATTCTAAAAGCCTCCTGGATATTATGAAGAAAGCAGAATTCCAAGATATCACATGACAAGTATAAATTATTTGCTATGAAGTCCTTCATGAACTGTAGGAAAACCTAGGTGCATTTGGGACAGCTCTAACGCTGGATCTGATTTCCACTAGGTGCTTCAGGGAGCAGTCTTGTAAGTTGGAATTCTGGATGAGTCAACTTTAGCAAATTGGAGAAGGCAGAGTACTGGAAAGAGTCACGGGTCAGCACCCTGTTCATCTTTTATAATAAAGTTTAACTGAGGGCTGGGCTTGGTGGCACACATCTTTAATCCTGGCACTCAGGAGGCAGAGGCTGGCATATCTCTGTGACTTCAAGGCCAGCCTGGTCTACACAGTTATATAAGGACAGCTGGAGCTACTGAGAGACCCTGTCTCAAAAAGACCAAAATATGATAATAATAATAATAATAATAATAATGATAAAGTTTAACTGATACTCAAATCGATGGTATTAGAACATACATTTGTTAGAACTATCTTTATTATCAAATAGCAATTATAAAGCTCTGTTCATCACTGTGACAGCCCCAACACTAGGTAGGTGATGAGTTTTGTTAACTGAAATTTTACCAAAATAGTTTTAGTCATAATAGACACAATTGTAATTTCATTTTCATAGTTTTCTCTGAAATGAGAAGACAAAGTTTTTCTCCTATTGACGATTTTTAAAAAAATATTTATTTATTTATTTTATTTTATTTTATTTTATGTATATGCGTTTATTGCCTACATGTATGTAAGTGCACCCATTTTGTGCAGTGCCCACGGAGGACAGAAGAGGCTGATGGATTCCCTGGAATTGGAGTAACAGACAGTTGTTAGCTGCCATGCGGGTGCTGGGATTTGAACCTGGGTCTTCTTTAAGAACAGCCAGTGTTATTAACCACTGAGCCAATTCTCCAGCCTGTATTGATGATTTTTATATCTGTAGGGATAGTATTATAGAAAAAGTGCCATCCCTATGTGACCAGACTTTTGTCCTTATTCAAAATCCTTTCATCCCAGAGCAAATATAACCTCAGTATAGCAACTTGCAGAGGGACTGTCATAGTTTAGAAATATAATGCCTCCATGGTTCTTATGTGAATTTCTTAAGAATGTCCACAACTCCAAATCATGAGATGGGATGGACATAATGGGATATTATATGAACATGATTGGAGGTCTTCCATAATGATTATCACTATGGTAGCTGAATTAAATTCAGTTGTTTATTTTTACTTTTAAGATCAGAATCTGAAGGACAGGGGATTTTGCTTGGTCAGTAGGTGCTTTCCTTCCAAGCATGATCACACTACATG
Source organism: Nannospalax galili (assembly GCF_000622305.1). Lineage (NCBI taxonomy): Eukaryota > Metazoa > Chordata > Mammalia > Rodentia > Spalacidae > Nannospalax > Nannospalax galili. The sequence goes on along the minus strand of NW_008353482.1, from coordinate 429,038 downwards.
GGATCCAGGTCCCACATAAGAAATCTCTACATGTTGGCCTGGGTTTGCAATCCAGCACTTGGGAGGGAGGGACAGGTAGAACACTGGGGCTACTTTCAGGCCAGTGACAAACCTTGTCTCGTAAAGCAAAGATGAATGGCACTTGAGGAACAGTAACCCAGGTTGAATCTGGCCACACAATCTTGCACTACACTTCTATATCTGTACTAAAACCCACAAACATAAAAGAATATCAAAACGTGTATAATTAAATTTAGATTTCATTTTATAATGAATGTCCCTTCAATTACTTATTTACCATTCTGAGATTATAAAATACTTTATGATAACTTTACTTGCCTAGGGAAAGAATGATAAAAATTCTTGGCAAATCCTTGCAGCTTTTAATATTAAGCGCTACTGGAAAGAGCTCATGAACTGTCACAGCACACAACATATTCAGGACTCTTGAGAAATTGACAGAGCACAATTGTATCATGTTAGAGACTAGTCTAAGATACATACTAACTTCCAATCCAGTGGGATAAAAGATGCTTCTGGGAGGGGAAGAGTGAGTTTCTTTCAAGGGTTAACACCTAAGGAGGTTAAGTAGGCTCCAGTGGAAGGACCCACAATGAAAAACTTTGGGGGAGAGAATTTATACTGTATAGACCTTGCTATATATTTCAATAGAGACCATTAAATTTGACAGGGGCAGTAAGTAGAGTTAGCTATAGGGAAATGAATTAAATATCAATTTTTGGAAAATCTATTGAAAACATCATATAGGGATATAAGCATATAAGGTGTTTTGACCAAACCCATGTTTACTCCCTCCCCTCCAACTCCTCCCATATCTCCCCATCACTTTTTTTTGATAAATTCATGTACTATTTCTTATTTTTATGCACTTTTACTATAATATTCCCCCCTCTGAAGAGGCAGCCATAACATTTTTTAAGGATTATATAAGAGCTCCCAAATACTTTTGACATTTTTGGCTTTTGAAACAGAGTGTGTTGCTAGGAAGCACAAGAACATTTTAACTTTTTAACTAAGAAGCTGGCTACTTTTCTATGAGGTCTTTCTACACCAGCTGCCTAGCCAATTCCCAACTCCTATTCTTATCACACCATCCTCTGAAGAGGTTACCCAGTTAGCAGATAGGAAATTAGGATGCAGACCACTCTGGCTTCTTCCATTCTGAACAACGACACAGGGCGAGGCTATGGGGGTACCCCTACAGTGGGTCTATCTAAAAGACTCCCAAATTTCATACCTTTTATCTGTTGGGGGAAAAGAAAATCCTTGATTGGTGAATAGGAAATATAAAGGAGAAGTAAAGACAAGAGTAATTAGCATTGCAAGTTCCAGACAGGAAACTAGAAAAAAATTCAGAACAGGTCAGCTTTCAAATGGCCATATGAGTTCATTGGAATTTCTTGATGAGAGCTTCCAAAAGCATCCCTCCATTGGGTTCCTCTTCATTTTTCTTTTATCTGCCAAGGCTGGATTCGATAGTGATGGATGCAGGATTTGCTTTCAGGTATTTTGATTGCTGTTGGAGTGGTTAGAATCAGTGTTAGTTTCCTCTCAAAGGCGTCTAGATATGGGAGAAAACAATTGTTCATTTTAGAACAATACTGGGTTGTTTCCCTTAACTACAGGTGGGCACTACAGTATTGGAGACCAAGATTTGAAGTCTTACATCTGAGCAGCACTTTCTGATTCAGAAAAAAATCATCACTGAGAGAAAATTGTCTAAACAACTTTTTTTTTAATATGGACTTAAGCCTAATGTCTGAGAAGTATAATCCCTTGAACACTTAAAGAAATATACTGATGACTTTACTCTTTGGTTATAATTTCCTTTTGGATACTTAAGGTCATACAGTTGGCCCAAATAAATCAATTTATATTTACACTTAAGGTCGTTAGAGGGTCTGTTCTTCAGGGGTTACATGGGCTTGGGAGGAGCCACTGGCTCATTTCTTTTACCAGTTCCATCTATGTTAAGATAAGTCGAAGGTCCTGCTCAACCATTGCTGGCTTCACTTGGAAGGATGAATGAGATGTTTCCTCTGAGTTGACCCTCCTCTTTTAAAAAAATATTTATTATTTTTATTTTATGTGTATGTGTGTATTGCCTGCACGTAGGTAAGTGCACCCGTGTCATGCAATACCCGCAGAGGTCAGAAGAGGTTGTCGGATCCCCTGCGACTGGAGTTACATACTGCTGTTAGCTGCCATGTGCATGCTGGGATTTGAACCCAGGACTTCTGCAAGAACAACCAGTGCTCTTAACCGCTGAGCCATCTCTCCATCCCCAACCCTCCTCTTTGTAGACTGGACACTGGTTCAAGTCCATCTCTGGAGGTCTCCACAGCCTCCCTGAACAAGAGGACAGGTGACTAATCACAGTAACAGGATGTTTTGAGAGATGTTCCATAGTTCCCTGGAGGGTATAAAGCTTAGGTTAAAAACCAAATGTTCTCAGATAAACCTTGACTACATATATATTTTCTTCCTTAAACTAGTTGGCTAAAATATGACCATAGAAATTTTGAGATTATGTTTTATAGTATTTTTGTGTCATCCTTTATATATCACAACAAACCTACACAAAGCTTTATCACTTGCTTAGGCTTTCTCATTTTTTTCTATCTTGGAAAATATCTCCATTCTGATATCCTTTAAAGATCTTTTCCATTTTCATTTTCTTTTTTAATAATTATGAGATATAATAACATTAATAAATAAAATTTCCATCTGTTGTGAGAATTCTTTTCCTAGGGATACTAAGCAAGCGATGCTTATTCTCTTTTAAGGTTCTAGTGTCAAACCAATGTTTGATTAAAGTTTTACTGGGGAAGCAATGAATTTTCTGAGCTTACTTACCAAGATAGCTGAGGGGTTGCTGAATTGTATGAGTGACCTGAGGGTATGCACACTGGAAAGCCTTTACTCAGCATGGGTCAAACCTTTTCCTCCTTGCCTTCCCCAATTGTATACTTTAGCACTCCCCAAATCCAGGAGACCATGTGTGATTAGGGCCAAATCATATACAGTTGTCTGGGAAGAGAAATATCATAAAATGTTATTGTATGGAAGTCAGAGAAATTTGATAAACTTGAACAAAACAAAAATTTAAAAATAACTTTTAAAAGGCAAAAAGTATCAACCAAAACTCAAAATAGAAAAAAAATTTGGACTCAATGTGAATTTATTACAGTCTATGTCAATTTGATTTTAAGTCCTGTCATGTGACAGAGCAAGGAGATATATCTGGGGAACCACACATGTACACATTAACTGTGTTAATAACTGTACGTATGTATCGATCTGGAACTGCTGGAATATTCAGATATTTCTCCCAATTGAGTTGGTATGTAGAAGAAAATACATGTACAGAGGTGACAGGCTTGGGGACCCCAGATTTGGAGCTTGATGATGACAGCCTAGAGCTGATATCTTTGGTGTCATTACAAAATCACAGATGAAATGCCCCAAAACTATTCGTTTTGTCTTGTAGGAAGCCAGGATGTAGACCCTCCGAACCCTGAATCATGCTCCACTTCTGGGGACACATGTACTCCTTCTGTCTATTGGTACTTGCATCCTCTAACCCAGATATAAATTACAGGTTTCTTCATGTTTCTGCTTCCGTTTTTCCCATTGCTGCTGCTTTAACTGCAGAGGAAAGAGAGGAAATGGAGCATTAACTATGACGGAACAGTCTCCCTGGTTACAGCAAGCTTATGCTTCCCCTACCTCCATTTGAGATCTCTCTTCTGATTGGTCCATAATCTGCACCTCCTTTACATGCACACACTCAGAGCCAAACTGAGCTTTTATAAGCCTCTGCAGAGAGGATTTTTGCCAGTCAGGCTCCTGCCCGGAGTCCAGCTATCAGCTGGATCCAGGCTCTGGCCAGGGGCTTGACTTCAAAGTTCTAAATCAGAGGAGGACTGCTCTGCGACGTGCAGGATACAGATCTTGGGGAGACCCAGCATAGGTAGGGAATACACAGGGGTCCCACTGCTCCTGCTCTGAGTGATGCTGTTCCTGTTTCCTGTGTAGGGGATTTTTTTCTGCCTCTGGGGCCACTGTTCCTGATTTATGATGACAGTAATGCCTTAGCCTGTTAGATTCACTGCTGCATATTGCAAGTGGGAGGGGGGGGAGTTGTCCAGACTTCTTTGCCTAGCAGGGACAGGAGATCCACTACCCTTTCTATTGTCCTATTATTAGGTGAGTCACTGTGTGAAGAATTTCTGGGTCCAGAAGTTCTTTAATCTGGAAACCATAGGCTAATGTTACCAACCAATCAGTCATTGTAGAGCTCCTTATCAGTGTATGAATCTCCAGCTATGCACTGTGACCTGTTTAGCTCCTTTCCACCAGTCTCTTCCATGTGGTTATCCCATATGTTTATAGCGCAGTTGTACTTTCTCTGAGGTGTTTCCCCACAAAACCCATTCTACTATCCCTAAAATTAATTACATTCTTGGTCTTCCATATTTCTGTAGGGATTATAAAACAATAAATTATATCTGCTTTTACAGTATCATGAGAAATATTCTCAGTCTTGTTCAGAAGTCATTTACATCTATCTAATACATCCTCCCTCTTTGCCAAGCCTCTGGGATACAGACTAGTTGCATCGTCTCTATTTTTTTTTCTTTTTGAAATAACTCATGGAGGTAATTCCACAGTTTTGCTGTTTCCAGTATGCCTTTTGCACATTACACTGTGCTTTTTTGATTTATGGAGTATTCTCTATTATTCTTAGGTACTCATTTCTCTATGTTCCAAGTGCTTTTTAAACAAAGTCTATCGTATATTTGAATAGATTCTTCAAAACATACCTATTCGAAGATGTAACCAATTTTACTTAGGTATTTTCCCTTCTATCTTATAGGTGCAAGGCATTGTGTACACTATGACCTTTAGACTGCTATTTATCATATGGCTTAAATATATTTATCTGTATCTTTATATTATCTTTTCCAATTTTCTTTTATATTTGTTTCAGTCAGATACTTTCCTTGTAGTGTATGTGGCCTTAAAGTCCTGCTATAACCTGGGCCACTAGGCCATGATTTTTTTCTTTTTGTTTAATTTTTAGCATTTTCATTTCTATCCCTGTCTTTATATGAAATAATCTCTCTCTCCCTCCCCTTCTCCCTCTCCTTCTCTCTCTGTGTCTCTATGATGTATTTGTTTGGTGTTTATATTTGTGTGTGGGTCAAACACAAGTGTAGAGACAGAGGTCCTTTGAGTGTCTTTTGTAATCACTACCCCCTGACTTTTAAAATCCAGGTTATATTCACTATACTTAGAGATCACTGGTTGGCTACACTAAATTGAAGTGAACTCTAACAATAGGACTCTGCCTGTCCTGCCAAAATTAGGATATCAGAGTCAGGCAGCCAAGCCCAGCTTTTTAGGTGGGTGCTAGTAATCAGTATTCATATGGCCATGATATCTGGCATTCATTGTACTGAGCCATTCCACCACCCTCACTTTTCACAATTTTTGTTGCGCTGTTCTTGAAAGTTGTTGAGTAATATCTTATATGCCATCATAAATTTAAATTAAGGGCACATGATATATAGCTATGAATACAATTTTCATATGTACATATGTAACATTTTTTTTTGGTCTTATTGCGACAGGGTCTCCCTGTAGCTCCGGCTGCCTGGAACTCAATGCATCCTTATCATATTTAGATCCTCTTCTCCTATCTGTACACTCCATACACCTAACCTGATTACATGACTTTTCAGTTTTGATTACATATTTTACATCACAAAAACTTTGTTCTGATGGCCTTTAATGTTTATTTTTCCTTCTTTCACCTGTGCATTTGGTTTTATATCACATAGCACTGGGTAGATTTCAATCTGCTCCTTCCACAGATGTGTTATGGTTAGCTCATAAATTTGGGTCCATGCTTTATTTTGAATCAGTTAAGTGTGTACTGATGAAGACTAAATTTTTTTTTCTTCATACCGACCTGCCCCAAACTGCTGATTTTTATTATTATTACATTTTTCTTTTGACTAAGACATGTGTGTTTGCTTGATCCCCCCTCCTCTCTCTCTCTCTCTCTCTCTCTCTTGTGTTTGTTTGTGTCTCTCTGTGTGTGTGTCTGTGTGTGATTGCTTCTGTGTGAGTCAGATGGCACCTTTATTGAGTCATTTCCCTCTATCCACATGGATTCCTGACTAAACTAAGGTGTCAGATTTGTGTGTCAAGCACATTTTGTTTTGTTTAATTTATACATAATTACAGATAAATATCCAGGAATTAAAAAAAATATTTATTTAATAATCACATGATTAGAAGAAGCATTTCATTTACAGCACTACCATATTCAATAACAATTTCCAGAGTAAAGATGCACCTCTTTCAAAAATGGCCATAAATTTTTAGGTTCAGAGTTGAATTAATACAGTTATACAATATTGAACTCAGTATAAACTCTAAAAGACATAAAATTGAATGAGGTTTTAACCATTAAAAAAGACCTCCATTTCATTTAAAAATATACAGCTTCATTCAGAAAAACTCATATTTAATGCTACTAACACTTAAATGTTTGCACATGTGTCTCTATTCTCTATGTATCTGATTATTACTACTCACAATTGGTTACACTCAAATGCTTGGCACTTGGGTATGGATATAAAGTCATCAGGTAGATTTCAGTGGTAATGCTTTTAACCTCTGCTAATTAAGATGATGCAAAATTTTAATGCATCTTTTTCAAATATAACTCATTTTTTGGTCTTTTTGAGATAGGGTCTCCCTGTAGCTCCAGCTGTCCTGGAACTCACTATGTAGACCAGGCTGGCCTTGAACTCACAGAGATCTGCCTGCCTCTGCCTCCTGAGTGCTGGGATTAAAGGTGTGTGCCACCATGCCACGCCATAACTCATATTTTTATTTGTTGATTTTTTTTGTTTGTATTTCATACAGAACATTCCAAAGAGTCATATTCATCTATATACCCACTTCCCAAATGACACCCTCCCATAGCCTCTATCCCCCAACTGGAGGCCATATACTCTGTCATCCCTGTTACTATCCACAGTGTTGTCAACACCCCAGCCGTTCCCCAGTGCATGTCCATCCACTGAATCTAGTCAGCCTACCTAGAGTTCCTTGTTTTAGGTAGGTCATCTGTTCCTCATCTAGCAACAATCAGTTGCCAACATTCCTGAAGATAAGATTGTGGGCCGCTGTTCATTTTCCCAGTTCTATGCTGGGTTTCTGTTTGGGAGTCTCTTGGGCCATCCCCTGGCCAACAACTCAAAGGAAGGTATGTCCTGTCTGTCATTTTTTTTTCTTGTTATGTAACCTTTAGCTATACACCCCTTTAATATTCTGTTATACTTTCTTTTGGGTGTTTAAGAACTTAGAGTTGGCCCAGATAAACCAATTTATTTTTACTCTTAAGGCCCTTTGAGGATCTGTTCCTCAGGAGTCACATGGGCTTTGGAGGAGCCCCTGGCTTATTTCGTTTACCAGTTCCATCTGTGTGAAGAAAAGTCAAAGGTCCTGCTCAACCATGGCTGGCTTCACATGGAAGGATGAATGCGATGTTTCCTCTTAGTCGACCCCCCTCTTTGTACACTGGTCACTGGTTCAAGTCCATTTGATGGGGTCTCTATGGACTCCTTGATCAAGAAGACAGGTGACTCACCACAGGTACAGGACATTTTGATAGATGCTCATAGTCCCCTGGAACTTTGTTGACCTTGGAGGGCAAGGAGCAAAAACTGTCCTTTATGTCCCTCTGACCAAATTAGTATAGGCCTCAAAGAATGGCTGTTAAACATCCAAGAAGTTTACTTCCACCAGTCTGGTACTTTTAGTTACCATGCGCCATTTAGATAAAGCTCGGGCAAAGATCAAACGTTCTCAAACAAACCTTGCCTAGATATATATTATATTCCTTGAGCTAGTTGTATGTAAAACTTGTCAGTAGGTTCCTCGATTAACATGGTTCCCTCTGTTTTTTTTTTTTTTAACTAGCTAGACATTATTTATCTCTTGCATTGTCTAACCCTTCCACCATGGTTTCTCCATTTAAGGTGACCCCATTTTTCTCATTTCTCCCTTAATAATACCCTTTTCTAAGGTCCCCCCTCTCTTGAGCTCCTTCTTTCCCTTTATGCTCTAGGATCCTTGTATAAACTTGCCTCCTCCCTCCTATTAAAATAAGCCCATTTTTTTTATCCATATCTCCCTTTGCTAACACCTGTTTTCAACTGTTCTCTTTCAGATTCTTTCTTTTCCTTTACCTCCCTGGTTCCTTTTCATTATCCTGGTTCCTGTAACTATGTCTGGATATATACTCGCTTACCAGGATTTGGTGCCAGAATCCACATTATGAGGGAGAATATATGTCGTTTGTATTTTTGTTGTTGTTTTGATTCTGATCCTGTGTTACTTCATTTAGTATAACAGTTTCTAGTTCCATCCATTTACCAGCAAATTTCATGATTACATCTTTCTTTAGTGCTGAGTAAAACTCCATCATATAAATGAACAACATTTTCATTATCCACCTGTCAATTGAGGGACACTTAGATTGCTTCCATCTTTTAACTATTGTGAAAAGAACATCAACAAACGTGCATATACAAGTGTCTGTGCAATAGGATGAGTTCTTCGGGTATATGCCAAGGAGTGGTATAACCGTATCAAATGGTAGGTTTATTCATATTTTTAAGGGTTCTACACACTGCTTTCCATAGGGGTTGAATAAGTTTGCAGTCCCACCAGCAGTGGATAAACATTTCCCTTTCCCCACATCCTCTGCAACATTTGGTTTTATTTGTTCTCTTGATCATAGCCAGTCTGACAGGGGTAAAAGGAAATCTTAAAGTGGTTTTAATTTACATTTCCCTAATTATCAGTGATAGTGAACACGTTTTAAGATGCTTCTTAGGCATCTTTATTTCTTCTTTTGGGAACTCTCTGTTCAACTCTTTAGCCCATCTTTTAATTGGATTACTTCCTTTCTTGATTTTTTGTTTTTGAGTTTGTTATATATTTTGGAAGTTAAACCTCTTGTCAGATGTGTTGCTGGTGAAGATTTTCTCACATTCTCTTTTCTATCACTTCCTTTGTTGTTTCTTTTGATGTGCAGAGATTTTTTAGTTTAATTGGGTCCCATTTGTTGATTCTTGACCTTGTTTCTTGAGCAAATGATGTCCGGTTTAGAAAATTCTTTCCCACACCTATATCTTTTTGGTTATTGCCAATGTTTTCTTCTATCAGTTTCAGAGTTTCAGGCTTCATATTGAGGACTTTGATCAATTTGCAGTTGACTTTTGTTCAAGGTGAGAGGTAGGGGTTCAGTTTCATTCTTCTATAGTTAGAGATCCAGTTTTGCCAGCACCATTTGCTGAACATTCTGTCTTTCCTCCAGTGAATGTTCTTGGCCCCTTTGTGAAATATCAAGTGGCTGAAATTGCGTGTACTCATATTTCAGCCTTCAACATTGTTCCATTGATGTACAGGTCTATATTTGTGCCACTACCATGTTGTTTTTATGACTATAGCTCTGTAATACAGTTTGATATCTGGTAGAGTAATACCCCTGGCGCTGCTCTTAGTGCGTAGGTTTACTTTGGCAATCCGAGGCCTTTTGTGCTTCCATATGAATCTTCGGATGTTTTTTCCAGTTCTCTGAAGAATGTCATGGAGATTTTGATTGGAATTGCATTGAATCTATAAATGGCTTTTGACATGATGGTCATTTTCACAACATTAATTTTTCCTATCCATGATCATGGGAGGTCCTTCCACCTTCTGATGTCTTCCTCAATCTCTTTATTTAAAGATTTAAATTTTTCATTGTAGAGATATTTAATGTCTTTGGTCAGGTTTATTACAAGATATTTTATTTTTTGCAGCTGCTGTGAAAGGGAGTGTTTCCATGTACACTTTCTCTGCTTGCTTGTTATTGGTATGTAGAAAGGCCACATGCTTTTGTAGACTAATTTTGTAACCTGCCACTTTATTGAAAGTGTTATTCATTTCTAGGAGTCTTCTGCTAGAATTTTTGGCATCTATTAGATATAATAGCATAGCTTCTGCAAAAAGATATAATTTGATCTCTACTTTTCCAATTATTACTCCTGTAATTTCCATCTCTGATCTTACTGCTCTTACAAGAGTTTCAAGCACTGTGTTAAAGAGGGGTTGAGACAGTGGACAGCCTTGTCTGGTTACTATTTCAATGGGAATACTTTCAGTTTTTCTCCATTTAGAATGAGGTTGGTTGTAGGTTTTTTTTATATGGCTTTAATTATGTTGAGGTATGTTCCCTCTGGTCCAATTCCTTCTAGGACTTTGGACATAAATCCATGTTGAATTTTGACAAAGGCCTTCTCTGCATCTATTGAGAAGATCATGTGGTTCTTTGAACTCATTTATATGACTTATGACATTTATTTATTCATTTATATTGAACCATTTCTGGAAAATATCCAAACTGATCATGGTGTATGATCTTTTTGATGTGTGTCTGTATGTGGTTTGCAAGTATTTTGTTGAAAATTTTTGTGGCAATATTCATTAAGGATATGGGTCTATAGTTTTCTTTTTTGGTTGTATCTTTACCTGGCTTTGGTATTAGAGTGATGCTGGCTTCATAGAAGGAATTTGGAAGCTCTCCCTCTATTTCTATCCTTTTGAAAAAATTAACAAGTATTTGAAAAAATTAGCAAGATTTTCTTTAAATATCTGGTAGAATTCTGCTGCAAAACCATCTGGTATTGGGCGTTTTTCAGTCAGGAGGTTTGCCGGGGACTTGAACCCATGACCCCCGTCGAAGTGGGGATTGGGGATGAGTAAGCATGCAATTCACCATCCCACGCCACCCGCATTACCAGGGGCCACTCAGATGCAATGGGGAGTCTAGTCAAGTTGGGACTCATTTATTGCAAGTGTTCCAAAGCTTATAAAGGCACCTGTAATTCCCCCCTCCACCCCCGAGGGTGTATCTTAAGGATGGTCACGTGCTGATCATGCACCCCTCAGCAGTGTGGAAGTATTCTTCAGACTTTCAAAGCAAGCCAGGCCACACCCCCAGTAACTTCCTTTGGGACTTATGCAAGGTGGGGCCTTTAGGTCCCCACATATCCCCCTTTCTATTTTTATTTTAAGGCCAGACTGACTTTATTTCTTGGGTTAACCACCTCAAAGGTTCTCCCTGAGGAGAGATGGCTATCTCCTTCCTCTAATCTTATGCATTTTTGCCTGTCTTAGGTTGTGTCACCTCTGATCAAGCCTTACCCGTCATTGGATCATGCACTTGGCCATGTGCATGTCCTGTCTTAGGAGTACTTGTCATGGGACATCTTACCTATCTTTGGCTAAAAATGCATCATGATTAAGGGCAGAGGCATGGGTAATGCCAGCCCATGACAGTCTTAGTCTCTGCCTAACTCAGCCAAGCGTGGGCAACCGGAGGGGGTCCTGTGGAAGTCCATAATCAGAAGAAGATGGGCCGTGACACTTCTAAGGGTCCTCCATAGCCGAATTATCTGGTAAAGACACTTAAAGATAAGTGTTATCAAGAGAAACAAAGCAAGTCATGGCATAGGACAAGTTGAAATACTTCTGGGACCATGTACCTTTTAGCCAATCAGCCAGTTGTAGAGGCTGACTGGCAATGAAGGCAAATAACTGGGTCCTTTACCTCAGATGGATACAAATAAAGAGAGGAATTTTTTCTCATGAATTATTGTCCATGGACCGTCATGCTAGTCAGTCGGATCCTGGCCTACCCACTTAAGGTTTTTCGCAGGCACCCATATGGGGATTGAATCTCCTGTAAGGTAGGCATACCTAAAGCCTTGACCCATGGTTAGCAATGGATCTGGTCCTTTCCATTGCCCGGTGATGGGATCTTTCCATCTTACCTGTACCTCAGGTCTCTGCTCCTGTCGTCCCCAATGCTCCTGAAACTGGGATTCCAACTAATTTTTTTGGAAAATGAAGAACATTAATAGTGAATAAGGCCATACCCAACTGTTCGTGGGGGCTTATTCCCCCTTTTTGTTTTGTAATTGAATTTTTAGGTTTTGAAGGTTGCGTTCTATAATGGCTTGACCTTGGGTATTGTAAGGAATTCCTGTTTTGTGTTGAATTCCCCAAAGTGAGAAGAAATCTTGTAAATTATTACAAAACATGGTCCATTATCAGTTTTAATTCTCTGGGGCAATCCCAACGTAGCAAAGCACAGAAGAAAATGAGACTGACCATGTTTAGACTTCCCTCCTGTATGAGCAGTAGCCCAACAGGTATATAAAAATGTACAAGGAAAAGCAAAAGGTAAACATCACAACAACTAAGAACCCAGTCAAAATAAGGGGCATGCAAATAACAGTGTTCTCAAAAGATGTAAAGCAAGTCGCTACAATATATTTTTAAATGTTCAATATCCCTTTCCATCAAGGAAATTCAAATGAAAACCACTTTGAAATTTCATCTAATCACAGTCAGAATGTGAAAAATAACAATAACAAAAATTTAAAACACAAAAAAAAAACAAAAAAAAAAGCAAATAACAAATGCTTGCATGTGTGTGGGCAAAAAGAAACACTGATTTCTCAAGTGTGGGAGTGCAAACCAGTGTAGCAACTACAGAAATCTGTGTGCACGTTCCTCAGAAAGCTTGAAATAGATCTACCACATGATCCAGCTATACTACTCTTAGACATATACCTATAGGCATCTGTAACCTACTACAGAGACACCTGATTGTCAATATTTGTTACTGCTCCAGTCACATGAGGCTGGAAATGTAAAGTCCATATATTCATAACCTGATGAATTGATAATGAAAATTTCATACATTTACACAATGGGCTATTATTAACCTGGAAAGAAAACTGAAATTATGAAATTATTAGGTAAATGGATGTAGTGGGAAGCAATTATTCTACAGGAAGTACCCCAGACACAGGAAGACAAACATTGCATATATTCTCTCATTACTGCATATTAGCCTTGAATCATTACTTATGTTTGCTTAATTTGGAAGACAAATAGATGTCAGGAAGTTAGTAAAGTACCACGGAAGTATTTTAAAGTAGGGAAGATAGAACATAGTTGTAGAAAGAGGAATATAGGAACAGGAAAGTTTAAATAGTTTGGAGGGTCAGTGGAAGGTGTCAAGAAGGTTAGTGGAAGGTATATTTAAAATTAAGAAATTTTGAAAAACTTATATAGAAAGTATTACTCAAGAAGCTTTCTAAAATATATACGTAAATATGTAAAAAAAGATTTTAAGTGGAGTTAACAAAAAACAAGGTGAAAATAGCCTACTAGATGCCACGGACTAAAAAATAAAATATCCAGTGCCAGGAATGGTTTATATCTTTTGAAGTTGTTGGCCACACTGTTGCTACAAATGCTGAAATCTTACAGAGTATTGCCAACACCTTTAGTTACCTTCCATAATGTGACAGTGGGATCCTATTACTGAAAACATATGGTACCTCAGTTATAAAACATGGAAACTTCATCCCTACTGGCTATCTTTCATAGAGCTAGAGGGTACTATGTATACTGACAGAGGATAAAAGTAATCATTTTTTTCCATCAGTGAAACTTGTGACTTACAATAATAACTGGTCTGACAAGACAAATGTACTGGTTTAAGAGTAGCACAAATGTCACGGGAATAAATAGTCACTGTCTGATTAGATTTAGTGCTCAATCCAGAAGACATAAACCATACCTTGCACCATTATCATCAAGAACCTGTGATTATACATGCAGTAGATCATAAGAAAAAAGCTGTTACTATTATCCTTCTAAAGGGACATAGTATTAATCCAACTTCTAATGATATATCATTATACCAGTTTAGGCTACAGAGAGCATGGCTGTGCCAAAAATAAAATATATAAATATGTGGATGGTGGGTAGTATGATTGTACTATGGGTAATTCTGAATGGGGCCAAGTTTATTATCTGAGTTCATTCCCTGGGCCTCCTACATGGAGGTAGGAGAAAATAAATTTTCACGAGTTATATTCTGAAGTCTAACTTCATGGTATTGTACACCCATACCTATGCACATACACAGAAAAAATAAATTCATAAATATAATTAACATCAATATATAGTCATTATAAGATATATTTTGAGTACCCAGAGGCAAAATTCATAAATAAATATTAAATGCTTCTGATTCTATTGATCATATGGACAATATTATTAAATTCCAATACTTTCTGTCATAACTGAAAGATTAATGGCATAATCTTTGAAACAACTGGTTACTATTTTTTATAAAAATCAATGAGTAATTATAAAATTCTTAGCTACTGATTTGGCATGGGTCTTGTGCATGCTGTCACCATTGTTGAAGTTCATATACACAAGTTCCCAGTGTCCTGAAAAATCTCTGATTCCTTATGTTCATGTACCAACCCTGGCTCCTACAATGTTTCCACCACATCTCCTCAATGGTGCCTGAGCCATGGGTAGGTGAGTTTATTATAGCAGTCCTATGTAGGGCCACTCACTCTGCAGTCTCTTCTTCTTTAAATTAACCAGTTGTGGTCTTCATTTCAGATCTTCTTTAAGAGAGTGACTCTAGGTAGTTGGACAAAACTCCAGTGGATAAACCTGCACCTAGGGACATCTGGGTACAAATGCTTAACCACCAGATAAGACAACATACATCAAGGAAATAATAAAATAGAGTGGGGGGGAAAGGTATGGGGTAGTGGGGATGGGGGAGAGGTTCTAAATTTGATTAAGATATATTAAATGGAATGCACACAAAAATCAATAAATTATTTTTAAAAAAATTTCCTGGGTAGCAGCCCTTGGGACCTCCTACTGTCCCTAACTCCCTGTGCATCCCTATGTGTCAGAGCCACCAGCTTCCTGGGACCGGCACCTTTCCCAGGCCCTGCTACCAGGCCAGGCCAGCCCAGCCCCCAAATTCCTGAGGGTAGCATCTTACCTAGAAGGATCCAAACCTTAGGAGAGCATCTGATCCTCATCTGAGTTGGGCCTCTATGGGAACTCCTGAAGACGAATGCAGTTTGGCCACTCCAATAAAAATGGAGAGAACCTGAAGTGTAGACCAACCATGTTTTCATGCCCAACAAGTAAACCATGAAGGCACATAAAGTTTACAAAAAGAAGCAGACCTAAACTCAAGAAAGGAAGGCTTGAGTCTCACACAAGAATCAGAGAAACTACAAAAGAAAGTCACTTGTCAAAATCACAGAGAAAAAAATAATAACAAGAAAAATCAAAATAATATATCCCCGCCAAGTACCAACTGCCCTCTAGAGGAGTACAAAGAGAAACCCCTAGAGATAACACAGGACATGGAACTCAAAAGAACAATTACAAACATGATAAAAGAATTCAGTGAATTTAAAGAACACACACGTGAAGTTACAAGATGTCTTATACATCCAGGACAGTTGAAGCTTATCAGCTGTGTGATTTGAAAATGTGCTATTCCATTAATGGAACTGTTGTTTACCTTGTTGCTAGGTGCTCAGATATTCTTTTACTTTTGTTGTTGTTGTTGTTGTTGTTAATTGTCTATTATTTTGAAGTCACTGTTCTTTCAGATGTAGCAATTGATTGGGACTTCTAATTTATGACTGGGAAAATAAGGGAAAAATGACACAGGTGTTTATTGTATTTTGCCATGTATTGTATTTCTTTAAGAATTTTACTGGCCGATTCAACAACATATATTTCTTTTGTTTTTATTATGTTTATATTCATAGGGACTTGAATCTATAACTTTCTGTCTTTATAAGGTTTTTGACTACTTTCATTATTGAATTTTTCCCATAGAATGATTTAGGAAATTATACTTTGTACAGATGTTTAATCTAAATAATTTGCAAAATTTGGCATAAATTATTTACATATTTGAATTATTTACCAGGGAATTAGTCATGAGCACCCAGGATTTCCATTTGAAGAACAGCCACATGAGCATGCTAGTGGACCCTGCCCTACTGAGCCTTTATTTCAGACCTCAGCCTTGGCCCAGCTCCACATCTGCATTCTGGCCAGAGACATTGTGAGTAATCTACATTTGACTTTGATCACCAAACTTTACCTGGTAATTTGCCATGTAAATTCTAGATCTAACACCTCAGTCATAGGGACTACTGAGGTGTCCTCATTAAACTTAAGTTACAGAAAATGCCTTCACTCCAGGGAAATTGGTGAAATAAGCAAAAATTATAAGGTTCACCTTGTAATTTTATTTCACTGTCAAGTATTAGTAGTGTTCAAACATATATACCATGAATTTAAGCATTTCACCTGATAGGATGCTGAATAACATATTCAAATCTCATTATGACCTTGGAATATCAATTCTTAAATAACATCAGAATATTATTCTTTTAAATACTTATTAGATTTGTAGGACCCCCTCCCACAACCACAATAAAACTCATGTCACAGATGCTTTATAGATATGTAGTAAGAAATCCAGAGAACTTCCACTATTAGTTGCCATCCATCCTTAGGTGCACCTCTCTCAGATATAACACTTAGTCTTTAGAACTCTTTTTGTCTTTCCTCTTCACCATACACTCAGCTTAGCAGCTGAGTTGCACAAACCACTTTACCTATTAAATGTCCCATTTTCTGACCTTGTCTAGACTATTAGCTGAAGACTCCCTTTTTGAAAACATGACTCTTAGTAATTTGAAAAAATGGACAAAATTCAGCTTTCCATTCTTGTCACAAAACTTGAGATTACAAACTTATAAAGAGAAAGCAATCAACTTACATTTTGGAAATTATACTCCATATTAGTTTGTACCAAATGAACATTGGGCCTGGAATGAGGTATGAAATGACAGAAATTATGCATGTTGGTAGAATTCCAATAATAATGTATACATGAAAAAGAGTAAAGAAGTCATGAATCCTAAAGGCCTTTTAAATGTTTCTCTGGATTGCTTAAAGCCCTTCTTAAAAGCACTACTCAAGTTGTAGCATTACCTAATAGTATCACGCCATGACATGATTCAGCAAAGTCTCATGTCACTTTTTGCTTTTTTAGGAACATTTGAGATCAAAAGCATTGTGCCATTATTGAAAATGATAGGAATATGTGGCTTCCCTCAGTTTATTGTTTATACATAGTTTCCTTCTTCATGTTTCAAAAGCAACTACCACAAAGCTTTTGAAAAAAATCCTTTGATAATTGATTTACTGTATTTCATTTCTAATGTATTTTTATTGAATTTTCATACAAAATATCTTAATCCTCTCTATTTACCCTCTCCCTTCTATACCACTGATACCCTCCCAAAAGATTTTATGCACTCTGTCATATGTGTTAATGCCTATCAAGTCAAGTTAGTATACCAATATGTCCCTCAATACAAGTTCATCCACTAGTGTCTAGTCAGCCTTTCATCCATGGAGGTAATTTAGTATTTGATGAGAGTGTACATTCTGTGTCAAATCATGTGATTATATTTTACAAGGCTATGCAGTCACAAAAACAAAAACAGACAAACATAAAAAATAAAACATGCAATTGAGGTAGGAGATGGTACAACCCTAAAACAAACATAAAAATAAACAAAAGGGAATATTAACATGAGCACTTAGCCAAACATCACTTACAAATTCATGGACTGAACATATATGCACCAAGTTTTTAACAATTATATCCAATTAAAGTTCAAAAATATGCTCTAAACTGTCAAAGAAATCCTAGTGATGAAGTAAAGAACAAATGGCACAGTCAGCAAACAAATCCAGGCATGGCACTAGGGTGGCCACTTAGAAAGCATCTTGTGGACACCACTTAGATGGTGTCTAGGAACTATGTCTACATGTAACAGGGTTTCATGCATCACCATATCACCATACACAAAGTCAGCATCTTTGGTTTAGTGGTAATAAGGCATGGGCCATATTCTCCATAATACCTTCATCTCCTGAATGAGAAAACTAAGTTATATGTTTCACAGAGCTTACATCATAGAATGAAAACCCAGATTACGTTTCTCATATCTGTGATTGGAATAGCCTCCATGAGGTACTTTTACTTTAAGCAATTGGAATTAAGGGACCACTTGGAGGCTAACAACTGTCTGTATCTGTAACTACAGTTCCAATGCTCTCTTCTGATTTCCACAGGCATCGCACAACATGGGTGCACTTACATATATGCAGGCAATACACTCACACACATAAAAATAATAAGAGGGACCATTTCATTCCTCTAAGTTCCAATTCACTTCTTTGACATCAAAGTCTACATGATATGTAAAAATGGTATATTCATATAATTTTGAATATAATAATTAAATGATATATTTATTCTCCATTTATTCATTTTATATATGTATCATGTTAATATATTATGAATCATATCTTTCACATATAATCATGATAAGGTAGAATGTCATAAGTGGACAAAAGTAGATCATGTTATGGAATGAGCAACTCAAGTTAACACATAGAGATCAGTAAGGTCTATGTGCTCAGGGATAAGAGCAATCATGATTGACCCCAACATGTCCAAATGGGATGTTATGGTGGAGAAGACTCAGTCTGCTCAAAAGACTCACTGATAGCATAAGTATTTGATTTCCTGCCACCTAGTAAAACACTCATGAGAAGATGTCTTAGATATTTTGGGAATTTTTTTTTCCTGAAATTGTCATTATAGTAATTGATGTGAAAGCCTTTTGTGAGGAAAGAACTCTCACCCTGTGTCTGAAGTTGGCTCATAAACCACTCTACTAAGCTTAAGTATGCAAACAAGCTTTTGATTTCTTCAGAATATACGGTTTGGTTTGAAGTATGCCGTATCTGACAGCCTTTGAATTTGTGGATGGCATGTTTTCCCTAAATATGTTCATCATTGGATACCAAAACTGTACTTTTGAAATAAGTGAAGTAGAGCAGTATAAAGTAGCAAGGTCAGAGAGCAAAGTGTTTTTTGAAAACCATATGCAACTATACTGCTATGTGTGATCATACAGTGATTTGTATGATATTCATTCCTATGATTATAAAGATGGTCCCTGAACCAAACAAAAATTGACAAATAGTTTTTGATAATTAAACTTATAATGCATATGAACATATACATATGAACATTTTTCACTTGCCTAGGTGCTGAGCCAAAAGCATCTCTGTATCTTAGTCTACAAATCTGCCTTCTGTAGACACATTCATATAATTTTTTCCATTTCTGTCTTCCTTCTAGTTGGCTTATTGAAACAGTTTCACAAACTACTTCCTCATAAACTATTTTCTCTTTAGTTTACTTTGGATAATTGTTTCTGAATGAAACCATGAACCATTGACAAGCCAGGAAATTTGATTGTGGGTGCTTATGCCTTTCCTTTGATTCTTCTTTGTTCTAGTATGTAGTGTAGTAACCATGGTCCGATCCTTGGGTCTCTTTCACAAGAGTCTCATTTGTATTGATAAATTATCTTATCACTGTTATATTATGTATGTTTAGTTTATTTTGAGCAAATTTCAATTCTTGAGGAGACTCTCCAACAGGAATGAGCTTAGTGTCAAAAGTGTTTGTCAAGCAAGTTATAGAAGATACTGCTCAGCAGAGCACATGTAGGACCATACGGACACACTTGGTCACTGAGATAGGCCAGACTAAAAAAGCTGTGGAAAACATAGGGCATTGAGATGATGAGGAGAAATGGAGACCTGACCAAGAAAATTCCATTTATCCAATTATTATAATGGTAAGAGGAAAGAGATAGAAAAATAGTGATGGAGGAGGGAAAAATAAAGGATGTGAGGGAAAGAGACAGAAAGAGACATTGAGACAGAGACAGGGAGAAAGAGGTATCTCTTCATGAATCTAAAGCTCTTACCAGAGTGGAGAACTTTATTCAGTGGTTTCTCTTTGTTTGTGTATTGTAAGGAGTAAAGCAGTTCCCAAAGGGTAATCTTGTATCGTAAGATGTTTTGGTATGCATTACTGCAATGACTGTAGAGTGAGTGAGCCTTAGTGGGTCAGATAAGGTGTTATGTCCGATTTGCACTAAGGTGTCAGTAAAAACAGAGCCTTGTACAAGGTGGTCCAAAACTGGATGGACCACAGGGAGGAACTTGGAATAAGCAGAGATTAGTAACTGTCAAGGGTGAGTACAATGGACATTTTTTAATGATAAAGTTAGGGTGATATTCAAATGCGTGCTGATGCATAATGAATTTTTATTAATTCATTATAGCATATTAATATTAGTTTAATAGTCTTTTAATTATTGTATAGCACTAATCAGTTGGTTGTTGATGAATAGGGTTAAGTAAATTTTCTTTAAACTTGTTTCTTCATATCAGAGAGGAACAATATAGATGAACAAATATATTTCATCTATGAAATGGGAATTTTCAGAGACAAATTTTATTCAATAAGTTATAGACTATATAGTCATATCGATCCATAAAACATGAAGTGTTGAGAAAATGTGGTCACAATGTGACCACCATCATGTACTTTCACATGTACTCATCCAAACCTTTTCTTGTGCTATTACGAAGTCACCACCAAAATCAAAACCTGTAGTTGTCTGTCTTATTTTAGAAGGGACATTTCCTGAGAAGTAGTATGAAACTCTCTAAAGCACTGACGTACTGTCAAAGTATCTACACAGTGGTCAGCGCAGATGATGACTATTGAGGGAAAATCATGAACACAAGGGAGGAGGCTTTCAAAGAGAGATTGCAAGCAATGAATATTTAGCATACTGATCTTACTAATATTCAAATATGTGAGTATAATTATGCAAAAAAACTAATAATTACTCCAGTAGTAAGAAATAATTATGTCATGTTTGTCATTGGTTATTTTTGCTCTTTATATGAATGAAGGACTCATAATTGATGCAGAAGATTTATTATTAGATAAATTGCAAATATTATAGTATACTCAATTCTTTCATAAGAATTTTCAATTAAGCTAGTGGACCCATACATATTTTCTTTGATCAATGAATATTCTTTTTATGTTTTTAAATACCTTTTTTTTTTACCATTTCACAAAATTGTGCAATATATCTTACATCTTCACACCTACTTCCTCCTAGATTCTTTTTATTTAAAAACTATTCTTTTCATCACATTTTGTGTGATGCCATGCCTTTGCTTTCCCTTCCCTTGCTCCTGATCTTTGGTAGCATTAACGATCCCCAGCCACATACAGTAGCGTAGGATCCTGTGAAGTAATCCTGTGATGGTAGAAGCACAGAGAATTCTTAAGCATGAACTCCCACCACTGTATCCACCCTAGGTATGACCAGCAGTCTGGTGAACTCAGCCTCTCTCTGTAAAACAGAAATAGGTGGAACTGGTAAAAGAAAGCAGCCAGGGGCTCCTCCCAAGCCCATGTGATCCCTGAGGAACAGATCCTCAAACGACCTTAAGATTAAAAATAAATTGGTTTATCTGGACCAACTGTATGGCCTTAAACACCCGAAAGGAAAGTATAACCAAAGATTAAAGGGGCCAAAAATATTTTAAAACTCTGTGAAAGAGAATGTCAAGATAATGAAAAGACAAGTCTGAGAAAATATTTCCAAATGATGCATTTGTTAAAGGACTGTTCTATAAAATAAAGGCTCAAACTCAGCAATAAGAGCGAGGGATACAGCTTTAAAAAACATAGAAATTATCTGTTTTTTATTATTAAAAGTACTCATTTTAATTAAAAAAATCTTATGTTTATTTTTGTATATGAGTACATTGCTCTCATGAATGTAAGTACAAATGTATCATGCAAAGACAAGGAAGTTCAGAAGCAGGTTTGAATTCTCTTGGGACTGGAGTTGCAGATGCTTCTTAACTGTAGTGTTGGTGCTGAGAATCTCACCTTGGTCCTCCACAAGAACAGCCAGGACTCCTAAGCACTGAGCCATCTTTCCAGCCCCTACAAATGAACATGGTAAGAAGCATTCTGTTTAGTGACCAAGATTATATGACTGTCTTATGCCTTACTTTATCTATAAACCAGGGTTTTGTGTTCATTTTATGATGAATTTTTATAGATTACAGAGTTTTGTATTAAAAATACTATACCAGTAGGATAAAATTTTAGAAGCAGAAAGCTTCATAAATTCTAGAAAAAAAACCATCTTTAGTAGACTACACTTACATATGCTTATTTACAAATATGTCATTCTAAAAAACTGATGCTGAATGAGTGA